>NC_062225.1:63820851-64125434 GCF_902686445.1 Sciurus carolinensis | reverse complement strand
GTAATATCTAAACCAGTGGACCAACAAAATTCAACCCCAGTACTGGCCATAACTGAACAGTATGATAAAGAGCATGGAATTTGGAGGTAGAGAATTTGACTTTTGGTCACAACTGTGTCATGTACTAGGGGATGGGGGATTAGTCAAGTTACTTAATGTCTCCAAGCTTCAATTGACCTATCTGTAAAATGAGGTAATGATTGACATATTACAATGTTGTATGAAGATACATAAAGCAACATGTGAAAAATGGTGTGTAATCTGTTAGGTAACCATGTTAGATGTGGCTTCTGAAGCATGAGGAAGTAGGAAACCCAGGCTCTAAGTTGCCCGTCAGCCCATACAATGACTTCTTGGTGCTCACCTAATTTCTCTGGCAATATAGATAAGAATACCTGTCCCTATTTGAAGGTAGAGAAGTGAATCAGTTTACCTACTTAGAACACACTTCAACTTAATGATCTTTGATTTTGTTTTTGATGAAACTAGTAAATTAAAAAATACTGAGTGAAGAAAGTTATTGAAGTTACAAGATTTTCAAATTAATAGTCCTTCTGAACAGTCCCCTCCAGCCCTGTAGAACCATCTATAGCCATTTGGAAAGGCCCTTTTGCTTTATTTTGGAATGTACACTAATTTGTTTCCACACATTTATACCATGTGCCTTAGCCCCTGAGATTCAGAAAAAATATCCACATACCTACGGAATGCATTTGGCACTTAGCTTGAATTGCTTCCCCTAAAAATCTATTTTCTATTTATTACTGTTGATATAAAACGTGTGAACACTCTGGGGGCAGTGTGTTAGGAGGTAATGAACATTGAAGAAAAAGTTAAAAATTTGAGTTTTTGTTCTGATTCTATCATCATCAATTAGTTAAGAGAACTTGGGCAAATTGCCATTCTGTCTGGACCTCAGTGTCAGTGTGTGTGTGTGTGTGTGTGTGTGTGTGTGTGTGTGCATATGCACACATAACACATCTATTATATAGGTAATAGGGAGGAGGAAAAATCATACAAAGTGCCGACTACAGACTCAGGGAGGGAACTTCTTTTGTTTCAGAACACACCTTATATGGGTATGTTTGGTGAGGAAAAGGAAACTCACTGGGCATAGCTTGGCTAGACTAAGAGTAAAACAGAAAGAACCATGTATCTCTACATTGCAGAAGAAAAAAGTACTGGTGAGGTGACCCAGGAAGAGAGAAATGCTGGGAAAGGGGCTGTGAGCAGGAGTGGGAAGAGAAAGGGGAGGAAAGGCCCAGCCAAATGGCCAGAACCTGGGACTCGGGTGAAGAAATGGCCACTGGGAAGTTCGGGTGAGGGAAAGAGCAACAGATTTTTTAGAGGAGAGATACTGAGAGCATCTGCTGAACTTACATTGTCCTAGGGCGGTCCTCTTGACATACCCACAGTCTGCCTCTTCTAGACCCCAACTCTCTGCTACATCTCCTCTTTCCCTGGTGCTCCCATAGCCGGGTCCCAGCCTCTGATTATGATACGTTTTTAAGGACACCTCCTCTCGGGGAGAAGACAATATCGAGGCTCCCACTCAGATGCCACAAGTGCACACTCCTTCACTGCTTTGCTGTGCATCTGTTTCTGAGTCACAGTATCTGAAGTGCTTGAGGTAACTGATTTTAGGATCCCAGAGGCCTTGCAGAGAGCTCCTCAGCCAGGTAGTCCTTGGGAGTTCATCTCTCCACCCCTTTCCTGGTCCTTGATTGTTGGCTTACAAGTGAGAAATTGTGAAAACCCATCTCTCTTGCCTATACTGCCTTGGGCACAGCATGGAGATGTGACTTGCCAGCCAGGTGCCTTGCAGATCAGGCAAGGCTACCCCTATAGGACTTGGCCTGTGACCACACCCTTGCTGGATTTTCTCCTCTTCCTGACTGTCTCGCCCACTTCATGCTGATTTCCTTGAGAAGCACTTTCTTAATAAATCACTTGCTCACAAATCCTCATCTCAGGGAGACCAACTTAAAAATACCCCTCTATCTCCTATAGCAGGAGCTTCAAACTCTTCTCAGGCCGGAGACCCTCTTATGAATTGGATGCAAGTTCTATGCAGTTTTCAAGAAAAAACAAAAAGTACCTATGCATGCAATTGGTTTGCATTTGCACCATGATCTTGGAAGTGTCAGAAAGGTTTCAACCTTCATTTTTCCAAATCATATCTGACTCAGTCCTCCACCCACCAGGTGGCTGAGAGATCCAAGGACGGCCTTTCTTATTCTCACTCTCCACTGAAGATCAGAGAGGAAACCTGGCCCAGAAACACTGGGAAGGGCCTCAGGAATTTAGTCTGGCACTCTGGAGGCTTCTGTTCTTCACAGAGAGGTGCAGTGATTGTGCGTGTTTCACCTGGGTGCTGAGGCTCCCAGAATGCTTTGCTGGTGCTCAGACCTCTAAAGGCCTCTGTTGGAAGCTCACAGTTCACACCTACCACTTGCATGGGGGCTGCACACTCCACGCTGCTCTCCTGTGCACTGGCAGCACCTCTGCCCTCTCTCCTTATACCCAGTTCCATTTTTCAGTTACTTCCTGTCAGCATTGTCACAAGCCACCTCAACCCCACTCACCAGCCACATCCCCCTCGTCCTCACTCTTTCAGGGTAATTCCCATCTCTGCCATCTGCCCTCAGCCAAAAAGCAGATGAAGATAGTCTTCAGGACAGACCTGGGTCCAAGGAGCATGAAAAGGAAGCTTGATGATTTCTTTAGAAGGAAGGAGGGAGAAATTACCTTTTTATTTGTCTACTGACAAAATCTAATAAAGGCAGACACTAATAACAATAAAATGTTTTCCTCATGGGCAATATTCACAAAAGCTTAGGAAGTTCATAGTTCTCAGGATTTCTGGACATAAACACCTGCCTAAAGGTATGAAAACAGGTGATCACCCATCATACCTCCACCAGCCAGTGATGAGGATACCTGACTCCAGAATGAAAACACCTCTCTCCTTGTTTTAGAATCTCTGTTCTATGCCTCATCCAAACCAAAGCTGCCTCCCACCAGCTGCTGCCAGAGCATATTGATCCCACCTGCCATAGCCAGAGTTACTCTATTGTTTCTGACCCTTTGTGAAGATAAGAACTCAGAGGTACCCTTTGGGACTAGAGGAACTCATAACCATGGTTCAAAATAGTTGTCCTATGTCAGAATTTCCCCACATGCTCACAATGGTGCAGTTACTTGAATTCACCTGTCTTTATCTTCTTGGGCTGCTATAACAAGCTACTATATGCTTGGAAATTTATAAACCAAAAATGTTTATTTCTCACAGTCTGGAGACTGACAAGTATCAGATCAAGGTACCAGCAGGTTCAGTATCTGATGAGGGTCTATTCTTCAAACACAGGGTCTGGTTGTCGCATTTCCACATGGCAGAAGGGACAAAATAGCTCCCTTAGGACTCTCTTATAAGACCACTAATCCCTTTTATGAGGGCTCCACACTCATGACCTAATCAGCTCCCAATGGTCCGCCTTTCAATATGAACACAGGATTTGACTTCAACATGAATTATGGAGGACCATGAACACTTAGACCACAGCAACCCAGATGCCCAGCCCAGCTCGGCCCAGTGCCAGGAGGCTTGTCAGAGGAGATGCAGCATTGTGCATGGACCTGTCAAGGCCCTCACACTGATCAACTCTGTGACACCATTCAGAGAGAAGAGATCATTACTCACATCTGTCTGGAATTTGTTATGCCTATGTTCCCCTATTTCCAGCCCTATTGTCATATCAAACTGCCAATATTATTATATAACAAATCATGCTAATATGACACTTTATGGCGCCTTATGTTTGGATAGTGTCCACACATCTACAGCCTTATTTGACCATTTCTTCTTCACAGTAGTCCTCTGATGTATAGGGACTAGTTTTTATAATTACCCCCACTTTATAACTAGGAAAGTTATTTTGTGAGTCATTTAAGTGGCATAACTGGTTTGAATCCCAGTCCTGTGACCACTACACTTATTTAAGGGGTTTTAAATGTTGTCGGCACAGAACCTTCCTTTTAAGGTGAAATTTGAAGCCTAGATTGAACAAATGAGGATGGAGCTATTCTCATTGGGGATCCCTATCCTGCTCCCCCACTGAGGACTTCAGAGGACCTTTGTAACTCGGTTTGCAAGCCTGTGTGGAAGCTAGCCTCTAAAAGCCATTTCAGATCCATAGAAAAAAAGTCTGTGATCTTAACTAATCCCACGTGTATACTAATTTTGTATTTGATTATCTCCATTTTAGAGAGAGAAAAAATAAAAACCTGTGGTTTAGAGGTGTTAAATGCCTTTGTTTACTTTAGCTCTTCATCTGCCTGGTTGACATTTAAAAATAAAACACGGCCTTGGCATAGAGAAAAAAGGGAGGCAGTGTGTTCCTGCTAGGGTGTACACACTTACTACTCCTTCAGAGTGTGGAAACACTGCCTGCCAGGGCGGGGGACCAAGGTTGTATTCTCTTGCCATTCTTGTGTTTGTAACGTTGATGCTTCATGCGAACTATTCTTCAGCACGTGGAAGGGGCACCTGTTATTAGACAGCTTCAATACATTAGGTCACCAGAAAGGAGGAATGCTATATTAACATTCCAGCAGAAACTGTTATGTAATATAATATGATGACGTGCTTACTGCAAAGAGAAGTCTTGGTGGTCTTGTCATCAAGTTTACAATCATGAAGGATTCTTTAAACTCTGATAGAAAAAAATTAGATTGTTTGAACTGAGTTCTATTGTTTTTAAAAATCTGACTCTGTTTTTCACAAAACGGAAGTTCTTTTGTCACCCATGCCGTTTGGGTTTGGACCATGGAAGGAAGTAGTTCCTTACATATAGGTTGATATTCCTTAATATTGGCCAAGTACTTTGCCATCAGCTGAAGCACAAAGACCATTCCTGAATTTCTCTGAGATGAGCAGCTGTTCCTGTAAATTATGGTGTTGTCCCAAACATCTGCATATAATTGTGATGTGGCATCTACTTAAAAGAGACACATCGATGGGTAAATTAACATCACACAAACTAAATGTTACTTTAAAGACAGTTCCTGACATTTGTTTATTTTTTCAGTGTTGTTTTTCTTGGAAGATTTGCTTTTTTACACCACATTTTTTTTTCCAAAATGGATCAAGTTGTTCAATTAATTTTAAAAAATCAGACTGTTAAGAAAGACATAGAAAATCAAACCAATGTAAAAGAATCAGCAACCTCAGTCAGTTAGCTTAGAGGGGAAAACCAATTATTGTGATTAAACATTTAATTTTTTCCTAAGATTTCTGGCATCTGGGCCAAAAGGATGCTGTAATAGATGACATAAGTCTTATGTATTTGGATAAAGAATGTCAATTCTTCATGAATGAGAACCTTTTTCTAGGAATGTATTTAAAAAGGAATCTATGATATTGGGAAGACTCAGGCTAAAATTAGCCTTTTAAACATGATGTAAAATTTTTAAAATAAAAATTAAATAACTTTATAAAGTCCACATCTTCTGTATCTGTCAAAATAATCTGTCTTGCTGTGGTAATGAATGATCCTTTCAATCTCAGTAGTTTAAAACAGGAAAGTTTTCTTTCTTCCTCATGGCCGGGTGTGATGTGAGCAACATGGCTTTCTTGGGTCACTCTTAATGAAATAGAAGCTCAGGCATCTGGTCTCCTTCCATCTTGTGAGTTCATATCTTGCAGTGTTTGAATAAGAAAGAGAGGAAAGAGAGAAAGAGGGATTGTGCATGAGACATTTTAGAGACCAGGTCTATGAAGAGATACATATTATTTCCACCCACTTTTCCTTGGCCAGTCACCTGCTCCCAACTTACCTGCAGGGGCAACGGGAGTATGTGGCAGTTCTGTGTTCCCAGGGGGAGGAGGATGGGCATCTCCCAACTTCTATCCCATCCAGTTTTCATCTTAAGGCTTTTCCTCTTCTGGACCTTAAGTCTGTTGAGAAACACTTTAGTTCCTGGGGCTGCCTGGGACAAGGAAGTATGTCCATCAACTATACTCCAGTGAAGCAGAATTGCTATCTTACCATAATGTACAACAAAAAAATTATTCCTCTGTACTGATCAACTAAATACTAAACACAGGGACAGTTTTTAAATGTGCTCCCATAAATGATGACAATTCTGTACACTTAAGTATAAACATTAACATGGTCCATAAAGTGAGTGACCCTGGATCTTCTCTTCCTCACTATCCAGAGCAGCTCTGATTTTAATTGATTCTGTATTGAGGTTCCAAAGATGATTTTTCATACAAGAATTTCCCTTCCAGAAAAAGCATTTGAGAAGCACTGAATTTAGACAGGGTGCTTGAGGGACGCTGGACTCCTTTAGGCAAAAGTACACTCAAGGGTTAGAACTATCTTCCACTAAATTCAGGGGCTAGCAGGACTTTCTCACAAAATCCAAAGAATGGGCAGTGAGTGACTTCAGGGAGAGGAGAGCCTATTTAATAAAAGGAGGGGTTTTCATAATATCCATATGGTTTGAGCCCTTAGTCTGCACCAATTCAAATTTCAGCTGACCTGAAAAACTGCGCTCTGAGGAGTTTTGGAAAATTAATCAGCACATGTTCAGGAACACTTGGATCCCCACACGTTCCTTTATGAAGTTTCATGCCTATACCTTTGGCTTTGAGGTTCGTTTGCTTCATTCAGCTGCACATTGGAAAGGCCCGGATTCCTATCACAGCCAGGATTCTCTCCAGCTCCAAGGATTTGTTTGGTTTTATGCCATTCTATCCCAAGTTTTATTCCTTCCATCTGATTCATATGTTTCATTACCCACTCGGTTGTTCTTCAGGAAAGAAAGAAAAGGCAAAACTGCACCTCTCTTCAAACAGGAAAAAGGTTCTGGTTTGAATTTCCTGTCTGATTTGGGGTAGGTTCATTGGCAATTGATGATTTGGATTCGGTTCAGATTTCCGTGTAAATTTCACAGAGCTTCATTGCCTCCCTCTGGCCCTGGGTAGAGAACAGTGAGCTGCGAGACTCGGCTTAAAATCTCTCCACTTTTCATTAGTTAGCTGCTCTTCTCGTGCACATTGGAAGTGCCTTGTGTTCATCATCTTATGGCTTTTTACTCCTTCTGCGTGATTGCCAAAGAGACTGAATGGTCAGCATTGCACATGGAAGGAAACAGGGCTTAGGCAGAAAGAGCCCCTCTCACCTCAGTCCCTCCAGCCTGAGCCGCCCCTTTTTGGTGTTGTTTTCTTAATAAACTTAAAAAAAATACTTTTAGATATGCAAAATATACAAAGACAAGACAAAGAGTTATCTATATAACCACACCTCATTTCCTCTGTTATTAATATCATATGTTTCTATGGTACATTTTTCATTCTAAGGAACCAATATTGAAACATTATTACTGTGTTTGTACTTTTCTGAGTTCCTAGTTGTAACCTGTTTTCTTTATGTTCTAGGACATCTTGTCCTAGATTCTGTTTTATATTTAGTTGTCATGTCTCCTTTCTGTAGTCTGCTTTTTTATTGTCTATTTGTTTTGGGGTGTGTGTGTGTATGTGCTAGGTTGGGAAGTTATATACCTGTCATGACCCCCGGATTGGAGGCCAATGGTTTGGAGAAAATTATCGTTGAGTACTCCTGGGCTCATAACAATAATTGCAAGAATGTTAAGGAACATGCCAAATATTAGAAGTATTTCTGATGCTAGTTTATTATAATTTTAAAAAATGGAGAGGAGATAGTTATGTTTACAGAAAATTGAACAGAAAATAGAAGGTATCCTAGAGATGTAGAGAATTCGGCCTAAATGCCATTCAGGTCTACAGGGACCTACAGCATTTTCAAAGTAAGCATGAACATGTTTCTGCTAGCTGTGTTCATTTCTTTCAGGAATGCTGTTTGTCCTTAGTGACTCACAGCAGCCACTTTGATGGATTTTTTTTTTTTTTGAAATGTCTGATGTGGTGAGCTGCCTGGGTCTAGAAAGAGTTTGGTACGTAGGTTTGGGCTTCATTGGTTGTTTCCCATGGGAAAGTGAGTTGATTAGATTAAAGATGAAAGTCTGTCTCAGTCAGCTGTTTAGGCCATATGCAGATGGAAGGAAGCAGGGAGGGCAGGGTGTATACATTTGTTACAATACTTGGTTCAGATAATTTAATACTGATTTCTCACCTTTTTATTGGCGGAGGGTAGGGAGTGGTAGGTCAAAGGTGATGAGAAATCTCAAAGTATTTGCTAGTGCTGCTAGCATAACCCCCAGCCCACTCAATCACTGCCCCTAAGGCTGTCCTTGTAGGCTTTGGAAAAATGGTACAGGAGAAAGGAGAGGGAGGAACAGAACAGTGTTTCTGTTCCCTGAGAATGAAATCTCTGTGGGGTGGACAAATAGGTTTGGTGAGGTAACTCATCTTTTATGTTTTGAGCCAAAGTGAACAGAATTCATATACTTAGGACTTGTAAAAAGATAGGATTAGGTTTGTGTTTCAATTAAAATAATAATTTCTGATCTTAGAATCCACTGGAGCAAGGCATTCTTAGAAATGTTAGATCTTTCTGCTTGCCTCCAGGTGAGCAACTTGGTCACAACCAGTTGTTTACTTTTTACTCACTGTCTTATGTGATTTCTTAGATCCTTTTCAGTTAAGCAATTAAAATGAAGTACAAAATTATAGCTAACTTGGATAGATTACTTGGAAAACTTAAAACAGGACAACAATTATTTTAAATTATAGCAACCAACTTGATGAAACAGTGATTGGAGGGTTGGTGACTTATTCAACTCATTCATATTTATTTCCCTGCGACCAACTTTGACTATTTTACTAATCTGTGAAACTAGAGAAAGAAACGAAACAAGTGAATCCGTTCTAATACATGCTAAGGGCTCTAGTAGTGTGGGGGTACATAAGGGAATTGAAAAGGTAAAATGATGCATTTATATTAATTTTCATTAAAATTAGGAGGAGTCAGTTATTTCTAATTTGGTATGTTTGCTATTATTTCCTCCTCCAATTGAGAATAAACACACACACACACATACACACACACACACACCTCAAATCTCCAGTTGGGGTAGACTTTGCCCTACTATCTCAGCACCTCCTTGGCTTTTCATATTTACTTTTGATTCATTAAAGATACATTTGCGTTTCCAGTCTGCTTAGGCTTGGTGTTTCTGTTGGGAAAGTAAATGGCAAAAGACCACATGACTGCCAAGGGTAAACACTGCCAAGGCCACAGCTGCTGCTTAAGGGGAGAGCCTGGGCGGGCTGGAAAGATGAAGCAGCGTGCAGAGAAGACCTTAGACACGGAATAAAGGAAAATGAAACCAAGGTTTGCTCTTTCCTCATTGCCTCTGTTTAGGTTCTCTAGCAAATGGACTCTAAGGTGGAATTAGAAGTGCAAGCCATTTACTGGAGAACAGCACTTGTGAAGGATAAAGGGGAGGGGGACAGATACAGCTGAGGAGAGCCTCAGACCTTGTTGCAAATCTGGCATTCATGAAGGGAGAGTAGGAAGGAAGAATTGGGCAAGTGGATCTGCAGGGCACCTCTGAAAAGTCTTGGCTAGGTGGACGGGAGCCCAGAGTAACCTCTTGTTCTCTTGGGCAGACCATCTGGCTCTTGTAGGCTCTCTATCCCTGCCCACCAACCTGCGCTCAGTCATTAGCTAGAAGTAGCTCAGAGAAGCATAGCCTTAGTAGAGATGTGGCAATGGACCCCAAACTGTGGCAACTGTAGACTAGCAGATAACTACACTTCTCACTGTAGATTTTTTTTTTCAGTGCATGTACTTAAGGTATATAATAAGATGTTTTATAGACATTGTTATGGTTTGGATGTGGTGTCCCTCAAAAGCTCACATGTGAGACAATGCAAGGTTTGGAGGAGAAATATTACATTATAGCCTTAACCCAGTTAGTGAATTAATCCCTGATGGGATTAACTGGTAACCGGAAGCAGGTGGGGTGTGGCTGGAGGAAGTGGATCACTGGGGGCGTGGCTATGGTGTACATATTTTGTATCTGGAAAGTGGAGTCTTCTTCCCCCTCCCTCTCCCCTCCCCCCTCCTTCTCCCTTCCTCCTCCCCTCCCCCTCCCCCTCCTTCCTACTGGTCATGTGCGCTCCTTCCCTCTGCCACACTTTTCCACCATGATGTTCAGCCTCACCTCAAGCCCCAAGGAATGGAACTGACCTTCTGTGGATTAAGACCTCTGAAACCGTGAGCCCCTAAATAAATCTCTTCTCCTTTACAGTTGTTCTGGTCAGGTCCCTTTAGTCACAGCAGCAAAAAAGCTGACTAAAACATACATATACAAAATGGAATGCTTACCACAGTTAAGCCAATATTTTTTCACGGGAAGATCTGAATAGTGCCTTCCACGGGCCATACCCATGAATCATATTAATAATAAAAGTTAAGAAAGTCAGGAAACGGTGAATTCCATCTCAGATATCTGTGATAGTTTTCACTCACATCGTAGGTGACCATAAAAGCTACAAGACCTTCAGGGCTATGAGTTTTCCTTTATCTCTTGAAATCCTAAAGCACCTTGCAAAAGTTAGCCTGACCCAATTCAGTTTCTTACAGCTACCATATGTGGTCCAAAAACCATTGAGAACAATTTGCAGCATGCTGATACAACTTGTCAGAGCTGGAAGCCCCTTCGCAGACATGAGAACTAGCTCACCTCTCAGATCTGTGCAGAAAGGGAAATTGATTTGCTGATGTTTTCATTCTTTTTTCTTTTTTGTGATGCTGCTTCTAAGTGCTGGAGGTGTTGACTTTTCTATGACTCAAAAACATAAATTCCTTCTTAAGGTGAAGGATTAATTTTTCAAAAGGAAGAAGGTTAGCTTGTTCTAGTTTTATACTTTAAGTGTAAGAATAGGTTACCCAGAAGCAGTGGATCCAAAGTGTTATAGCAAGGGAGGGAGACAGGAGCGCAGTTAAACTTTAAGACAAAAGGGAGTTTCTGAATACCATCCCATAGGTAAATTCAGTTTTGTGGAGAGTTTTTCAAAATCATTCGGCCACTAATGTTCCATTTAGATTGTCAGAAAACAAGCCTGTCTGTCTGTTTGCTTTGACCCAAATATTCATAGTCCCCTCTTCATACCTTGCATCTCTGGGTCCAGAGAATGAAATTATCTTCACATGAGCAATAAATTGGAATCTGAAAAATCAGAGTCAAAGGGATATGAAATTCTACCTTTGGATTAACAATTACCTCTCTCAGAATTTCATCTTTTTCAGACACAAATTCCAGAGTGGGATGACATATTCCACAGTTATCTCTGGAACAATAGTACAAGTAGGCACTCAAAGAATATGTGGGATGAAATCGAGGTAACCAGGCCTGTCTCACGTAAGTAAAGCAGGTGGCTATGCTCATGTAGTGCAGGGAAGGGGAAAATGAGGTTGGGGAAGATTTGGAAACGAATTTTGCTGTGGACCAATTCTGTATGTTAAGACCTCTTACTGCCCCTCTAAACTGAGTTTCTTGGAGGAAATCATATCAATTTGCCTGGCTTACCCCAAACCCACTGCTTCACTTCTCATAAGCCTTTTTTTTTTTTTTTTCATTTCTTAAAAGATCTAGGTATGTGGTCCTGTTCTTGGATTGCTATTGATTTCATGCTTCATGACCACATGATGAGAATCATGGTTTACAATGATTTTCTTTGTTGTTTGTTTTTTAAAGTGGTAGAGCTCCTGCTTCAAAAGAAATATTAACTATAAGAAAGCGAGGATAGAGTTGCTATGTTTGAATGTGTTTCCCAAATTCACGTGTTGAAAACTTAATCTCCAAATTCCTATGTTTATGGTGTTTGGAGGTAGGACCTTTGAGAAGTGATTGGGTCATGAAGGTAGAGCCATCCTGAATGAATTAATTCATTTATGGATTCATGGATTAATGAGTTAAGGGGTTATCATTGTAGTGGCTTTGTTATAAAAGTGAGTTCTTTCTGGCATGCTTGTTTTGTCTCGCCATGCAATGTCCTCCCAAGTCATGTTGCAGCAAGAAGGCAAACACCAGAGCCAAGCAGATACTTCCACTGTGGTCATGAACTTCCCAGCTTCCAGGACCATGAACTGAATTAACCTCTATTCTTTATAAGCTCTCCAGTCTCAAGTCTTTTGTTAGCAACAGAAAATGGACTAAACTAGTGGATCTGAAGCTGTCAGTCCAGCTTCTCCTTTAGGTACCTCTCAAACCTTTAAGACTATGGACATCGTTTGAAAGTCAGTGTTAAAACGGAAAGAGGATTTTAGAGGGAGTTTAGGTCTACAGCACAGAGTCTGTGCTAGTCCAGTTAATAGATTGTGTGAACTTCAGTAAATAACAACAACAACAATAACAGTAGTAATGTAGTGCTTTAAAATGCTTATGGATATAATTAGAAATGTTGGCTAAAATTAATAGCATTATAAGGATCATCTACAGGGCACATGCATGTACAAGCACTGAGCTAAGTTACTTTGCATGCATTATTTCATTTATATACAACAAACCTGAAAGGAGTGGGAAAACTGACCTTCTTTCTGGTATGCAGTTTCCTCTAAAACAGAGTTGGCCAAATCCAGCCCATCTCCTGTTTTTGTTCTACCCATGAGTTAAGAATGGCTTTCAGATTTTTAAGTGGTTAGAAGAAGAGCATGTCATAACACGTAAACACTGTGCCAGCGTCAATTTTCAGAGTCCATAGTTCTCACGAGACGGAGCTGTGCTCAGTCACTTGGCTAGGGCTGTTTGTATGTGACAGTGTCAGACTGAGTGGCTGTGATAAGGACCTTATGAACTTCCAAGCCTAAAATATTTGCCCTCTGACTTTTAACAAAAAATGTTTGTTGACCCCTACTTAAAACCCAAAACTTCTTCTCTCCTTTCACTGCCCAAGTGATGTTTTGGAGCTGGGTTCCACTTTGATCTCTGGGTCTGGGTAACATCTGATATTTTCTCTTAGATCTAGGAAGTTATTTCTTATTTATCCTAAAATAACTGCATGGGTTTACACACAGAACATCAGAGAATGTGTTTCCAAAGATATTTCCTATTTGGACGTGTGTAATGTGGTCACCAAATTTAGGAACAAAACTACTAGTTTCCCCTGCAAGTTATTTATCTCATTATTGGGTTGTTTATTAAGGAAAAGGCCCTTCTGATTTCTGGGATTAATACCTGAGTTTGAAACTTGTTCAGATGTGTATGAAATTTTCTCTGCATAAGACTTCTTTTTTAAAAAATCATTTATTTATTTTTAAATTTTTTACAGACCGCATTTTGATTCATTGTATACAAATGGGGTACATCATTTCGTTTCTATGGTTGTTCACGATGTAGATTCATATCATTCATGTAATCATACATGTACATAGGGTAATGATGTCTATCTCATTCCACCATTTTTCTTACCCTCCCTCCCTCTCATTTCCTTCTACATAATCTGAAGTTCCCCCATTCTTCCCTCACTCCCCACTCCCCCACCCCCATCATATATCATCATCCACTTATCAGGGAAAACATTCAGCCTTTGTTTTTTTGGGATTGGCTTATTTCACTTAGCATGATATTCTCCAGTTCCATCCATTTATCTGCAAATGTCATAATATTATTATTCTTTATGACTGAATAATATTTCATTGTGTATATATACCACAGTTTTTTTTTTATTCATTCATCTGTTGAAGGGCATCTAGGTTGGTTCCACAATCTAGCTATTGTGAACTGAGCTGCATTGATGTGGCTATGTTACTGTAGTATGCTGATTTTAAGTCCTTTGGGTATAAACCGAGGAGTGGGATAACGTTGATTGCAATTGTTTGAAAGGAATGAATGGGAAGAAACTAAAAGTCAAAGCAGTTCCCACTTTAAACATGAGATGCTGGGGCATTAAAATGAGAAGAGATTCAGTTGCATGGTTGGAAGGTCAGAGAAAGAGAGAAGGCGACTAAGGAAAGTACTGTCTACTAATAAGAAGACAGGCCAGTGAGGAAGCTGGGAGCCCAGGGAGATTAAAAGAAATACCTCAGGCGTAGGCAGAGTCCACCAGGGAGAGGCCCAAGGACATTTTTGTGGTTGTTAAATTGCTTCCTGCAGAATCTCTGTAACTGTTGGGCATCTGAGTCTTGCCTCTTGTGTGTCCCTGTCTGGGTGGTATTGCTGTGATGGTACGTGAAAGAGAAAACATGAAACGCCCCATCTACGCAGAGGAACGTGGTGTACCACCTCCCAGAGAAGAATCAGTGGCTGCTTGGACTCTAAGCCACATTCCTGAACTCCTCTAAGGATGTGGTAAACAAATTCTCGGGATCCAGAGATTCCTAACGTGAAGTACTTTTGACATCTTAGTTGCTCTGTTGGCACCCACTGTACTGCACTTGGCAAGAAGACAATTATTTTGACAGTATTATCGACGGGTCTAACCATCAAATGGACCAGTTCATTTCTTCTCTGCCTTCTAAACTGCTCCAACAAAATACAAAACCTTAACTCATACAATATTCCAAAATGATAAAAAACCAAATATTAAGGTGAGGGGAAATAAAGTATAGTGTAAAGTACAAATGAGAGCTTTCAGTTCCTAACATGTGTGTGTAACTTCACATCTGGAACCTGTAAACTGAAGATATGCTACTCTAAGTTGGTGTGGGGAAATTACACACACTTACAGGAGCCAACATCTGACACCAACTATTTTTAAAATGTATTCTTACTTCTAATTTGACTCATAGCAATTGTACATATTTATGGGGTACAGAATAGCATTTCAATATATGTATACAATATATGACCAGATCAGGGTGCCTGGCAAGCTTATTACCTCAGACATTTATTATTTCTTTTTGTTGGGAAATCCTCTCTGAGTTTACTGAAATTTTCAATTAATCGTTGTTAGCCACAATTATCCTACTGTGCCCTACTACAGTTAAAATGGTTTTTCCTCTTAACTCTCAAACTTGGGTGTTTTTACTTACTTTTGAGAACTATCTTAACCCACCTTGGATATGTGTATTATTCTTCCCACATCTTTTTTTTTTTTTTTTTTTTTTGGAGGGGTCAATGCTTTTTAAGATAAGTATACTTTTTATCAACTAGAAACACATGCTTAAATTTAATCTATGATTAGTACTTCTTTTTACACAGAATATGGTAACTTTTTGGTGCCTATAACCATTTTCCTTTTAGGGGAAGGGACTGAGTTTGTGAGGAGATGAAGTGTTTGGAAGTACTTATTATGTAGTGTACCTGTTCAGTGAAAGAATGTCTTTGCTTTATGGGCCCAATTATAAATTAGTTTATAATAAAATGATGTTCTTTCAGACATCAGTTACATGAACCCATTTTTTTTTTTGTCTTCCTGCTAATGTAAGCAAGGTGATGTGTCCTCTGATTGTTAGTAATTTACAAAGGTTGCTTCTTTTTCCTACTACATGGATCTTTATCTAAACTACAGCTGGGCAATTTTTTTTTTTCCTACCAAACCCCACAAAACCATAGAGAAATATCAAATAAGAAATTCCCCCGCCAAACCAAAACAATAAAAAAGAAAACTGGAAAGTAGTTTAATGATGTATTTTTAAATTTAAATAATACAGAAATGTACAAAAATAAAAATTTATTCATGTTTTCACTTTCTGATAGATAGTAAATATTTATCATGGGTATATTTTTAGGCTTTTAAAAAAGAATGTTTTTTTTTTTTTGTAGAAATATGTGCTTGCTATAACAAACTCAAAAGTAGAGGAAAGTATAAAGATGAAAAAATTCACGCCAATCTTATCACCCAGAAAAGAAACCACTGTTAATATTACATAACTTTCATGTTAGAGTCTATCATTTTATACATATATATAAACAGAATACTTTTATTAAGATGAACCTTATTATAGAAGACACTTTAATGAAAAAAGTATCATTATACTTAAAATTAATAGTAGAAAAAGAAACTAGGACTTGCCGAACTTCAGATAAATGTTTTTTGAACAAGATATATTATTTACTAAGTTTCCTCTCAGAATAAAAAAAGAAAATTTCAAAAGCAATGATCAGAACAATTTTAAGCTACAAATATCCATCTTACATAGCATTCTCAAGCTTTCTCTCATTCTTTCTTCCCCAAATTTGGTTAGTGTTTTTTAGAAATATGGCATTTACATTTTTCTACAACCAAAATCATCTTTGTTCAATTATTTAATTGTTTAACTGAATATTTAAGTGGATTTAATTGTTATCAGTTTTTTAGAGCTTGGATTTTTTTTTCATGTTCTTTACTTTGATTCATATTTTAATGTTTCTCAGCCACGCAGTGATCATGAATGTTATACTTCCTGGATTCCAACAGGTTTAAGGACTTGCTATCCATCTAGTCAAATGGCACCCTGGCTGGGTACTTCGTTTTTATACTACATCTTCTTTTCTTCAGAACATTGTGAATGTTGCTCCATTGTCTTTGGAATTTACTCCTGTTATGAATAAATCAGACATTTCCTCCCAGTATACATGATTTGTTTTCTAATGGGTTACTCGAAGGATTATTTCTTTATCTTTAAATTTTAGTGCATCTGGATTATGCTCAGTGTAGTGTTTGGTATAAAACTTTCTTGGAAAACAATACAGAATATTTTTTTTAACAGTTTCAGGGAATATCACATGCTTGTTGTCATTTTATGTTTTCTTGTTGGTTTGGTTACTTCTAGGACACCAATTATTCTTATGTCGGGTTGTGTTGCTCTTTCTTCCGTATCTATTAGTTCATCTCTAAATGCTTTGATCTCTCTTTTTAAACTTTACTGACCATAATTAGTTTAAGTCTTCTATGTCAGTAATTTGTTTTACAGCACTAACTATTATGTTTCTTATTGTTTCTAAAATATTATTGTTTAATTATCTCATTTGGGGCTTCACTTTTCCTATCTTGGAAGTTGTTATCATTATGACTTTAGGTCTTGTTTTATCCAGACCATGTACTTAGGAAGCTTTTCTATACAGCAAAGCAATTTTCCTTTTCACTCTTAGTGTTTTCTTATTATTTAGTTCTTTGTATTTCCTTTGTTTTTTTCCTTCATTATCACATAAAATTTACATAATTGCCATGCCACTTTTTAAAATCATGTGTGTTTATGTAGTCCTGTCCAGAACTTCTATTTGCTCTGATCAACAGAGGGTTACTTTTTGTTCACATTATCTGTGAGAGTGTGTGACATTTTCTGTGCCCTCAAAGCTGGAGATCAATGACTGAGTATCCTTTTGTTCTACCTACTGCTTCTATAAACCAAGGGCATGACAACAGATGGAGAGAGCCCAGCTGGGTTAATTTGGTAAATAACGTGGGCACTGCTCATTGTTCCGGGACTTTGTTCATGGTCCTACGTCCAGACCTGCTGGAGAGATGTTCTCCTTTACTGGAAAGTCAGCCTGGGCCTTTGGATGGTGCAGCTATGGAACTTTTTTTTTGTATAGTCAGACCTTATTTCACTCCCCTTTCCCCTCCAGCATCCCCTCCACGAACATCTTATTTGGAAAGGAAAAAATAATGACTAAGTTGATTTCTCTCCAGGCTTGATTTCCTCAAATTAGTGCAACCTCTCTGTTTCATGTCACAATCTTCTGGTCAGATTTTGAAGTTTTTTGTGTTAACCTAACCCCATTTGTTTGTTTTGTGGCTCTCAATAATTTCTCCTCTAGCTTCTAGGCTTTCCATTTTTCTCATTATTTTGTTAGATACTAGAAAAGGAATTACAGTGGTTTGGTTTTAGTTTGAAGTCTTGAAACTTAGATAAGATATAGCAAAAGTTACATTCAAGAAATATGTAACAGATGCTATAGTAGCAAATTCCATATCATAACCACTCAAAAGGAAGAACCTTGGGAAGAGATGTGTGGTGACGAGTCAAGAAACTATACTAGAGAAAACTCAAGAGAATAAAAGAGTAATAGAAAAGAGGGGAATTTTTTTAAAGAGGGAAATTTCATTGTTTTTGATGATACCAGTGATAAACTGCTTTGGTAGGCAATATTGTCTGTTTGGACTGAGGGCCTTGGTATTGGGAATGAATTATCACTGTGCTTTGAAATTCTGGTACACTTTTTAACTTTTGGGAAAAAAAAAAAACAATTCTTCCTGTTCTGGGAAATAACTTGGCTGTTTTTATTCTACAACTTTAGAGTTTATGTTTGAAATAGTCTTATTTTCCTATGCAACCTTGAAATCTTAACAGATGTTTGAAGCAATGACTTGGGTTTTAATATTTATTTTGTAATCTGAGATTTGTTGGCTAATGGGCCAACTATCCTGAAAGTTTCTGTCATCCTGCATCTTAGACTGTAGCATTGGAGGGTATTAAGAAAGCAGAAAACAACTTGAGCAGGAAGAAATCTTTAGGATGGTAATGGGATCAGAATTAGGCAGAGAAGTGGGAGTAGATACTGAGTACAGGCCAAGGATGAGGATAGGGACCCAAAGTCCTTGCAAATATTTACTAAGGGTGCTATAGCAGGAAGGTAAGTGCCCAGGTAAAAGCCACTGTTATGGTTTGGATGTGAGGTGTCCCACAAAAGCTCACATGTGAGACAATGTAAGAAGGTTCAGAGGAGAAATGATTGGGTTTTGAGAGTCTTAACCTAATCAGTGAATTAATCCCTGATGGGATTAATTGAAGTGGCGGGGTGTGACTGGGGAGGTGGGAATTGGGGCATGGCTGTGGGGTATATATTTGTATATGGCAAGTGCAGTCTCTCTATCTCTGCTTCCTGCTGGTCGTGTGAGCTGCTTTCCTCTGCCACACTCTTCCACCATGATGTTCTGTCTCACTTCCTCCCCGAGGAATGGAGCCAGCCTTCTAGACTAAGACCTCTGAAACCCTGAGCTCTCAAATAAACTTTTCCTCCTCTATAATTGTGCTAGTCAGATCCTCTTAGTCACAGCAGCCAAATAGCTGACTAAAACAGCCACCAACAAGGAGAGTCATGGGGATCAGGACTAAGGTGGGCAGGAAGCAGTATTCTAACAAGGAGTGGAGTTGGAGGTCACTTGTTTTCTGTCATTATTTTATCTTGACTGTGGAAAGAGTAAACTGTGAGATGGAAACCTGCAATGATGAGAAACGATCATTTGGACTGAGTGGGAAAGAGAGAAAGAAAGAGAGAATCTTATCCCTTTGATATCCTCCAGTTGTCTAATTGACATATTTCTCTCCTCTGTCATGGAAGGCCTGCTTCAAGATTCAATTAACTCTGAATCAACATTTATGAGTATTTTATTTCTAATTTCTCTCTTTCAAATTCAGTTTTTAAAATTGAATCCAAAACTTGATTGAGGAAACACATATAATAAACTACTTATTTAAAATACACTATTTGATGAGTTTTGACAGAAGCATGTATCTGTGAAATCACCAATACAATCAAGATAGCATACATTGCCATCAAAATGTGGAAAATTTTCCCTAACTTGCAATTCTTCACTTCTTCCCCATCTTTCTCAATTCATTAAAACAAATAAACAAACAAAAAAACTATTTCTATTCTCATCGTGATGAAATATTCAGGGATTTTTAAAAATGGGAATATGTTTATTATTTAAGCATATTAATAAAAGTCATTTAAAGTCTATGCATGGTAACTCTAAAATCTGAATTACTTTTGTCTTTTTTCCTCGGGTTTTTCAGTCATTTGTCTGATCTTATCTATCTTGTAAGTTTTGGTTGAATGTTAGTCATGATATATAAAAAGATTATAGCAAAAATTTAAGACTCTAGTTGGTGTTTTCATGCTTGGAAAGGGTTTAGAACAGAGGGAGAGAGAGCTCCCCTTAATTCAGTCTGGGGCTGTTCTAATTTGAAGCAGTTTTGCCTTAGTAAGGATGAGTCTATTTCTGGTTCACCTCTATTCCTAAGGTGAAGCCCTTCAGAAGTCTTATCTGAAGCCTGGATTTATTGGCATATCAGGGATCCTCCTTCTTGGTGAGCTCTGAAGTTCTATTGAGAGTGCATTTTATCTTTTCAGTTTCTCAACCAATGCTTACAAATTGACAAATGTCTCAGGGGAGAAGCATCACTGCTTGGCTCAGAGCAATGCTTGTTTCTTCTTCCTGTACTCTTGGCTTCAAGTCCTGCTGGCAGCTGTGTGATGCCTTCAAACACACACACACACACACACACACACACACACACACACACATACTGAGCTGTTCCGTATCTTGCGTGCTCTTGGTTTGTGACTTCTTTACTTCATTATTAAGCCAGTCATCCAAAACAGGAATCTGGGAGTCATCTTCGATTTCTGTTTCATTTCCTGAATCTAAACAATCACCAAATTCTATTTTACCTTTGAAAAATTCCTCTCATCTCTCTTTCCCCTATATCTAGGTTACTATTTTAATTTGGAACTCCTAATTTACTTTCTTTGAGCAACAATGTTGTAAGCAGTAGGCAAACTCACAGGGAAGTGCACACAAGTGTACAAAAGTCTGTTTGAAGTCTCTCACAGCCATCTCTAAGTTCTGAGGCTCCTGATCTCTGAGTTCTCTGTCCAGCCCAGACTTGAACACCATGGATAAGAAAGGGGGTAGAAACTTCCCATAAACCCCAGCAATGTGAGAAAAGTTGCCTGAGGAGGGAAAAAAGTGCTGCTGTCATCTATTAAATTTTCTCCCAACTAATCAGTTGCAGGTTTATGCTAGGAGAAAAAAAAATCATCCTGAATTCAAAAAATATGCAAGTCAATTGCTATTAACACAATATGATGAGTGAAATTCATTTTATTGTCTTGAGAATCTTTCATGAAGACTAATGAAGTATAACTTGGAAGGAGAAACTATTATCTGAATTTTTCTTTTAATTCCAACCCTGTCTGTTTTGGTAACAGAGAACTGGTTGAACAACTCGGTGATGTCTGGAAGTTTTATTTCTCACTACAGCTTTACGGAAAGTGGTATTAACAAAGGAACTCAGAGGAGAAGTGATGATCAAATCTTAGAGTGAGAATAAACCAATGTATTAGGTGCTTTGCCAATGTCAGCGGCTGCATAAGCTGTCATCACAACCTAGATCTTAATTTACGAGTTAGTGCAAATCAGATATCATTTTTAAGTACACTTTCAAGAAAACTCGCCAGGAATTCCTTTGTACAACAGAGGATCCTCTTGTAATACAAACCATTCCAAATTTGGGAGAATACAATGAGAGAGAATTTCAACTGTCTGCCAAAATCAAGTAATTATCTGAGTCAGGAATAATGCACTTGCCCTTTTGTGGGGGAACTGACTTGATTAAAGAAAAAGTAAGCTGAAACATTTACTAGAAAGCAAATGATCTTGAAGCAGCAGCTAAACTCTGATCTGGGTGAATTTTATCATCATGCTTTAGAGAGGAACATAGAAGACCCCTGAGGAACAAGTCTCATCATGGCTTCTGTAAGCAAAAAGAATTTACAGTAGTGATCTTTAAACTTTTGCAGCATATTGCAGGATCTTTAAAACCTGACGCTCAGAGACTTTTCAAGACTGTACCAATTAAATCAGAATATCCAAGGCTGGGCCCTCAGGTATGAGTAGTTTAGAAAATTTTCTAGATGATTCACAAGTACAGTGAAGATACAGAACCAACCAGTGGTTCCAAGCAGAGAAAGTATTCTCATCTTGGTTGCACATTAGCATCACCTGAAGAAAATCTGAAAAATTGCTAATGTCAGGCATCACTAAGAATTTAAGCAAAGTATACAAGGGATAGGGCCCAGAAGGTTTCAACTGATGGCTTGGGGAGCATTTGGTGGCTTCAGATCCAGCAGAATGAGCATCATATGGGAACTTGTTAGCAATGCAAATTCTCCAGCCCCCAACCCACGCCCACGGAACCAGAATCTCCATGGATGGGACCCAATGTTCTGCATTTTAACCAGCCCTCCAGGGGATTCTGATACATACTGAATTTTAAGAACCACTAATATAGTGAACAAGAGCTAGTCTCTGAGATTCACCTGTCAGGTTCAAACTTGCCTCTTACCCACAAAGTAATATGGGCAAGTTAACTTTTTTGTGCCTCAATCTCCTTTTCTGCCAAATGGGAGTAATGACAGGGTCCCCTCAGAGCATTGCTAAAAGGTACACATGAATGACTTTTGTTTTTGACTTTTAAGCAGGGACTGACATATGATAAATGCTAGATAGTGCTTGCTAAATCAGCATGTATATGCCTATTCTAAAGAGATGTGACTGCTGATATTTAGAAGGATGCTCCAGAAATGTGGCGTAGGCTGTTCCTATGATTTCCTAGCTGGCACCTGGAAGTCTAAAGTTCACGGACTATCATCCCTCCAAGCAGGACTGTCTACCAGTAAGGCCAGTCTCTTGGTAGGCAAATTCTTGAGTGGATGTTCCTTCATGGGTAAAATATTAAAAACTATAGGTAATTTTTTAGTCTGTATAGTTTGCCACCTATTTTTAAGTGATTTTTGAATTATTACTCGTGTGGAAAATGGGGATGTGAAGTTGGGTTACAGGAAAAATCGGGTCAACTTTCAAAGACTGTCTTCTTGCAGTAGCTGAATCCCTCAGAATGAAGGTGGGGAACTCTTCATGAGAGAGCATTCCCTAGGATTCCCTTGAAGAATGTAAGACCAGTTGGAATGAAGCTTTCTGGGGTCTGGAGGGAAGTGTAAAATCCAACAGTTATTCTGGAATGGATTCTTCTAAAGAAAGAGTGCATTTGACTTTGATGACATCTTTGTACTCTTAAGAAACACTCCTTGAGAAAACAAAAGTTTGTGAGCATTCAGTTGGTTTCCAGAAAGCTCACTGAGGACTGGGGCTCTTCCGGGAGGCACCATTGAAAGAATGGCTTGTTATAGCACCCCCTCACCTTCCAAACTGTATTTCCCCCCAGCCTGTTTGTAATATTTTCCCTGAATCTTGGATGTGTTTCGCCATAAACAATGCTATCTCTTTTTATGTTACACAATATGGGAGGTCTCCTACAGATCCCTAACCTACACCTGTAACATGGAGCACAGCACCGGTTTCATCACTCACCATGGCCCTTGCTTCAGCCTCTGAAATTTTTCTGTATGAAAATTAGTCCTTCTTCAAGGATGATTGCAGGTTTGAAGGCAGTCTCAGCAACTTAGCGAGACTGTAAGAAACCTAGTTAGACCCTCTTTCAAAACAAAAAAT
This sequence comes from Sciurus carolinensis, assembly GCF_902686445.1. Taxonomy (NCBI): domain Eukaryota; kingdom Metazoa; phylum Chordata; class Mammalia; order Rodentia; family Sciuridae; genus Sciurus; species Sciurus carolinensis. Next base: position 64,102,276 of record NC_062225.1, on the reverse strand, counting down.
AAAAATGGCTGGGGATGTGGCTCAGTGGTTAAGCATCCTTGGGTTCAATCCAAAAGAAAAACGAACAGTCCTTCCTTCTTAAGGAGAAAGAGTCAGAAGATCCAAGATGGTAGACTAGACGGAGGCTGCATGTGTTCCTTGTCAATCTGTAACTTGGGATTCAAGCAGAGGAAAAGCTGTTTTTCTGCGAGACAGTCTTTGTTGCTTATCAATCCCCTGCTGTTTACCCTGTTTGTCCACCATGATCACCTGCCTTCTGCCAGCATATTGCTTACTTTTTGAGTGCAGATAACTCACTGATGCCACCTATCATTTGCCATTTGCCCATTTACCTGCCTCTTGCTTGCCCATTGCCTGCCTTTCACCTACCCATCACTCACTGCCCGAGGTCCACCTGCCGATCATCCACCGTTAGCCTGCAGACTACCTACAGATCACCAGCGGATAATCTGCTCCCCACTATTTCCTGGAAGTCAATTGTCACAGTAACTGCAGGGTTTGTTACACGTGGCTTCATCCATTTTAGGAAAACAGTCAGGACTTGCAGGACCCCCAGCCCGAATGACTGTGCCCCGCCTTCAGGACTCCCAGGCTGCCCACACCCCCACTGCAGCTCCCCACTTGCCAACACGTTTGGAAGCCAGTGTGGCCATCTTGGATTATCCTGGAAGTGGAAGCCGCCATCTTTAGGTACGGCAACTCCCATCCTGAGATGCCTACTGGAGACTGGAAGCTCATTGTCAGGTACCTCTCATGCATCAAGCTACTGAAGACTGGGAGGTTTGAATAGTATATAACTTACAGTATAAATTTTTTTCTCCTTTTTGAAATTTTAAAGTTTTTTTTCCTCCATTTTTCTTTTGTTTACCTGTTTCCTCAGAGTCTCTGTCTCCCTTTTCTCATGCTAATAATCAACATCTTTTGATTCCACTTTCACTCTTCCTATGATCTAGTACCTCTGTATACTTTTTTTATCCCATGAACAGTTGCATCTTACACCTCTCCCATCCTCTTTGTCCATCATTAGAAATTGTAGACTTCATTGCAAAGCTATTGGTTATACTGTAGGTTATAATCGAATTCATCCTCTCTGTTTATTATAACAATACTGTTAATGTCTTCATAGGAACTATTTGGTTTAGGACTGCATATTGTCTGTACCACGTGCTGATCTTCCCCTTAAAGGAGAGGTTTTAGAAACCTGCAGAGTCACTATAAGCCTATAGGGGGCAAATTGCAATTCCCCAGATTCTCACTGGGAAGATATGTGAACAACATGAAAAAAAAGGAAAGAAAATGATCCAAACAAACCAAGATTCTATATTAATAGAATCCAATGACAGCATGGTAGAAGAAATGTCAGAAAAGGAGTTCAGAATGTACATAATTAAAATGATCCAAGAAGCAAAGGTTGAGATAAGAGAGCAAATGCAAGCAATGTATGATCAGTCCAATAAACAGTTAAAAGAACAATTGCAGGAAGCAAAAGATCATTTCAATAAAGAGAGATTCTGAAAAAAAAATTAAACAAACAGAAATCCTTGAAGTGAAGGAAACAATAAAATAAAAACTCAATAGAAAGCATCGCCAACAGACTAGATCACTTGGAAGACAGAACCTCAGATAATGATGACAAAATATTTAATCTTTAAAATAAAGTTGACCAAATAGAGAAGATAGTAAGAAGTCATGAACATAACCTCCAAGAACTAGGGGATATCATAAAAAGACCAAATTTAAGAATTATCAGGATTGAGGAAGGCACAGAGATACAAACCAAAGGAAAGAACAACCTATGCAATGAAATAATATCAGAAGAATGAAATGAAAAATCAAATACAAGAGGCTTACAGAACACCAAATGCACAAAATTACAACAGATCCACACCAAGGCACATTATAATGAAAATGCCTAACATCCAAAATAAAGATAGAATTTTAAAGGTTGCGAGAGAAAAGCATCAGATTACATATGGGGGAAACCAATACAGATATCAGCAGATTTCTCAACCCAGACCCTAAAAGCTAGAAGGGCCTGGAACAACATATCTCAAGCTCTGAAAGAACATGGTTGCCAACCAAGAATCCTATACCCAGCAAAACTAACCTTTAGATTTGAGGACAAAATAAAATCCTTTTATGATAAACAAAAGTTAAAAGAATTTACAAATAGAAAGCCTGTGCTACAGAACATTCTCAGCAAAATATTCTATGAGGAGGAAATGAAAGACAACAATGTAAGTCAGCAAAGGGAGGAACTACCCTGAAGTTAAAGCCAATCAAAGGAGAAACCAAGTCAAGTTAAAAACCAAAAAGAAGCCAAAATGACCAGAAATACAAATCATATCTCAATAATAACCCTGAATGTTAATGGCCTGAACTCATCAATCAAAAGACATAGACTGGCAGATTGAATTAAAAAGAAAGATCCAACAATATGCTGCCCTCAAGAGACTCATCTCATAGAAAAAGACATCCACAGACTAAAGGTGAAAGGATGGGGGAAACATACCATGCACACGGACCCAGTAAAAAAGCAGGGGTTTTCATACTCATATCAGATAAAGTGGACTTCAAACCTAAGTTAGTCAGACCCTAACTAACATTTCATACTGCCTAAGGGAACCATAAATCAGGAAGACATAACGATTGTAAATATTTATGCCCCAAACAATGGTGCATCTATGTATGTCAAACAAATCCTTCTCAATTCCAAGAACCAGATAAATCACAAAACAATAATTCTGGGTGGCTTTCACATACCATTGTCACCACTGGATAGATCTTCCAAATAAGAACTGAACAAAGAAACCATAGAACTCAATAACACAATCAATAACTTAGACTTAACAGACATATATAGAATATTCCATCCGTCAATGAACAAATACACTTTCTTCTCAGCAGCACATGGATCCTTCTCTAAAATAGACCATATGTTATGCCACAAAACAGCCCTTAGTAAATGCAAAAAAATAGAGATACTATCTTGTATTCTATCAGATCATAATGGAATGAAATTAGAAATCAATGATGAAATAAAAAACTACTCCAACACCTGGAGACTAAATAATATGCTATTGAATGAAGCATGGATAACAGAAGACATCAGGGAGGAGATAAAAAAAAATTCTTAGAGGTAAATGAGAACAATGATATCAAAATCCCTGGGACACTGTGAAAGCAGTACTAAGAGGAAAATTCATTCCATGGAGCACATTAAAGAAAAGAAGAAAAAGTCAACAACTAAATTACCTAACATTATATCTCAAAACCTAAAAAAAAGAAGAACAGGACAACACCAAAAGTAGTAGAAGACAGGAAGTAATTAAAATCAGAACTGAAATCAATGAAATTGAAACAAAAGAAGGAATTCAAAAAATTGACAAAACAAAAAGTTGGTTCTTTGGAAAAGTAAACAAAATAGATAAACCCTTAGCCACACTAATGAAGAGAAGGAGAGGGAAAATTCAAATTACTAAAATTCATGAAAACAAAGGAGATATCACGAGACACCATTGAAATACATGACATAATTAGAAGCTACTTTGAAAATCTATACTCCAACAAAATAGAAAATCTCGAAGATAATATGTCTAGAGACAGTCTAGAAGACAATATGTCTTCTAGATAATTTGTCTAGATAATTTGTCTAGATAATATGTCTAGATAATATGTCTAGAGACATATTATCCACCCAAACTGAATCAGGAGGACATACACAATTTAAACACTTCAATTTTAAAGCAATGAAATAGAAGAAGCCATCAAAAGCCTATCAACCAAGAAAAGTCTGGATCAGACAGATTCTCAGCTGAGTTCTACAACACCTTCAAAGAAGAACTTATACCAATACTTTTCAAAATATTCCATGAAATAGAAAAAGATGGAACCCTTCCAAACTCTTTTTATGAAGCTAGTATCACCCTGATACCAAAATTGGACAGAGACACATCAAAGAAAGAAAACTTTAGACCAATATCTCTGATGAATATAGAAGCAAAACTCCTTAACAAAATTCTGGCAAATCACAAACAAAAACATATTAAAAGGAATGCATCATGATCAAGTGGGGTTTATCCCAAGGATGCATGGTTGGTTCAATATCTGGAAATCAATAAATGTAATTCATCATATCAATAGACTTAAGGTTAAGAATCACGTGATTATTTCAATAGATGCAGAGAAAGTGTTTGACAAAATACAACACCCCTTCATGCTCGAAACACTAGAAAAAATAGGGATAGTAGAAATACACCTCAACATTGTAAAGGCTATTTATGCTAAGCCCATGACCGATATCATTCTTAATGAAGAAAAACTGAAAGCATTCCCTTTAAAAACTGGAACAAGACAGGGATGCCCTCTTTCACCACTTCTATTCAACATCGTGCTTGAAATAATAGCCAGAGCAATTAGACAGACCAAAGAAATTAAAGGGATATGAATAGGAAAAGAAGTACTCAAGCAATCACTATTTGCTGACAACATGATTCCATACTTAGCAGATCCAAAAAACTCCACCAGAAAACTAGAACTCATAAATGAATTCAGCAAAGTAGCAGCATATAAAATCAACACTCATAAATCTAATGCATTTCTATTCATAAGTGACATTCCTTATAGAAATAGAGAAAGCAATCATGAAACTTATCTGGAAGAGTAAAAGACCCAGAATAGTCAAAGCAGTCCTGGACAGGAAGAGTGATGCAGGAATTATCACAACACCAGAACTTAAACTCTACTATAGAGCAATAGTAACAAAAACGGCTTGGAATTGGCACCAAAATAGACAGGTAGACCAATGATACAGAATAGAAGACACAGAGATAAGCCCACATAAGTACAGTTATCTCATACTAGACAAAGGTGCCAAAAACATAAAATGGAGAAAAGATAGCCTCTTCCAACAAATGGTGCTGGCAAAACTGGAAATCCATATGCAGTAAAATGAAAGTAAACCCTCTATCTCTCACCCTCAAAAAACTCAACTCAAAATGCATCAACGATCTAGGAATTAAACCTGAGACCCTTCACCAAATAGAAGAAAAAGTAGGCCTGAATCTCCATCACGTTGGCTTAGAACCAGATTTCCTTAACAAGACCCCTGTAGCACAAGAAATAAAAGCAAGAATCAATAAATGGGATATATTCAAACTAAAAAGTTTTTTTCTCAGCACAGGAAACAATCAGTAATATGAAGAGAGCCTACAGAGTGGGAGAAAATCTTTTCCACACACACTTCAGACAGAGCACTAATCTCCAAAATTTATAAAGAACTTAAAAAACTTTACACCAAAATATAAAGAACTCAACCAATAAATGGGCTAAGGAACTGGGCAGACACTTCACAGAAGATATACAGGTGATCAACAAATACATGTGTGTTTATTATCTTTAGTAATTAGAGAAATGCAAATTAAAACCACCCTAAGATTTCATCTAACTCCAACTAGAATGGCTATTAGCAAGAACACAAGCAATAACATGTGTTGGTGTGCATGTGGGAGAAAAGGCACACTCGTACATTGCTGGTGGAGTTGCAAATTGGTGCAGCCACTCTGGAAAGCAGTATGGAGATTCCTCAGAAAACTTGGAATGGACCCACTATTTAAACCAGCTATACCACTCCTCGGTTTATACCCAAAGAACTTAAAATTAGCATACTACAGTAACACAGCCACATCAATGTTTATAGCAGCTCAATTCACAATAACTAGATTGTGGAACCAACCTAGATGCCCTTCAACAGATGAATGGATAAAGAAACTGTGGTATATATACACAGTAGAATACTACTTAGCCATAAAGAAGAATAAAATTATGATAAATGGATAGAGTTGCAGAATATCATGCTAAGTGAAATAAACCAAACTCAAAAACCAAAAGCCGGATGTTTTCTCTGATAAGTGGATGATGATACATAATGGGGTGGGTTGCCAGTGGGGGGATAAGAGAAGAATGGAGGAACTTTGGATTTTGTAGAGCGAAATAGGGCAGGAGAGGGTGGGGGAAGGAAAGACAGTGGACTGAGACAGACATCATTACTATTTGTACATGTACCATTACACAAATGGTGTGAATCCACATTGTGTACAACCATAGAAATGAAAAGTTGTACCCCATTTGTATACAATGAATCAAAATGCAGTCTGTAAAAATAAATTTCTAAAAAATTTTAAGAAGAAGGATCACGTTTTATATATTTATTGCTTATTGCTTCCTTCATGGTTCTTTTTTTTTTAAGCATTCTTTTCATTTTTTTTAACCTGTGTTTATTTATATGTGGTGCTGAAAATCAAACCCAGTGCCTCACACATGCTAGGCAAGCGCTCCACCACTGAGCCACATCCCCAGTCCCACTTTCATGGTTCTTAATATGTAGTTCTCAATAATTGGATGTTTTTTCTGATGTTTCTCTTTTTATCTTGGCTTCCTGGAAGCTCTGTCTTAAACATAAGACTTAAATTACAGTAGGAATTTCATTGCTGATTCAATTAATTCTTTATATGTTTTATGTGGTTTCAGTTGTCTTTATTTTCTTTAGCTTTTACAAGAATGTAGGATATCACTTTATTAAAGATATATTTTTATTTCAGTTAAGATCCTTATTTTGTACCAAATTGTATTTAAAGTCCTGCATATTTCTAAAATTCTATATGATTTAAAGAAGTTCTTATTCTGGGATATATGTGTGTGTGTTTATATACATATATGTGTGTGTGTGTGTGTGTGTACATATATGTAAACACACTTCAAGGGAGTCTTTATACTATAGGTAGTATACTATCTAACAGTGTGTATATAATGTATATACATAATATTATATGCTCATATAATACTTTATATATAATATATAAATAATATATATGCTTTATACATAAAATACTGTATATACATATGTACATATACACAACATATATTTATACATTGTATATGCATGTGCACAAGTTTTTAGAGGGTGCCTGTAGCTTTCATTGGTTTATCTAAAAAACTTATGACTCTCTTCTTGCCTTCCCATGCAACCAAAAGTTAAAAATCACTGAGTGAAAAGGACCAATACTCTGAATCCACACAACTCTGTCCTCAATTCTCCCTCCCAGTCAGTCAAAATCATCATTCATTTTTTGCCTTTGCTGGGAATTGTTCTTCTGACCAAGTAAGCAGATGAATGGCTGTTAATGGAGCCAGTTCAAAGCAGGACACAGCTGGCTGACTTTGGATGCCAAAGGACACCCTTAATTAGACTTTGGCTAGGGTGAGGTCGTAGCTCAGTGGGTGACCCCTACCTCTGAAGAGGCAGGAGGGAGCAGACCCCAGGGAGGGCTGGTGACAGGCAGGGTACAGGCCCCAGGCACAGAGATGGCTGCTGGTTGTGCTGTGCTAAGCTGTGCACAGAGCCAGAGCAGCAATGGCACCCATAAAACTGATAGAGTTGGGTGTCAAACCACAGAAATGAAATCTACCAAAGTGTTGATGAGTCACAGCAGCAGCACGTTTCGAGTCCACCCAAGGAGTTCTTCCCTGGAGACCCAAGACAGTATTTTCCAGAGATGTTTGGTTTGGGTCTCCTGAGCTGGCTCAGGATTCAGTGATGCTGAGGGGCGTGGAGTGCATGAATCCTCTCTTCCTGATCCTCTTCAGCCAGAGAAGTGTGGCCCTGTGCTGTTTAAGAGCAACCACTCTGGAAAGCAGTATGGAGATTCCTCAGAAATCTTGGAATGGAACCACCATTTGGCCCAGCTATCCCACTCCTTGGTTTATACCCAAAGGACTTAAAATCAGCATACTACAGAGATGCAGCCACATCAATGTTCACAGCAGCTCAATTCACAAAGCTAAACTATGAAACCAACCTAGGTGCCCTTCCACAGATGATGGATAATGTGGTACATATACACAATGGAATATTACTCAAATTTAAAGAAGAATGAAATGATGGCATTTGCAGGTAAATGGATGGAACTGGAGAATATCATGGTACACAAAATAAGCCAAACCCAAAAAATGAAAAGGCCAAATGTTTTCTCTGATAAGCAGAGGCTGAACTATAATGTGGTGGCGGCGGCGGAGGGTGGGTGGGTAGAGAAGCATGGAGAAACTTTGGATTGTGCAGAGGGGAGTGAGCGGAGGGGGGCGTGGAGGTGGGATGAGACCGACATCATTACCCTATATACACACATGATTGCACAACTGGTGTGACTCAGCACCATGTACAGCCAGAGGAATGAGAGGTTGTGCTCCATTTGTGTACAATGTGTCAAAATGCATTCATGTATAACCAATTAGAACAAATTTTTTAAAATAATAATAAAAAAACTAAGTAAAACAAAGAGAAAGACCATGTGGCAGCAAACAAGTGCACACCAGTCACTCCTTTTGTTCCCTGTAGGAGGAGCTGGGTGGTTTTAGGGCTTCTGCCTCCTCATTCTCTCCTTGCTCTATCTGATGAGGGATCTTGGGGGAGTGCCTGAGAATGACAGGCTCGGTTCCACCTCTCCCCTCTGGCTCAGGGTCAGCCTGCCTCACAGGGCACGTGTTCCCTTGTGCTTTTACCGGGACAGACACCTTCGTGGCAGACTTGGGGGTTGTCCAGCACTGCCGTGGATGCACTTCTTGGGGTGTGATGCTGGCTTACTCGTTTGATCATCACATCTAAGGCACAGTCTCCAGGGGCTTTATCTATAATAAGAGTCATATTTTGATCTGTCTGCCTGATACCCACGTTTATTTCTTTCTCTTGGTTCTGAATATGAACTGATAGCCAGGGATGCTTTATATTGGTTCTTTAAATTCTTCTAGTTGGAAAAGTGTGAAACCTTCTGATCTCAGGCTCTCTGGGTGGTTTGCAATGCAGGGGTCCACTGGACTGGCCACAGTCAGTAGGCAGGAGATCTTGGAGAAATGGAGGGTAGGGAGGGGAAGCAGGCAAATCAGGGGTCACCCCTCCCTAGCAATTACAGAAGTCTCCGGACTTCACAAGCTGATCTGGCTTGAACGGACTTCCCATTCCACTCTCCTCTGATCTGATTCTGAGTGATGCTAACCAGAGCTTGTTTGGACCAGGGAATGCCTAACCAGCATATTGAACAAGTGCAATTTGATCTGGTATGATCATGAAGTCATATTATTTTCATGACTTATCTGGCGAAGCCTAACTTGGCTTCTGTCTCCTGACCACCTTTGAATGAAACTTCATATAGGAATCATCCTCTTTTTGGTATTATTATATAATAATGAAAAAGTCCTCTGGTTACATTTAGCCAATATATACCTCTTATTTATAATAACAGTCCCAGCTAGAGCAAAGTTCCTGCTATCTGCCCAGGCTGTCTGAAACTCATATGAAGGGGGAGGCATGCCCATCACCTTCTGGGTTTCTTATAGAGCATTTTGACTCTTATAGAGCATTTGCCTTTGGCTCACTGGGCTGCCTTGGGTGACCCAGGGTTGGGGCAGAGTGAGAAGAATAGGAAGGACCAGTTAAGTTCTTGCTTGGTGGTCCCCAAGTAGTATGGCACTGGTGTCCTCTGGCCTTGTTTCTTCAAGAGACAGTTTGACTGGGTACCTCTGTCTACCCGTCTGTCCTTTTCTGGTGTGTCTTCTTACCCTTTCCAGAGAGCTTTCCTGGATGTTGTCACTTTTTAAAGGACCCAAGTTGACATTCCTACTATGAGTTCCACAGCTGGGAGTCATATACTGATGGCTGGTATTTAAATGGCAGGGGGAAATTAGAATGGCGATTATCAAGAATACAAGCAACAACAGGTGTTGGCGAGGATGTGGGGAGAAAGGTACACTCATACATTGCTGGTGGGACTGCAAACTAGTGCAGCCACTCTGGAAAGCAGTGTGGAGACTCCCTAGAAAACTTGGAATGGAACCACCATTTGGCCCAGCTATACCACCCAAAGGACTTAAAATCAGCATATTACAGAGATACAGCCACATCAATGTTCATAGCTGCTCAATTCACAATAGCCAGATTGTGGAACCAACCTAGATGTCCTTCAATTGATGAATGGATAAAGAAACCGTGGTATATATATACAATGGAATATTACTCAGCCATAAAGAATGATAAAATTATGGCATTTGCAGGCAAATGAATGAAACTGGAGAATATCATGCTAAGTGAGATAAGCCAATCTCAAAAAACCAAAGGACGAATGATATCGCTAATAAGTGGATGATGACACATAATGGGGGGTGGGAGGGGTTAGTGTTGGGGTTAGAGTTAGGGTTAGGGAGGGGGGCAAGAATGGAAGAAGGAAGGACTGTATAGAGGGAAAAGAGGGGTGGGAGGGGTGGGGGGGAAGGGAAAAAATAACAGAATGAATCAAACAACATTACCCTATGTAAATTTATGATTACACAAATGGTATGCCTTTACGCCATGTACAAACAGAGAAACAACATGTATCCCATTTGTTTACAATAAAAATAAATAAATAAATAAATAAATGGCAGGGGGACACCAGATAATGCCCTCTGATGAGTAGCAGAGTGTTGTTGGTCACCCTACGAATGCCAGGGGGTGGAACCAGCAGACACTTCAACGGGTGAGATGCTGCCAGGGGCTTGGGAAAGGAGCTGAGCAGAAAAGTGGGCCTCTCTCTCTCTCCTGCTCCTGTCCCTTGCCCCTTGCCATTGGCTGACCACTCTCTTGCCTTGCTTCTCTTTGGCCTTTGCTCTCTTCTTCATAAGGTGACATCATCTTTTTGGTAGGGTCTCAGCTTCTTGGTGGCACCAGCCTTTCTGTCACTTTGTCCTGACCCAGCCCCATCTCCCCCTTTGGCTTGCTAGATTGTTTGGGAAACTTCATGAATAAAGCAGAGTTGCACTTGGCAATCTAGGCATTGGAGGAAATTGGGTTGTCAGGAAGTTCACACGAGCTGGCAGGTAGACATCAGAAGGGGTCTGTGGGAAGCAGGAGTGAGGGCAGGGCAGCAGCCATGGGGGAAGGGGGTGGGAGTGGAGGACGGCGGGGCTGTCTGCAGGAGCACAGGCCAGCAAACTGCCCAATTGTAAGATGAGAGAACTACACAGAGGGAGGAACTGGCCACTTTCAGGTTTCAAGACACAGAGGATTCTAAGAAATACAAGAGGGCTGTGGATGTCAACTCAATAGTCCTCCCAGTCCTAGGTCTCTGGGAAAACCAGTTGACCACCCCCTACAGAAAGTTTTCGATTACCCAGTAAATTGTGTATTTGTCTGAAGGACATTTAGTCCTTCCTTAGTAATATTATGCTTTCCTCAAAAATTGTGCAGGATTCGGGGCCATGGAGCAATGCTTGAGAAATCAGATTGCTCAAGCCTGGCTTCTTTTTAAATAATACCTTCAAGGCACCTTCTAGTATGACCAATTGCATTTGCTAGATCTCTTTCTTGACATAGGTAGACCCTGGTCTCCCTTTTGTGTGGGTTAGGTGGTTGTAGGGATACCTGGGTTAAGGCTGAAACAGGGCTGACCTGGTGTGTTAGATTTCCCTTTGTCTGATGTCTGTTTGCTCTGACCCATTTGTCTCGTTACTGATGGATGCATGTTCCTTCTCTCCTGGGTCAGGCTCCCGGCGGTAAATCGGGTTCACTGGGGTTAGCATTACTTCTTATTCCCCATGCAAAAGAAAAACAAGGACAGGTGGTTGCATAAAGACCCCAGTGAGTAAATCTAAAGCACCTGTGAAAACTCAAAGTCAATATTTTCTTTAAAGGAAAAGTGAGCATACACATGGTGGCATTTAACTTAGCTGCCATGCCACACATGACCTGGGTATCAATGACTAGCTTCTTTTGTAGCTCCACAAGTCCTGAGGGTCACAGATTTGGGCAGTGTCCTCTTCCAACTTGTTATTACAAGATATCCCACTGTTCTGAACAACATCACCTTGCTTCTGCTCCCACCTCAATGAAAACAATCCCAACACCACTTACACTGTTAAAAGGCTAGCCATGCGCCAGGCACTGAACTAAAACTAAATGTTTCATGTGGATTGTCCAGTTTAATCCTCACAATAACCCTATGAAGTAACTTCCTTTATTTTCATGCACAGATATAAAACTGAGGCTTAGAGAGAATTAATTTGCCCATAGTAAGATCATTTGTATTTGATTCAACCTGCACATATTCTAACTCCAATGTTCATTCAATTATTATTGCCCATTTGTTTACATAAACTCTAAACTTGTGAGGTTTTTCCTTCCCAGTGTCTCAGTTGTCTATCAGTTGGGACATCTCAGTTCTCCCTGAAGATGGCCTCTCTCTGCATGTGGTATCTCACCCCACAAGGCATCTCCACACAGCCTGTCTCCAGCAAAGTGACCTGGACTTCCTCACAACACAGCAGCTGGGATCCAAGATGGAACTTTCCAAGACTACAAGCCTCATTTTTCAAATGCTTTTCAAGCCTCTGTTTGTATCACACTTGCTAAGGTTTCATTGGCTGAATCAAGTCACATGATTAAGCTCAACTTCAAGGTAAGAGGGGAGTTTCCCAGCAGGGAAATACTGGAGGTGGTGTTTGTTGGGGACCCCACAGCATAATAGTCTATGGCACCAGTAATAATATTAATAGTAGTGCTAACTTTTATTTATTGGAACTTACATGACATTTCTCTTTAATCATCATAGCAACTCAACCTGTCAGCTTGGCATCATTATCCCCCTGTGATAAGAGATGAAACTAAGGCTCAGACTCACCTGATAAAATGACAAGAGTGAAGTCAAACACTGATCACTTTGTTTTACAGGTCCTATCAGAAGTGATAGATGTGTGGTATATAGAAAATGAAAAAAACAAGGTGTGGGTTGGGGGAGAATGTATTTTTAACGTAATGACAATCCTTGGCATTTGGAAAGGAAAGGAACAAGTCAGTGGCTTTGGTGCTTGATGCTATAGTGTTTGGGGCCTTCCTGCCTCCAGAGTGACTCTCTTACATTTGCAGCTATTCCGGCCTTTTGAATGGAGAACATGGTAAACAAAATTGCGCATAATTAGGTTCACCAAAATATGAAAGAATACAATGTGACTTTTATTTTAATCAGCCTCTTGTTTTAATCCTTAACTGTGTTTTTAAGAAATTCTCCCCTGAAACCATTTGGGAAGCAGAGAGCTGAAGAAAGAATGGAGCGAAGGAGCTATACCCTATAATAATGCAGGTTTCAAAACATAGCTTAGATTTTTGGAAAATCCCTTCATGAGCATGAAAAGCACAGTGACCATGTTCGGATGCGTTTGCCAGCTAAAAACCACCATGACACTTGAGCTCAGTTGCAAATGTTCTTCCTTCCCCACCATCACCCGGGGCTGTAGTCCAGACAGTGAACACAGCGTTTGGCCTGTCCCTGGGGCTGAGGGTGTATGAAGCGTGGGCATTGTTGGGTGAGCCTGGCTGGAAGGGTAGTGCTTAAAAGCAAGGGAATCATGTGGAAAGATTCATGGAAACTTATATTAAAATATGATACCTCCAAAAATAATTTCTTGCAAGCAGCAAGAATTAATGCATTGTGAAACAAACAGAGCTTTCACTATTAACCTCAGGGAAGAAAAAAAGAGGGGGGTGGCTGGCTCAGTGGAAAATATTGGCTGTAAGAGCTGGATTTTTTTTTTTTTTTTTTTTTTTTTTGGCCTTTTCCATGCTAGATGGCACTAATTGATTGAAGAGCTTAGTTGTTTGAGAAGGGAATTGCAGGGGTGTATAAAAATTAGACCTCGTGATTTTTGGTGCATTGTGGGGGTCCCTATTGTATTTTCATTGCTGTGTCTATCTTATTCACCATTGTTTTGGTCTTTGAGGTAATTTTAAATTTTTAGTCTAGTGCTTAGTCTCTCTCAATGCAGGCGCTTGGAAGGGAAACTGACTAATGAGCCTGCAAAAGCCCTGGGGTGGGGTGGGGTGGGGTGGGGGGTGTTGACAGATCTGACTGACATTTGCATGGCATTTCCCTGTGTCCTCTTTCCCCACCCAAGTGGCAGCATTTTAATGACACAAAGATCCTGGAAAATAGTGTCTCTTAACCAATTTCTTTCAAAGTGAAGCCCATGGAGAAAGGAGCCATTTTATCTGAACAAATAACAAATTCTTACGGAAGCTTGTAATCCCTGTCAATTCTCCCTCTCTATCCCCCCGAAAATAGACCTTGTGGTGTGAAATGAGGACAGCAAGTGATTCATATGTAAGTGAGTTTGTAATTCATTTTAGAAATAAAGCTGAGTACGTAAAGTCCAGTCCAGGAAAAATAAGAAAAAATGAATAGCTTTAAGGGCACATCAGACTGCTTGGGCCAAATAAAAATATTTGGTATAACTTAAAATATGTCTATATTTATTTTTTGAAAGGTTGTGTGCAATTAAAGCTTCCTTTGTCTGTTGAAAAGTCATTTAAAAATAGTTTATAATATTTATTTTGTGACTTACAATTTATGGTGGGATTGCACGCTTTAATCTCGTCGACGGCTCTTTGAAGGAGGCTCATCATGTACTGTTGACAGTAATGGACAAAACAGGTTCTGAAATTTTGTCACTTTCCTAAGGTCACATGTATTGTTAAGTGACTTGAATTTGCCTATTATGGTTCTAAAGCTCGTTCTCTTTCCATTTTAAGATGCACCATGTCTACCAACTTTTTTAGCTATGGTAGTATGGGTCTGCTCAGTCATGATTTGGGTGATGGAAAGAGTTTTGGATTTAGAATTAGAAAAGTTAATTGTATTAAGAGTTGCACCAGAAATTACTTAACTGGGTGACTTAAAGCACATCACTAAGATTCTCCATGTTTTAATCTTATTATCTGTTAATTGGGATGAGATATCATTTATCGATAGAGTCATAGATCACGAATGTAAAAGTTCTTTGAAGATGGTAAGGTTCCCTACCAAGGAACATTTTTATTATTTATTAAGCACAGATTACAAATCCATCAGTAGGCTTGGGACGCTGAGAAATCCAGAAGGTTTTTTTATAGCCTGCCTGACAACCCCTTTACTTCTTTCTCTTCATTCGAAAAGTGTCATGTCCTAATCACACTGAGCTTTTAGCTCGCCTTTTTCAGCTCCATGCCTGGGCATATTTTAGTCTCCTTGTGGGGAATGCTTTTCCCCTGTGTCCTCTTTTGCCTCCTTCCTTTTCCTCTTTTGGACTCCCATGTACTTTATTCACATCTCTACTATAGCCCTTTCCACAGTGTGTTATAATTTTTCTGTTCATTTATCTGCTGCTGTTACTTGCTAAGTGATGAGCAAATCAAGGTCAGAGGTCGCCATCTTTATTAAGGGTGCCTGGCTGTTTGCTGAATGAATGATCAGAGGTATAAGAATTACTCCTGACTCCCAAATTCATCACAACCAAGTTGAGAGTCAAGATAAACTGATGTGAAACACTAGCAAATTACACAGGATTATATGATGTGGTTCAGGTCCTTAGCAATGCATAAATTCAGACGAGCAGATTAATGGAAGTTCAAGTAACCAGGGAAAGTTTTAATGGTACCTAATGGATGAAGAACATATTTAAACTACCAGAATTCCTTTAGGGAGGGGATCTTATTAGTTTGGAATCCATCATGTAATAGATGTTAAATACTCATGGCATCTTCCTTGGGGGAAAAGTATTCTGTAAGAGGAAAAGGATTTACCTGTTGTGCTAGGGGAGAAGGTTGAGGAAAGAGATGGAGGTAGATTGAAGAAAATGGCTGGAGATCGCATACCCACCCAACAAACATCAATGAGGTTGACTAAATCCTGAAGAGCTTGAACTGAATAGATTTGTGTTGGCTTATTTTGTTAAAAAAACAATGGATGAATTTAAACCTGAGCTACATAAAGAAAGAACCAAAGTGTAAGTAGTCAGAACCCATGAGATGGAACTATGAGGGTCCAAAGACATAGGTTAGGAGTTTGGGCCAGGTGTAATCAATCTCTCAGGAATGGAACTGGGGAACAGAGTGAGGGGAAGCCAATATGTGGAATGACAACATTCAAATCAACTGTTCTTCCAAAGCAAAATTTGGCCATGGTATTAAGTACTCACCTAGGTTAAAACAAGATAATATTGCAGTTCACTTGGTAGACATTCCTGTAGCCACAGACTCCTGGATCCATAAGCCATATGTCAGTCTGCTGTCCACACTGACAGAGGAAAAGTTTTCACCCGTCTTCGGTGAAGTGAGGAAAAACTGACAATGTGAATTGTTCATAATATCAGATTCACTTGAAGAATTCTCTTTATTTTGAAATCATGTTCTTGTGCTTTTTGCTCATAAATGTCCCTTTCTAATAAATTCATGGTTATGTCCTTACAGAACACAGTAGAAATGTGTCAATTGCATGTTCGTCCTCTAAGTTTCTTGTAATTTTTACTAATCTATAAAGTCCAAAAGTCTAGGAACCACTTCTCTTAATATTATCCACAATTTCAATTAGTTATTTTGTCCTGAATTAAATGAAAGCTAGGAGATTGACTAGTCGTGGTTGGTGTTAAGGCAATGCCTTTTTGAGTCATATGATATACATCCTCTTTGAATTAAAATTTGTGGGCAAATGCCTTGCCTCTGAAGACTTATTATCTGCATATGAACAGGGTTTGGTTTTGTAATCCATATGCTATTCAACAAAGTGAGCACTACAGCTGGTAAAAACAATACCTTGCTTTGTATTACAAAGCAGTGCTGTGTAATGATTACATATTTTCACTTAATAAATATGAAATATGCAATTGTTATTGCGCTGCATGGTAATTGGCCACAATCAGCATACATTTCATGTAAATGGTTGTAACTACTGTGGCTTCTCATATCAGGGCCAGCTTCAGGGCATGTGAACTGCGTAGTCCCTCAGGGAGGGCCCAATGCTGCTTTTACCTCACTGTCTTGAATGATTGATAGTTTCTGAACTAGAGGCCCCACCCCATGTTTTACCTGTACACTGATTCCTACAAATTTTACGGCCAGTTCTTTCTCGTATCCAATTGCACTTGTGAGGATTTAGGCAGTGCAAAAAAATCAGGACAGTTTGCAGAAAGATTAAGGCCCCAAATGTCTCCCTATGACCTCAAAGTCCATCTGACAGAGGCCATTTAAGTAAACGCAGAACAATCATCCTGAAAGGTTAGGAATGGGATAGAGATCACCCCTCAGTCCCTTCTCAGGCATGACCCCTGTGCTGGGGTGCCTGCAGCAGGAAGGAGGCTGGTCTCTGCTGGGCTGAGGGGTAGAGAGTATACTTTGCAGTGGTCACATGGCCAAAGGAGTGCTCAGTGGGGTAAAATGTTGCTCTGCCATGTGCACTGACTCGCCTGGCTTTCCTCAGCTTTTCTGGGACATCGTCAGTAAAGGTGGCACTGCTCCTCATGGTTTTAAGTTAGTGGATTTCTCTGTGGAGCTCAAAAGTATGTCAAATCCTGAACCCAGGTTTTTTCAACATGAAAAACCTCCTGAGCCAGAAGACAGGAGAAGGGAGGACAGGGAGTGGAGTAGGGTCTGGGCTGCCTCTGGGTGGTGATGTCAGAGAGAATTCCAGTTCTGCCATGGTCTCCTCTGTGAGGTCCTGAGCTGGTGTGTACAAGACTGTCATGCGACCCCAACTGTGGTGGGGGTGGTGAGTGTTCCCTGTATTTGAGCAGAAAGGAGCCTGTGTAAGCTGTGAAATGGTCAGCCTTGTGGATTAGTCATCCTTACCTGGGCTCTTTATGAAATGGGTGCCCTTGTTAGGTTGCTGTTTCCTTTAACTCATATAATAGACATCAGACACCAATGCAAATAGGACTTTTGCTGATAACTATGTTGCCTTTTTTACTTTTTCAAGTTTCCTATTCTCTTCATCTCTCTATTTCTCTCTCTCTCTCTCTCTCTCTCTCTCTCTCTCTCTCTCTCTCTCTCTCTGTTCTCTCTCTCTGCCTTATCACATAAATATACTTAAATCTCCGCTGTGAGGTTAACTTCAGGCAGAGGGTCTATTACCAGCCACAGGCCAGAACTCTGGGCAGGCATGTGGGAAAGAAATATTTTGGCAGCAATATAACTTAGGAAGCCAATACCTTTTGCCATAAGTTACAGTAAATATTTACAGATTCAGTGGGTGTTCAGATTTTGAGTGAAAAGCAATCTCAGGCACCGATATTTACTTTGAACATGTTCTCCTTTTTTCAGTAACCATGACTAATTCTCCTTTTCAAAGAAGTACAGAGCAAGTTGGCTTTCAGTCTAGAAAAACAAAACAAAACAAAAACAAAAACAAAAAACCAAAACATTTCATATACACATTCTGGTAGTAAGATATAGTTAGAATACAGGGATAAGAAAACCTATTCAACTCCTGAAATCACAGTACCAATTAATAAATCAATCCAGCATCATTGTTGAAGGGGCCTAGTCATAGGTCTTCTGATTCTTATTCTGGCTTTTGCTAGGAAGGAAAAGAATCTGTAAATTCTGGGTGTGATACAGCAAATGAACTAAATCAAAGGAAGGCATTTATGGAATATTGTTGATGCCATGAGATCTGAAGACAGACAAGGACTTACCTTCAAGGAACTTGTATTTGTAAAGAAAATACATCAACAATGCTAAGTAATCATAAAAATCTGAATGACACTTTAGGATAACAATAGAAGGAAGGCAGAGAAAGGAGCAATAATTTAATGGTTAATTTACAAATGGAATGTTTGGAGTTGTTTCAGAGATGAAAGAGATTATTTGGAGCCAGCAGGAAAAGAAAATCTCTCTGGAGGAGGTAGATTTGAGTATGGAAGGGGGGCATTCCAGGGAGGCAGAAAGCATGAGTGGAATTGGAGAGGTGGTGAAAGGTTCACGGTCAGGAGGGTGAGGCTAGCCAGCCAATCTGGCTGAAATGAAGTTTGGGGTTGTGAAGAATTGGAGGTAGGGCTGGAAATAGCTGAGGACCTTGACTGTTGGGGATAGGAGCTTCTCCAGCACCAGGAAAGACCTGCTCTGCCATGGAAGTCATCTCCAAATCCTCCATTCCCATGGCACCATCTTGGACTTGTTTCCTTGTCTGCTTTTTCCTTGAAGTCAGGAGTTCAGTCCCATTGTGTAGGCCCATCTTTCCTGGATCCATTGGGCCAAGTCCAACTTAAATATTAGGCATGACAGGTGAGTGTGTAAGGCCATTGTAGAGACTCCTCAAAGGGCATTTCGATTCCAACTTGATCAGGGTCAGTTTAGAAAATGGAATGGTCACATCCTTTTGCCTCAAAGTGTAAAAGCTCCTTCTTTTTGTCCACAGTGGAAACAGAGAGGGCTTCTCTTACCCTCCACCACCCCCAGAACCCACTCACCTGGCCCTGACCCTAAGAAGTAGGTATAAAACTGGGACCTTGTTCAAAGAACCATTCATTTTAACCCCTGAGCAAGCATTATGAACGCAGACCAGATAATGTGCTATTATAAGCAAATGAAAAGCTCGGTGGAGTCTGTGGTGGTGCCTTCAGCGCTAAGTCATTCTGTAGAGTAATTATGAAGCAGGAGAATGATTATACAAACTGCAGACTAAACATTTAGGTCCTGTGTGTGAGGCCAGCTGACAAAGCAGAAGTAATTAATAGGTAGTTACAACATGGAAGATTCTGGATAATACAGTTTTGTTGTATCAAATGCACAGTCTCTGATGGAAGAATATTAGTAAGATAGATGCAGTTGGACGGAGTAATCTTGAGAGGAAGGGCATGCTCAAGTCACTTCTGAAAAGAATCTCTGATGGTGTTTGGTTCCCTCTGCCCCTTTGTGAAACAGTTCCCTGGAGTGTCAGGCTTGGCAAGTGCATGCACAGAGATGTCGCACGCACCCGCTACAGCTGTACAAGCAAGCTGCTGTGAGGATTAGACACTTGTTAGTTTTTATGAATTTGGGTGTCTGGTCTGTTTCTTTGCTTTCCAAAGGCACTTTCTGGTGGAGAGATTGAATAGCACCTCTCAGAAAACCCCCGTTGGCAGCATCTGCTCTAAGACTTGTAGACCACAGCTGGCCTTGAGTGTGGCCTGCTAATTTTCTGGGTCTGGTGTGGCTGTGGTGTGATGGACCTCAGTCAGATAGGACCCTCTAATCTCTGCTCACCTCCTGCCAAACATGTGCTGATTGTTAGAAGTTATGATAGAGTTTCTTGCCTTCCTTTAGTCTTAAGGGAAAAGAAGGGACCACAGTGGGCTTTGTGGAGGGTCAGGTATCACATCCTCAGAAGTGATTCTTAGAAAACCATGAAACTGTTCTTTGATGACCTCCAACTTCTTTTTCTCCTGTTTTCCTTTTGGACTCTTTCCCTCATATTCCCCTCATCCTTCCTGCAGACAGATATCTTTCTCCTACTCTCTAAGTGTCCAATTTTATCTTCCTTTTAAAGGACATCAAAATATTCCTTCCTTTTTTCTAATCCCTACTCCTACTCCTTCAGAATTTCTATTTTCTCAGGGCTAATCCCAGGAGAAGCAGAGATCCACTAACTCACACCAATTGGTAAATGATTTGTACCCTTAGGGTTAGACAATTAGTCATTCACTATAGAAGAATATCTTATATCTTTCCTTTTGCAGATATTATCCTGTTCATCCCTGTGAAGCAGATAATCTCACTACCTCAATTTACTGGAAAGGAAACTGAGGCTTAGAGACTTTAGTACCCTACTTAACTAAAACACAAAGGCAGGACTTGAACCCAGATCTCTGGTTCCAAGAGGCATTGCTCATTTTCTTGTACCTGCTGCCTGAATAGCAAATGGAAATATATTTGGAGAGTTGATTCATCTCACCTTCTTTTTTTTTTAATTTATTTTTATTGTTTTTTATTTTTACAGATGGGATTTTGATTCATTGTACACAAATGGGGTACAACTTTTTGTTTCTATGGTTGTACACAATGTAGATTCACACCATTAGTGTAATCATACATGTACATAGGGTAATGATGTCTGTCTCAGTCCACCATCTTTCATACCCCCGCCTTCTCCTCCCTCTCATTTCCCTCTATGTACATTAATCTCTAAAAGTCAGTAGTCTGCTTGGATATATGGGGATAACTGGTACCATTGTTCCAAATGTGTAACCATATCTGCTGTCTACTTACCAAACAACTAAGTGATGAGTTCCTAGAGTCCAAGAAAGAACTAAAAAAAAAAAAAAAAAAAACAACATTATTTTCAAACAAAGGAGTTCTGCTACATTTTTCTTTTTAAACTGGGTTTTCCTAAAACTGTTTTATTGCCATATCCTGTGTACAGGCCACTGCAACAAGATGATCCATAATATCTCTTATCCCATTGATGTCAGCTTGGAGTTTTCCTTTTTTTTCCTAATTGGGTACAATGTTTCCAATTGTATTAGTTATAAAAGATAAATGCAAAAACCTTGCCTGATCATTTGAAGTCATTCTCTTCTTGACGCAGTTATCCATCTGGTCTTTTGGATGAAAGAAGTATAGTACATTGAACTGAGTTCCACCCTTGAATGAGTTTTCTCCTCTACTTTCTATACCAAAACCACACAACAGGTGAGTGGCAGACAAGGAAGTTTCCCTTGGGATAAATCAGTAGGGGTGATTCACATCATTCAAGGGTGATGTCATAGTCCAAGCTTAACTGAAACTCAGTTGGGCAAAAGGGGAATTCCTTGTTTCTCATAAGCAAAGCATGGGAGGATGGGGATATGGCTGAACCTTAGGAATGACTGGGTTGGGGACTGGATCCACATAAGCCTTTATCCCTCCATCCACGGCCTCTTCTCTTTTGTACTTATCGATTTCATTCTGTTGGGCAAATATCCTCTTGACAGCTGGATGTGAGACCAGCAGAAGCAACTCACTTCTCACAGCTCATAACTCACAGGCTCACCTCAAGACCAGCTGACCCTGATGGTAGCTGTTTACAACCACAGGAATAGATGGAGGAAGGGATCACCTCCCAAAGCCAAGAAATACTGCTCACAAAAGAAAGGTGCTG
Organism: Sciurus carolinensis; assembly: GCF_902686445.1. NCBI lineage: Eukaryota > Metazoa > Chordata > Mammalia > Rodentia > Sciuridae > Sciurus > Sciurus carolinensis. The sequence goes on along the minus strand of NC_062225.1, from coordinate 64,080,335 downwards.
TGCAGATTCCACGTAGATAACACTAAACATGGTTATGGAAATCACAGATAAAATGATGATAAACTGATTATACATTACAAAAATGTAATGTAGCTTTTAAAAAATTGATTTGTAGCCTTTAACATTCTTACTATTTTAAATTCCTGAAATAGAAATATGAAGGAATGGAAAACATTGTATTTCAAATGCATAATAAAAATACACAAAGAGATATCAGCTCTCCCCCTTTTTTTTCTACATATATTTGGGGCCCATGATTACAATTTTTATTTTATTATCATTAGCTCCTTTAGACACTCATTTAAAAGATAACGACAGTTTTCATTGAAACATAACTCTAAAAAGAAGTTTTAGAAAATAAGAGTAAAAGGGAATAACTTAAGCAATGAAACATTTATTCATCCATTATTTTCCCTCCAGTATGTACAATGTAGCTGTAAAACAATAAGGCTTTTAAAAATGGTGGGTAAGTAGGACCTTAAATCAACACGTTTTAACTGTAGTCATTTTATTCATATAAAAATAATAGCTAATATTTATTGAATGTTTGCCAAGTGCAGGTAACTATTATAAAAACTTTATTATTGTTATTAAGTTTCAAAACAAGTAGTTGGCAATCTAAGGCCTCTGGGTCAAACTCAGCCCACCATCAGTTTTATTCAGAGTTTTATTGGAACACACTAACACTCATTTATTTATTTATGCAATGTCTACTCTACTCTCATGCTACAGAATTGTGTGGTTGTGTAAGACACCATATGGATTGCAAAGCATAAAAAATTTTTCATTGGCTGGTCACTGCAAAACAATCAGATGAAGAGGGTATTTTTTATTATTTATTTGTTCTTTCTAGATATACATGATAATAGATTATCTTTTGACATATTATACATACATAGAATAGGTATAACTTGTTCCATTTAGGATCCCATTATTGTGGTTGTATATAATGTGGAGTTACATCGGTCATGTATTCATATATAAGGATAGGAAAGATATGTCCAATTCATCCCATCCTCTTTCCCTTCCCTTCATTCCCCTTTGTCTAATCCAATGAACTTCTAATCTTCCCCTCCCTTGTTGTGGGTTAGCATTCACATATCAGAGAGAACATTCTGACTTTGGTTTCTTGGGACTCGCTTATTTCACTAAGCATGATATTCTCTAGTCCCAGTCATTTACTGGTAAATGACATAATTTCATTCTTTTTCTTTATGGTTAATATTCCATTGTGTATATATACCACATTTTCTTTATCTGTTCATCTGTTGTAGGGCACCTAGTTTGCTTCCATAGCTTGTCTATTGTGATCTGTGCTGCTGTGTAAACATTGAAGTGGCTGTGTCACTATAGTATGCTGATTTTAAGTCCTTTGGTTATAAACTGAGGAGAGGGATAGCTGGATCAAATGGTGGTTCCATCCCAGGTTTTTGAAGGAATTAAAGTGGTATTATTATCACTGCTGTACCTCAAGATCATAGACTGGTAGTCATCAGGATAGTGTTTTAAACCCAGGTCGGTATGAATATGAAGTCTATAATCTTTTTTAGATGATTTCACAGCAGAGAACTCAGGTCTTAGAGTCAGACCATTTGGGTTCAAATAAGACTCTGTTACTTGGTAGTGGTGAATTAGACATTTTGCTTAACTGCCCAGTGTCTTTGATTCCTCTTAGTAACTCTCGTGGTTGGTAATAGAGGTGGCAGGCCAACCTTGATGTCAGTACAGGATGTCTGTCTCAGACCATCTGAGATTGTTGGTTTCAGTCCCTGCAACTCACTTCAGGGACCCCTATATTTTGGACTATTTTCCTCAACATTTTCTAAGTTTCCCTGGGAACAGTGGGGCCCTAGTGCCATCTGATGGGGTGCTCCAAGCTGGGACCCTGGTCCCTGTTTCTCCTCCTTGGGGTGCTTTTGGATCCCCCATTGTTCATGTGAGGTTGACCATGAACTCATGTGCCCAAAGGAACTCATATCTATGGGATCACTCTGGGGCCCCTGACCTGGCTGTGATTCCAGGAAAGTGACCTGACAAGGGATTGTTCCTCAGGATAATCCGGTCTGTCTTTGTTGAGATTGTGTAAGTGCAGATGTGATGATTTTCATGCCTCTCTCTCACATAGGAATTGTGAACTGTGCTGCTACAAACACTGAAGTGGCTGTGCAGGTACCTGGGGTGCCCATGGTTTACTACCAACCCCTGGGCTTGATTCACATGTGGGGGCCCATGCATTGACTGTCATCCTTCCATGTCCTGATATCTAGCAGCTTCTAGTCTCCAGCACTCTAGGGCAGTGAAGGTGGCACAACACATCTTTTCCCATCTTTTCTTATCACTACACCAGGATGGCCAGACCCCCTCCCTGGCAGACCTCTGGAGGTCCCCATGTTGTTGCTCTCAGAGAGTTTTTGAGATTGCTGTTCTGCAATGCCAGCAGACTCTGACTGATGCTGTCTCTTGCCTCTAGAAATGTGTTGACATTGAAGTCTCCATGCCTAAGCTGTCTGCTGAGAGATGGATGTTCCTTGTACAAAAGGACCCACTTTTCTTTTTCTATTTATGATCTCCCCCCACCACTCCCCTCTGGAGTTGGTGTGCGGAAATCAGGGGTTACTGTCAATGTGCAAAGAAAATGCATTCTAGGAATGCAGTGATTACCCTGAGGATTTTAAGAGAAGATACGGTCAGAAAATGTGCTCAGTGGTCAGAAAATTCCAAACACTGAATTTAACATGATCAGAAAATAAATAACGTTCACATTTTCCTGCATATTCTGGGCGAGACTTGCCTTTGTGTCATCATCTACAAAGCCTAGTAACAAACCTTGAGAGAGTCGTGAGAAGCTAGTATCCAGGGGTGGCAGATAGATGGGGAAGAATCATGAGTGACGACATAACCAGCATTAAATACAAGGTGTTAGGGAAATGCAGAGGCAAGGAAATACACGTGTCTCAATAGGAACGCATTCTGAAGAGCCACAGGATTGGGAGCATTAACTGTCTTGCTGTCCTTTTCTCCTAGCAAGAAAGCTGGAATCAGCACATCTAGCAATGAAGAATCTAAAGAGCTAGTTCTGGTACCTGCACAGGAAGCGAGGGAGCCTAGACGCTGGGAATAATCATCACTTACACCAACTGGAAAATAAACAAATATTAAAATACCTCTTCTTCACACATTATTCTAAAACCTCTTTGAAAAATCACTGTGCCTCACGTAGACCCATGGGGTTTGTAACATTGAAAAATCAAATTGCTTATATAGAAAGGGACCCTGCAAAAAAATATTTACCAGGGACACACGCACACTAGGGATGGCCTTGCTTGGTGTCACCTTTTTCCTTTTCTACAATCACTCTTGCTTTCAATGGAAGTTTCTCCTATGTCTTCAGATATGTGCAGTCTTGTATGTTTTCTTCTCTCTTAGATCTCTCTTTGTGGTCTCATTTTCAGCAATCAGCTTATGCTTGATCATATTGTGTACTGCTCTGCTTCTTTTCAAGAAGGCAATTTTGCTACCCTTTGTCTCTGTCTCTTTGGCCATCTGCCTGTCTGAGCTCATCAGTACCCTGTTCCCTGCCCACACACTCTCACATACACACAAACCCACATTACACACACACCCACATTCTACACCTACACACTATAACATGCACATATACAAACTGGTGAACATTCTGTTTTAATATACAGGCAGCATGCTTACATAGAATTTATTCCTCCATTTAAGAACTATGAAACTCATGGAATAGAGGGCCACATATCCCATATAAGAAAGGGAAGCCAGGATTACTCACCCTCATTCTCAGTTCTCACGTCCAGGCACTCAGTTTGAATGCTAAGAATGCCAAGATGCCAAGGGTAATGCAAGGGGAAGTTCTTCTAGATGCCCTGTGTGTGCCCTGGAGTGTGGTTAGAATGTGGCTCTTTACGTCTTTACTTGCCTGTGGATCAAGTGTCCTGTGGCTGGTGACAGCTGCAGTGTGGAATGAGAAGGTTTGAATGCTATGTGTATGCACTTCATGGCTATGTGTCAACATTGTGACTACTAGCTATTGCACTGGAATCACATTTTATATCATTTAAAATATTTATATGGCCAAATCCAATTTTAGCTTCACACCAGGAGGCACTACAGTCAATTTTTATATGTAGTTCCTCTTTGTTGTAGCAGGTAATTTATATTTCTTTATTCCCTGACACCCTCTGGCTGTCCTAGAAGTAGCCAATAACACCATTAGGATATAAAATCAGTTGCTGCTGGTTTCCTATCCTATTATGTGTTCATGCGCAGCAGGGCAAGGAATCTGAAACACATTTGCTTTAGCCCATTTAGATAATGTATGGTAAAAGTGACAGGTTTTTGTTTTCCTATTTGCCAACTTGTACATTAGTGTCTCTTAAGTGGCAGATTAAAATTTTCTTAAAGCACTAACACTGATTAAAAATATTTGTTTAGACTTGTTCAAAACTCATGAGTGCTTACAGGATCCAAATCACATTCTTGTCCTTTAAGCCAACAACATAGTAAAGGCCTGCCGTAATGGCTCTTTCTTATTGGAGCAAATGATAAGTGTTTTCTACAGGACCATTTTCTTATGCAAGGTAAATAGCTAAGACTGTAAATATGGAAAGGCAATCCAGATCCATGGAAATATCTGTAAGTATGAGGATGTATGTGTAGATATAAATATATGTGTATTTTAAAAGGTTTTAATCCTATTAGTCTCTTTAACATATTGGAGAAATGCATACTACTTTGCTCTTACTTTGCTCTCTTTCCTCAACATTTCTTTTTTCAGAATTTACAGGATTTCTTGGATTCAGTTAAGACTCTTAAGAAGCCATTTCTTGTGGAGTAATAAAAACTTTCTTTTGTGAGAGTTGATTTTAGTCTGCAGTTTTTATTCATTTATTTATTCTTTCATCCTTTCCTCATTGAACCACAGCTCTTGGGCCCAGCTGGGAGTCCGCTGGAGGATGTCCCGGCTGGATGGGGGATGGACTTCCTCAGAATATTGTGGGAGACCCACTGAAGGGAGCTGTGCAAAGATCGATGGGGTCAAAAAGGAGAGACCATCTGGATCTCTGGGGACTTGAACACAGGCTTCGCCGAGGCAGTGACATTTCTGACAGAGGTGAATGAGGCTGAGGCTAGAAGGGCCCCGAGCGCCATTTTCGAGAGTTTAGACTTTGCCTCCTGGTTGTGGGGACCTGGTGAGGATTATAGCTGGGGCCGTGGCTTAAAGTGGGCAGTAATGGAATCAGAGCCTCTTAACAAAGAGTAAGAATGAGGACTTGAAGCCCAGACCTTCTACGAGATTATGGACAAACCAACTATGTCATAAAACAGGTAAAAATGATGAATATATAAGCAGTTTTAGTTCTTCCTCCTCTTTCCTCCACACTCTTCAGGAAAATTCTGGCAGAGAAATAGGTTATGAATTGGATTTCCTTTAGAGTTCTTCAACTGAGGCTGTGAATATTAAAAAGTCTTTAATTACTGTTCATTGCTGTACTACGTTGATTGGCTGGTCTTCTGACTGTGAGCTCAGCCCATGTAGAACTCTGGGTTATTAGAGTTGTGTGACTTTTTTTTTTTTTGAGAGTTAGTTTAATGTTGGGTGGTCCAAAGGTTAATGCCTATTTGGTGGCAGTTTGAGGACCTATTGAATAATTATTTCTACAAAGAGAAGATAAGCAAGTTCCTAAAGTTCCAAATCTTATTCCTGCTACTACAATGAGTTTTTGAGGACTGTATAAGACAGGGACATACTTTCACCAACTAGGGCCTTATCCCTAGTACCTTACATATATGCCTGTTCTGGGCCATGCTTTTAGAATGAAGAGGACCCTGGCGGGTGCACAATAGTGATGAGGGAGGTAGAGGAACAGAACCTGGAAGGATTCAGTGAGTATGGTGAGAAAATGAGACATCAGAGCGAAAGATCCTCTGGAGGTTGTGGAAGTGGCTCATGGGGTTGAGGCAGGGCTGTGCTTGGTTTTGGGAGGGAGAGAATTGAGCATGCTTTCCAAAGACACCCCTGGTCATTGAGACTGATAGACCATGTCAGTCATGGTGGTCAGAGGTCAAGTCTCAGATCTGCTTCCCCTGTCAAACTGAATCCTGCTGCTTTTTTAGATCCTTCTCAATTCAATAGCTGGCTTCCTGGACTTCCAGAGTCCTCTGGGGTTGCTCCTTGCCTTCTGTTACAGGTGATAAAGATTTGATGTGTCCTTGGTGCTGACACTCCTACTGTTCCAGCACAGTCATGCTGTACCTGTGACATTTGGCAACCCCCTTTAGGGCTGTACCTTCTCCTTCTGCTAGTACCACACACAGGTCCCAGGACTCAGTCCTCCAAAGAGCTACGGGCTGGCTCCATAAATTGCTAAGGGGCCATGAGATGAGGCACACCAGGGCAGAGCACATGTTGGGTGTCAAATGTGGCACTAAGGCACACAGCCCTCACTCAGACCTGTAGCAGGCAGGTGGGGCCTGGGTCAGCCATGACAATCCTTTCATTTCCCTATGGCGATGTTCCAATGTCCTCACTTTCTTTGTGTGCCTGATGTGGGAATCACTGCCCCTGGGACCTCAAGTGCCGCACACGGGCTATGTCTTTGCGAGTTGCCTTCTTGAATGGTATTTAAATGTCCCTCGCATCCCTCTTCAGTCTCACCGAACCCTCTGATTCAGCCTCATTCTGGGAAGGACTGCTTAGCTTTGTCTGGCATCATGTGGGAAGGAACCCTTCTTAGGCAAAAAGTTACTAGAAGACTCTCCCTAGCAATAACCAAGCACTCTGCATGCTTTCCACTTCTCTTTTGTTGTTATCTGGATGACAAGACTTGAATTCGGTCTTTGCAATATCAAATGCTGTCTGAAACTGCAAATAAGCCTCAAAATGTGTTTTAAATCTTATTTCCCTCCATCTCCCCTAAGTCTGCCCATGATGCATACAGTTACAACAACAGCATCAATTGTGTGTGACAGCAACATCCTGAAGGTGTCTGACTTGGCCTGTGGCTCAAGCATCACACCTGTGTATGACCAGACACTGTGTTACCCAGTCTGAACATGTGACACATGAGCACAGCTTTCTCTTGTGCACTCACAGCAGGAGATGCATTCTGGACATCTTACTGCCAGGCTAGACTTTGTTCCTGCCAATCTTCTGTCTGGAAAGTTCTCCCCTTCCTCACCACCATCCAGAACACACTAGTCAATGTAAACTTCTCTTCTTAGAGTGAAGACTGCGGTTCAGAGTCATCCTGGCTTGATTGAGCTTCCTAACAAACCTAATCCTCTGAGGGGCATTTTCTTTGGTAACTCTCCATAGTAATCAACTAGGACTACCACAACCAAAATACAAGGGACTGGATGGGTTAAACAACAGAAATTTGTTTTCTTACAGTTCTGGAGGATGGACATCCAGGATCAAGGTGCCAGTAGGGTTGGTTCCTCCTAAGGCCTCTCTCCCTGGCTTGCAGATGATCACCTTCTTGCCGGGTATTTCTATGACTTTTCCTCTGTATGCAGGCATCCTGGGTGTCTCTTCCTTTCCCTGTATGGACATGACTCCTACCCAGTTAGGTTCCCACCCTGATGAGCTCATTCAGCCTTGCCTTTTTCAAGACCCCAGCTCCAAATACAGTCACCTTTGGACTGAGGTCTTCAATATACGAACATAATTCAGTCCGTAACATTCTGTATCCTTGACATTCTCCACTTTTCTGGACTCTTTCCAGTCCTTGGGTATTGCTTGGTTTCCTCTGACTGCTTCAAGAAATTACTACAAACTTGGTGGCTGAAAACAACAGAAATTTATTCTTAGTCCAAGAGGCAGAGAGTCAGAAATCAGTGTCACTGGACTGAAATCAAGCTGCCAGCAGGGCAGTACTCCCTCTAGGGTGAAACCTGTTCCCAGACTCTTCCATTTGTGGTGGCCTTTGGTATTCCTTGATTCCGGAATGCATTGCTCCAATCCCTGCCTCTATGTGTGGTCACATGGTGTCCTCTTCTGTGGGTCAAATTCCCCTTTCTCTCTCTTCTACAGACTGTTGTGATCGCATTTAGGGTCTACTGGATAGACTAGGATAACACCCCATCTCAGATTCCTTACCTTAATCACATCTATAAAGTCCCTTTTTCCAAATAAAATAACATTCATAGGTTATAGGGATGAGGACCTTATATCTTTGGGATCCATTATTCAGCCTACCACAGGAACATCATTTATATATCATTTGGCATATTAATAGTGAAGTCAACCTCCAAGGAGAGCCCTTGTTTGGAGAGCTAGAGACTCAAAAACTCTATTTCCTGGGTGTGTGCACCCTTTAACCCAGACACCTGGTTCTGTCATCATCTGGGGTAGAGGAGAGGCATGGGGACTGGGAGGTGAAGCTGCTGGCATTCAGCAGTAGGAAGAAGGGAGATTTCCTCATGTGCACACTACTTCTTGGCTGGTTAGAGAGGTAGGCACCCTCTTGGAAGTCACTTTGCTTTCCATACTCTGTTCACCTCTTGCTTAGAGCAATCCCCAGGAGTATGGGCTCTAATGGAAAGACCCTGCTTCCCTTGTTTTTTCACTCCCAGATTTGCCTCGTCTGTGTTCTGCTGTTACATTTAATTTTTCCTCTCAATTACCTAAGGTAGCTGATGAATAGTTATTGTCTTTATGAAATCTAGAGGGCCAGCTGCATTGAAAATACATGATTTTAATCAACAGTAAACCCGGCACTCTGTTTTTAAAAAACAGACGGGGTTTACTGCAGAGTGAAGCACAAACAGTGCTTTATTTGGTCACAGGAGCCATGGTCTGATACTGTAATGGGAGAACTTTATTGGATGCTAATCTAATATCTAAGATTGGGTTCATGTGCTCTTCTTTCTTGCCATTTATGGTGAAAATTGTGCTGCCAGAGCATCATAAATGTTTTTCTTCTTGTTTCCAGTCCCATCCCAATTTCATTTTTATGAAACAGGAGTAGAGGTTACAAGATAATTATCGATTTCCTTCTCCACTTTTAGCGACACCCCTGATTTCTTTACAAAGGTATGTCTGAACATTGCTGCTATGAAAAATTCAATATGTGATTTATAATGCCACTTTAGGTTTTTCCAAGTTTCATGTGTTTCTGAGGCATTGCTAATGAATGGGTTGCCTTAGAATACAGAATTCCAGCATAAAATCAAAATCTCAAAGAAATTATCACAAAAATGCTGCTATTAAGAGGAGAGAAAGCTGGAAGAAATACCAGACAGTGATAGAGAAACATCAAAATTTGATGTCAAAGTCGTAATGCCTTGAAGGCTTCTGGCCTGTAGGATGAGTGGAAACTTGTCCATCATTGAGAGCATTATCTTTATCTTCTGTGTTAATTTGGTTGGTTCAAAATTAGATTTAATTGCCATGGTTGCATGTGCTCCTCCAACACCAGGGCCATCAGCCAACGATATTCTTTATGGTCTCCTCTGGTGAGGGCCACACTCAGTGACAAGCAAATCTAGAAATCCAATTTCTTTTCATTGTTGGTGGTTTTCAGATGCTTAGTCCTGCGATTATTCTAAGGGGACTCCATGCCAAACGTAATGCCTCATCCAAAGGAACTGATCTTCAATGGTGGGTTTTGAGTAGGATTGTCTTTTCAGTTTCACTCAGGGTTTGCCTATTTCTTATAAACAAGGTCAACCAAAGTATGAAGAGATCATCCTTTTGGGGGTTTGCAAGTACATTAAAGAAGGAACTTTCCACAGAAGGAGTACCTCAAATGGTTTCTTTGTTGGAATTTCCAAGACCCAAATGTAATCTGTCCAGTATTTTATGAGGGTATTTGTTGTATAAATGCTGGAAACCTTTTGCCATGCTGAGATGAGCATTTTCCTGATATGCCCTGAGGGTAAGGGCTCACCTTGGAAGTGAATGTGGACTTCCTTATGGGGTGGACAATCCAGAAATCACAGGACCACATAAATCCAGGACTTCTGCCTTTCTGTGGGCCTTGAGTCTGGACTTAAGGCGTTTAGGAGAACTTCAGGGGACATTTGATTCTGCTCTGTTGGGTTGGTTTTCTTATTCAAAAAGCTAGAACCCCTGACTCTCTCAGGTTCTGGGGACCCAATTTAGAAAAATAATTCTCAGCTGAGACTCTTCACTGACATTTTGACCCTCCTTATTGTTTCCTAAGGTGCTTTCTCTCTTGGTCCTCGGGCTATTGGGTCAGAGGTGATAAGCTAGCTGTGGAAAAACGGGTTGAGAGGAGTGTGGGGCAGTTCTGGAGGAAGAGCTATCTGTGTATTCGAGTCCAGGGACAGAAGTAAGAACTTCTTTCATCTGGTGGAGTGCCTCTCACTTCATCATCATGAATGACTTCCTGGTCTCTCATGTCAGCCTCACTAGTGAAGTGTCCCTACCTTGGCCTTCAGTTCACAGGTACACACTATAGACTAGGCATGAACTTTCCCAGGATAGTAGATAATTTTATATAAACATTTAACCCTGGGAATCACTTATCTAATTCCAGAGTCTTTTCTTCTTCTACTAAAGGGTCTTCTCAGGAGTGGGAACAATATTTCAGGCCCAAATATGAGCATTTTTTAAATACCAATCCTGGGTTGAGTAGAGACCCTATTAGGATGGGAGTGTATCTTTTTGTTTACTCATGATCTTCTTTCACCTAAGAATGTCCCCCTCTAACATTGTAAAGGCCATCTACGCTAAGCCCATGGCTAATATCATTCTAAATGGTGAAAAACTGAAAGCATTCCCTCTAAAAACTGGAACAAGGCAGGGATGCCCTCTTTCACCACTTCTATTCAATATCGTCCTTGAAACTCTAGCCAGAGCAATTAGACAGACCAAAGAAATTAAAGGGATACGAATAGGAAAAGAATAACTCAAACTATCCCTATTTGCTGATGATATGATTGTATACTTAGAGGAACCAGGAAATTCCACCAGAAAACTTTTAGATCTCATAAGTGAATTCAGTAAAGTAGTGGGGTATAAGATCAATGCACATAAATCTAAGGCATTTTTATACATAAGCGATGAATCTTCAGAAAGAGAAATCAGGAAAACTACCCCATTCACAATAGCTTCGAAAAAAATAAAATACTTGGGAATCAATCTCACAAAAGAGGTGAAAGACCTCTACAATGAGAACTACAGAACACTAAAGAAAGAAATTAAAGAAAACCTTAGAAGATGGAAAGATCTCCCATGTTCTTGGATAGGAAGAATTAATATTGTCAAAATGGCCATACTACCAAAAGTGCTATACAGATTCAATGCAATTCCAATTAAAATCCCAATGATGTACCTTACAGAAATAGAGCAAGCAATTATGAAATTCATCTGGAAGAATAAAAAACCCAGAATAGCTAAAGCAATCCTTGGCAGAAAGAGTGAAGCAGTGGGTATCGCAATACCAGATCTTCAACTCTACTACAAAGCAATAGTAACAAAAACGTCATGGTATTGGTACCAAAATAGAAAGGTGGATCAATGGTACAGAATAGAGGACACGGACACAAACCCAAATAAATACAATTTTCTCATACTAGACAAAGGGGCCAAAAATATGCAATGGAGAAAAGATAGCCTCTTCAACAAATGGTGCTGGGAGAATTGGAAATCCATATGCAACAGAATGAAACTAAACCCATATCTCTCACCATGCACGAAACTAAACTCAAAATGGATTAAGGATCTCGGAATCAGACCAGAGACCTTGCATCTTATAGAAGAAAAAGTAGGTCCAGAGCTTCAACATGTCGGCTTAGGACCAGACTTCCTCAACAGGACTCCCATAGTACAAGAAATAAAAGCAAGAATTAATAACTGGGATAGATTCAAACTAAAAAGCTTTCTCTCAGCAAAGGAAACTATCAGCAATGCGAAGAAAGAGCCTACAGAGTGGGAGAAAATCTTTGCCAATCATACTTCAGATAGAGCGCTAATCTCCAGAATCTATAAAGAACTCAAAAAACTACACCAAGAATGCAAATAATCCAATTGACAAATGGGCTAAGGAAATGAATAGACACTTCACAGAAGAAGATCTACAAGCAATCAACAAACATATGGAAAAATGTTCAACATCTCTAGTAATAAGAGAAATGCAAATCAAAACCACCCTAAGATTCCATCTCACCCCAATTAGAATGGTGATTATCAAGAATACAAGCAACAACAGGTGTTGGTGAGGATGTGGGGAGAAAGGTACACTCTTACATTGCTGGTGGGGCTGCAAATTAGTGCAGCCACTCTGGAAAGCAGTGTGGAGACTCCTTAGAAAACTTGGAATGGAACCACCATTTGACCCAGCTATCCCACTCCTTATTACAGAGATACAGCCACATCAACGTTCATAGCTGCTCAGTTCACAATAGCCAGATTGTGGAACCAACCTACATGTCCTTCAATTGATGAATGGATAAAGAAAATGTAGTATATATATACAATGGAATATTACTCAGCCATAAAGAATGATAAAATTATGGCATTTGCAGGCAAATGAATGAAACTGGAGAACATCATGCTAAGTGAGATAAGCCAATCTCAAAAAACCAATGGACGAATGATATCACTAATAAGTGGATGATGACACATAATGGGGGGTGGGAGGGGTTAGTGTTAGGGTTAGAGTTAGGGTTAGGGAGGGGGGCAAGAATGGAGGAAGGAAGGACTGTATAGAGGGAAAAGAGGGATGGGGGGGGAAGGGGAAAAAAATAACAGAATGAATCAAACAACATTACCCTATGTAAATTTATGATTACACAAATGGTATACCTTTACGCCATGTACAAACAGAAAAACAACATGTATCCCATTTGTTTACAAAAAAAAAAAAAAAAAAAAAAAAAAAAAAGAATGTCCCCCTCACTAAAAAATTTCACTGGTCTCCCAAGGTCCTCTTCTGGTCCTTCTTTTCCATAAAGTTGACCCTGGTATCTCCCTCCCCAGAATGCAAAGCTTTTTCTCCAATGATCCTTTTGGCAATGAATCACGCACATGTTTTGTGACATATTCCAGTAATGATTTTATGGAGAGCATAATACACAATTCACTTATTCAGCGTTGCTAATTTTGATGTATGGCAGACATCTCTGCATGATGAATCTCTGGAATATTAACTCTATTCTGCACGATGGCTTTGATTTGGGCAGATGTTTTTATCTTTCACCCGTGTCAATCTGCTTTCCATGAAGGGAATTTGGCTGACCTTCAAAGGATGATTATTGACTTCCATTGGAAGCCAATGGAAGTGACATCACTATCGAATTTTTTAAAGTAAAAATGGAAGATAATTAAATGCAGCACAGTAGTTGTAAAACAGATTTCGTTGTCATCTATCACTTCATAAAGCAAGCATAGTTCCCGTTCCTCCACATGACATTCTTTGGAGCATTTTACCACAGAGTCATGACTCCATGACAGCTCAAGCAGGAAATATTTAGACCTACTTGTGCTAAGAATAAGGTGAAAATTAAACATTCTCAGATAGAAAGCTTGCTGGATGAAATAGTGTATCATCAGAATAAACCATATGATGCTCTAGATAGTCAGATGAAACCAATGTGTTAAATCTACCAGAGGAACTTTTCTTCTTAAGAAAATAAATGCATTGCCCAGACAGTACCAATACATTAATGCGTGTGAACAGTTCTGTTATTATGGCTTTCCTGAATCTCAAATAGCCAAATAGCCTGAAGGTTACTTATCTAGCCCAATGGTGGCTTATCATCTGACATTTATAAACTTCTCTTATTTTGCTGGCTCTGGCCCAAAAGTGTGGGTGGGAACACAGAGCAACACCCTATTTAAATGGCTTACTCACCTAAGTGGAAAAAAAGTCATCTACTCACAATCTGGGGGAATAATTCTAAAATCTGAGAATTTTATCTGAGACCAAGTTGCTAACTTAATTTCCAAAGGAGAAACTCTTACTGAAGAAAGATCATAAGATAGCCATGTTCTATTGTTTATATATATTTTATGTTTATATATTTCACAGTGAAATGATCCAATCTCGCCCAGCTGTACAGTAGGAGGGTTAGAACCATCACCTAATGTATACTTTAATGTATACTATTCTAAAATATTTACCAACTTAATTCAGGGACTCCTAGAAGGGTCCCTATCTGTGTGAATGGCATGACTTCTTTTCTGGTTGTTGGGTCATAGGAAGATGGTCATTCTCTTTTAGTTTGCAAATAAAGTGCATCTTAGGTTTCCTAAACTTTAAACAAGTGAAGATAAATTAGGTTATAAGTGGGGGAATGTTCAGGGGTTGAGAAGAACATCAATTCAGCTCTCAGCAGGTGTGAGTCTAAAGTGCCTCTTTGTAGAACAGAAAGTCACCACCAGTAATGCACCCGCTCCCTGGAAAAGGGACCAGGGATCAAAGCTGCCTTAGGAGAACTGACTCAATACATGCTGGATGTGGCTTTGTTTCTGCTTCCTAATAGTGGCATGTTTGTTGCTGTCTAAATGACACCTAACAGGAGAGAATGTGTGTGTATGGGCTTGGAGAAAGTAAAATGGTTAAAGACATGCATGATACAGGATCATTTAGAGAGTAGCAAACAAACTTGGTACCCGCAGAGATGTTTCTGCATAGTTGCCAGAGAGGTAGCAGAGAAAATGCAGGAACCTCATTCTCCTCTCACCTAATAGTTGATCTTTTCCTGCAACAGATGAAGAATATAATGAGAATCTGAATATAATCAATAATAATTAAGATAGGGAAGGGATGGAAAGAGCCCTGTTAACACTGGCTACAAATTATGAGCTCATCAGACTTAGCCTCATTGACAAAATTCAGAAGAGGTTGGGAAATCTGTTGGGAACTGGAAACTGGCAGTAGTAAGGTGTGGTCCAATAGAAAAGGAAAACTGGGAAGTTGTGGGGTCAAGACATACAATCAGAAAGCACTTAGTGCTCTGGGGAATGTTTTCTCCTCTCCCCGGTTAGTAGTCCTAAATGCATCTCACCCCAAGTTCAAAAATTGTTTCAGGTGATAAAAGTTCAAGAACTCCAAGCCTGGGGAAAGAATCACTGAGATGTTTGGTAGGGAAAGTCCTTCCAGGGATACAGCTCAAGGAGAAATGAGAAGTTTGCGAGAGACAGCTGGCAATTATTGTGTGCAAGTGTTTTCTTTGGTGGGGAAGTAGTTGACAAAAGACAAGGATCTGTGTTTCCAGTTCTTATTTCCTCAACCAATACTCTCAGGGTATCTCAGAGGCTTGGTTGGGTACAGAGAATTCTCTCTACTTCCCTCCTGGCCACCTCCTTAATCTTGTCTACATGGCACTTGCTGCATGAACAAATCTTTATTCTACGTGACAAAATGGGTTCGTAAAATCTGCTGTGGAGGGTGTTCAAGGGAGGAGACATACAGAAATAAGCACTGAGAAGTTGATAATTTAAAAAAAATTCTGATCTTGCATGTTCCTTTCTCCTAAAATTGAGGGCTTCTAGAATCTCAAGCCAAGGAAGTAATCAAAATTACAGAATGGATGGAGATAATTTCTTACCTTATTTTAAAGGCTCAGGAACCTTTTAGAGAAGCATTTTTCCTAGCTGGACTTAAAGAAAATATTCCCTTATATTCTTGTTTATTATAAGCAAGCAAGTTCATTTTAACATTTACTCTTTATTGTGTTGTATGAAGTACCTAAGTAATGCAAGTATGTACTGTACTAAAATACTCATATTTCCAAATAGCATTACGTGGTGTAGACCACAGTCTCTGCAGAAGCATCATGAGTAACCTGTGCCTTTACACTTTACAATCCGTTGTTGGCTGTTGTTAGAAGTATGATAATAGATGAAGAAAAAAAAAATAAAGCCACGTATGAATATGCTTATCTAAACTCACACATACACAGCTTACAATGGAACCCTAATGGAAACAAGTCAAATGACATTTGATGTATTATCTATAAAATGTAGACTCTGCAATAAAAAGCCAAAGGCACATAAAAATATATTTTAACTTTAAAAATAACTTAGTTACAGTAATACCTTGCTCGTGTCTTACCAACATGTAGCTGACAGTCAAAATTTTGCAATATAGATATAATATATAAGGAATATATATAAGAACTACAAGAAAATCCCCAAAACCCATAAAGTTGCTCAAATGTGAAAACAGAGAAAAGTCTTAACACTGGAGAATTTGCTATCACGAGCCCAAACAATATCATATACAAAAGAGTCTAGAAAAAAAGGCTTAGGTGTTAAATAAATTTTGACTTCCTCTAAACTCATAAAATGTCAGAGTCCTGTGAAGTTTCTTAGTGTGACTTGCTCAGCTCTCCGTAGCTAGTGCCAATCCTGCAAGCCAGATTTCTTACACGTCTGCAAACCAAAAAATGTCAGCTGAACATCAGCAGTGCCCGCCAGAAATGGGTTCTGACTCACTTCCTCTTTTTGCCAGGACAGGTTTTTTGTTGTTGCTTTTTCTAAACTGTTTTTGCAAACAGGGCATAACAGGTAAAAAAATATTTTGTAGGAACAATTAGTTTAGAAAACACATCACATAACTGCAAAAAAACAGCCAGGGAAGCTCTTCTCTTCAACTGTCGTTAGCTGAGTTTCTGTTTTTTTGTTTATTTTGGTACCTTTTACCCCAAAGGAAAAGAGCTAGCATCCTGTTACTTATTTTTATCCATGACATTCAGCACCTCATCCAAAAGCGAGGGCCCAAGATCCAGCTGCAGGGAGAGAAGGGAACCTGTGAGGTCAGAGAGGGACTCCTGGGATTTGGTCTTTCCCTTCATGTGCTCGCACGGGCCAGGATGGTCAAACATGTCCTCGGCCGGCCAGTCGCTGTACTGTTCGGACAGGCTGGAGGAGTGGCTGTCCCTGCCCTGGCTGGACTGCGATGCTGAACCACTGGAGCCCCAGGATGCGTCTCCCTGGTGGATGGTCCCATTCTCCAGCACACGGCTTTTCTCCTGAGCTTTTTCCTCCATGACGGGCTCACAGCTGAGCCTGGGCAGCTTTGGTGGCCCAAAGGACTCCTGTTTGGAATTAAATGTCACTGGTGACAGGAGGGGCAACATGAGCGCCTGGGACCCTCCGATGGTGGGGAGGGAGATGGCGTTTTTGAGCACCGGGGAGGGCGTTTCTGTGAACACGGAGTCTGAGGTGCTGTTGGCCCTGAAGAACTCGTAGTGCGCGGGGAGCTGGCCGGAGCGTGCCTTCTCCTGGTTCCCAGGCAGAAGCTCGTAGTTCCCCTGGAGGAAGGAAATGTCCCCGAAGACGTCGTGCTGGCCCTCTTTGCCAATGTGAATGGTGTGGCGAAAGTCTCCGAGGGGGGGACTGATCATATCAGGAGACAAGATGTCCCTCAGCTTGAATTTCTTCCCTTTCTTGTTGTTGGCAGCTTTCAGGTAAATCGGGGTCTTGGCTGGCATTTTGGAATTTGAGAGTGTCTATTTCACAAAAGAGGAAAGGGGCCACTTTCTGCACCGATGTTATATGTTCCCCCAAGGTTCTTCTTGTTAGGAACTGTCACATCATTTTCCTCCCAGTGGCTCAGAGGTGGCTCTGAAGTGAGATGGGGTCTGAGAGACCTGGTTGCACTCAAGGCCACGTGGGGCTTCCTGGATAGTGGGTTACATCATCCGATCCCTTCCAGAGTGAGGAGAGACCTGGAGAAGAAACCAAAGTGGTTTTAATCTTCTGCTCTTCAGGGTTCACTGGCCTGCCTTTTCACCAAAGCCTGTGCACCATGGTAGGGCCACTTTCCACCCAAGCCCAGCTTCGTCTGGTTTCCTTCCACGATGCAGGGTAACGACTTTTAATCTTAATAAGGGTCTACTAGTCTCAGTGTTAGTTCAGGGAAAGACAGGAAAAAGAGAGGGGCAGAAAGAGGGACTTAAAAACTGTAAAACTATGACAGTAGTACCTTTGTAAATTAGTTTTTTACTTATACATAAAATTAGGGTTCATTCTGACACAATTATAAAAGCAAGAACTATAATTTGGTCCAATTCAGTCCCCAGTGCTTCCCCTTTCCCTCTCTTCCTCTTCCCCCTGTTCCCTTCCCTTTACCCTACTGATCTTTCTATTTACTTATAGTTTGTTTATTAGTGTCTGACAGATATACATAAAGGTGAGATGCACTGTGGTATATTCACACATGCGCATAGGAAAGTTCGGTCAGATTCATTCCACTGTTCTTCCCTTTTCCCATCCCGCCTCCCTCCCCCTCAATCCCCTTCCCCTATTCCACTGATCTCTTTTCTATTTTGGACATATTTAAACATGGTTATGGACACAATTTTCTGAACATGTCTAAGATTTTATTCCTCTCCTTCTAGTCTAAGAAGAAAGTATATGACCAAGTGGACTTGATTTTAAGTTTATTTATTTTTTGCTTTGATATGCACACTAGCAAGCCTGACCATACTCCGTGTTGAGTTCTGTATATAAATAAAATTACTGTAATCAAATGAATAGTCTAAAAGGAAAGAGGCCGTATTATGGTTCAGATATAAGGTATTCCCCTCGCCACAACCACCAATAAAGCTCCTGTTAGGTAATAGAGCAATGTTCAGAGACGAAATGATCAGATAATAAGAGCTGGAACCTAATCGGTAGAGTAATTTACTTGCTGGATTAATAATCTGAAACATTTACTGCGTGGCAAGTGGGGCCTGGCTGGAGTAAGAAGGTTACCAGGGGCATGACTTTGGGGTTTATATTTTGTCCCTGGCACCTCTATTTCTCTTTGTTTCCCAGCTGCCATGAGCTGGGTAATGTTCCTCGGCCATGCCCTTCTGCTATAGTGTTCTGCCGCACCTCAGGCCCAGAGCAATACGGCCAACCAACCATGGACTGAACCTTTGAAACTGCAAGCCCAAATAAACTTTTCCTCCTCTACGCTATTCCTGTCAGGTATTTTGGTCACATTGACAAAAAGCTGACTAACACAGGTTGAAAAATCATTTACTGAGTGACAGTGACTATGATATGTGTCCAACAAATTCTTTATAGGATGCATTCCTACAGATGAGAAAACTGAAATTAGGAGAAGAAAAATAAGAAGAAAAATAACCCCTTTTCAATAATAACCAGAAGACGAAAGAGCTAGAGAGTTGGAATTAAGTTGTGGCAGAGTCCTGGGCTGACAAGGATTTGAGGATCTGAAGGTATTCTGAGATGAAAGAACAAAGGTACTTCATTTCAAAGAAAAAAGAAAACCATTATGATCATATGTAACAGCCTGGGCCTTCACTTGGGAATATTCTGAAACTTTACTGGCAAGGCTTGGCCCTCTTTCTGAGGAAGGAAGGATTCTAAGCAAATCCTGTGATCTGCTTAATGCCTCTGTGGGTAAAACCTGTGACTTCTTTCTGTACAAAATAGTGTGGTAAAGGTGACATGCCACTCCCCAGTTAGGTTACACTATAGAGGAACTCATCTGAGCTGACGGGAGAAAGACCTCCATTGCTGATTTTGGAGAAGTAAACTGTCATGTTGAATTCTGACAATGGTATTAGGGAGCATGTCATTCCCAAGTTGAGCCTAGGATGGGACAAAGCCCTGGCCCACAGAAACTGTGAGATACCATGAGCTAGCAAATGGGGGCTGTTGTAAGCCACTAAGTCCCCAGTAATTTGTCACCAGCCTAGAAAACACACTCTCCCTGGACGTACAACATGATAAGATTGGAAAAGCAACAAGAAGGCTTCAGGGATGTCAGGCCTTCCTTTACTGATGAGAAATTCTTATCTCTTGAAAATAATCTTCTGACTCTTCAGCTGCACCAGTTGACGTGGAGAGGCTAAACTCTTCCCCATCTTTGTTGCAACTTCTCCCATGTGGCTCTCCGGGCCTGGCGGCAGAGCCTGCCAATAAATACTGCAAATGTTGGTTAGATGGTGGCTTGAAGAGAGCCACATTTGTTTTGTAGCAGCTGGAGGCTGTCTGCATCTGCTCCATATTTCTTCCCTTTCAGCAAGGGTTTTAAATTGACTTGCCAGTGGCAGGTGACAAGAACAGCACTCTACCACCCACCAGCAAAGGTAACAACTAGCTCTGCTGGGAACCTGGTTTGCCCAGCGTGCGACAGGCTGTCCCACAATGAGGTCTGAGGAGGCCAAGAGTGATGAGCTAGACACCCAGTCCCAGTCTGGCTCTGGGTGTGAGAGGCCCGGCAGCGGCAGGAGGGAGGTATGCTCCCACTCAGAATGGGCCGACCTCAGAGCTGCCAAACAGGACGGGATCATGGTGCTGGTGCTAGTTTTAGCTCTGATTTGGGTCTTGTCCCAGTAACAAAAGTTGAGACCTTGGGTCTTCCTGCTAAAACATCAGAACTAACTTCCTGCTTAAATGATCAACACAGGGTCCCAGCCTAGGGCTCCTGGTGCCACTGTCCTGCTCTCTAGGCACAGGAAGGATGACTGCCTACAGGAGCTGAGACCGCAGGAGGTGGTGGGCAGCCCTGAGGACAAGCTGTGCACTGGAGCAGGGTCCTCAGCACATAAGGAAGGCCTGCAGCTGCCATGGAGACACTTAACTCAGGGCCATGTAAAGGCTGCCTGTGGCCAGCTGGTAAAGCCAGGTGACTCAAGGTTGGGGCCTGGGGGAGGGGCTTCCAAATAAGTTTTTTTTTTTTTTTTTTTAAATCCCACGAATATGTAGCCAGAGAGCCGTTCTTTGCCTCTCTGCCTGGGTCGCTCACACCAGCCCTTTACTTAAGCAAGGAGCTGGATGGTGAGGAGGAGGAAGAACGGGTGCTGCTCTCTGAGGCACAGGGGATGAGCTCTGCAGCCCTCCAGCCAGAGGACTGGGGGCTTACGGGGCGTTGCTTTTTATGTTAGTGGCAGAAACACAAAGGTTGGAGGGAAGTGGCTGAAAGCAAAAAACAAAGTAAGAAGGCTGACTAGGAGTTTAGATATGCTGTAAACAGTGATTCTGCAGAGTTTTTTTCCCTTCCTTTGACTAGTTTCCATAGTATTTACTGCCTAACTGGGATATGGGTTTCTAGGACTTTAAAAATAATAACGTGTATTTAATTTCTATTCTGTGCCAGTCCTAAGAGCTCCCAAATACATCTGAAGTTAAAAAAAAAAAAAAAAAAGGAATTTTGGGCAAATATGTCAGACTTGCAACTTTAGATGAGTCGATGTCTGAGATGCTGTGGGAGCATCGGGGCACTCTGACCCAGTCCCTCTATCTTATCTGCTATCTGTCCTCCTCTCAGCTGGAGGCACCCAGGCTTCACCTCAGGAGAGGCAATCCAGTGCTGATGTTTTTCACTGACCACTTCCTCCTTTCCTTCCTGAATACTCTGGGCTCCTAGCTCACCAGCCAGTAGACATCTACAAAGCTTGATCAGTTCTCCTTTCCAAGATGACTGCTCTTTTAACACCATCTCTGCCGTGGCTTATGTGGAAACCTCATGAGGTGGTTGGTCCACTAGTACAAGTGACTGATCCTGGAGAGGGCATGTCGGTCTCGTGTGAGCCAGCAGCACCTTCATATGACAGAGCAGCCTGAGCAGACTGGAAGGCAGGCACTGTTCCAGCCTTTGATGTGGAACCCATGAGGATGCTGTTGCTAGGATATTAACATCCTGATTTTACAAAGGAGACACTACTGAGGCACAGAAGTTGAGTCATCTTCTCAAAGTCACATGCTATCAAGCACTAAGCCAGGAGGCTGGGCTCTGGAGTCTAAGGTCTTGGCCTGTCATTGAATGAGCACACTCCCTGGGAATTCAATCAGCTCCCAAATCATGAAGGAGTCACATTTCAAAGCCTGTTTAAGACACAACTGTGTAGCAATCCCCTGGGCTGATGAGGACGGGCAACTGGCCCTGTGTACATGAACAGAAGAGGCATAAACAGGTCCAACCTCAATGGAAGGCAGTTTGGCAATAGCTATTGAAACTGCAAATCATGTGCTCTTTGACCCCAGATTCCACTAATAGGGCCTTATTCCACTTACATGTATGGGAAATAATGCACAGCAGGTTGAAACTAGCACAGTTTATAACAGCCAAGAGTTGGAAACAACCTAACTGTCCACCTTCAGAGGACTGGTTAAATAAATTAAGGTATATCTATGCAAATGAATAATAATCACATCTCAAAAAAGGATGAAGTTTTTAACATGAACCAATGAAAAGAACCCAAAGATGCACACCTTCAAAGGAAAAAACGGTGCAAAACCATGTAAATATATTTGCTCATAACTGGTATGTTTATACAATATTTCTGGACGCATACACAAGAAGTTAATAATGGTGACTGTTCTCAGGGGAAGTGGATAGAAAGGAACAAGGGTGAAAAAGAAATTTTTCAGGATATATCTTTTTATGATTTTTGGATTTTCGAATCATTTGAATGAATTGGCTACTTAAAAAATAAGGATAAAAAGTGCATGCGCCTCAGATTATACTGTTTTGGAAAGCCTGTTTTACACGAGGTACTGAGGTCCTGCAGAGGCTGTGGAAACTTGGTTTATGGATCAGAATACCAACATTTCTACCAGAAAATGTGTTCAAAGGCAAAGTAGGCATGGCAAAGAGTCAGGCCATCAGGCCACCTCTTCCCACTGTGATCAGGTATTTGCTGAAGAGTGGCATTGAATTACACGGTGTGGAGTGGAAAAGATGGCAGAAGTGTTTTCAGCCAGAAGGAAAATGAGAAAAGCCACGAGGCAGGAGAGCACAGGATGCGGGAGGAATGGCAGGCGTCCTCACTGAGGGAGGACGGGCGGGTGGAGCTGCTCAGGCCTGGGGCACTGGTCTCAGCTTGGGAGGTGGCCGGTGACACAGATGGCCGCTCACACTCGGGCCTTCCCCTTCCCAACTCCGTGCTTTCCTGCTGTGGGGGCGCCCTTTCTTGCTCTGCATTTCACTCTGTGCGTCTCCAGCTTTTTCAGTCATTATTCTTCCACTCCGGTTATCTTCCCTGAGTCTTAAAAGTCGGACAGGCAGAAAGAAAGATTCCTATGCACAGCCCTTTCTCAAAAGCCCTGCCCTTGTCCCTGAAATCTGAACTCTCCATGATTGCTAATCCCTTTCTCCTAGTTCTGAGATCATGGTTTGCTTCTCCTTCCCCACTTAGATGGACACTTGAGATAATACTCTTTGGAAAGTCAGATTCCTTTGAAAACAAACACTCCAGTTTCTGGGCACTGGAGAGGAAAGCCTGGCCAGGAAGAAGGCCCAGCTCCCCAGCAATCTCTTGGCATCCTCTCTCAAGGTGAGAATGCCCAGCAGATAAATGAGGGATGCAGAATCCAGGTGGGAATGGACATGCTCCCGCTTACAGGTATCTGTGAGAAATCCAAGGTGTCAAGACACAAAGAACCTCAGGAAGATAGAGCAAATCTCTCTCTCTTTTTTCTTTCTGGTGCCAGGGATCAAACCCAGGGCCTCATGCCTGCTCAGCAAGTGCTTTTCCATTAAACTACACTGCCAGCCTACAGTCACAATTTTGATAAAGAAGGCAGAGAGCTGAGTTGTCACTACCATCAGGCTAGACAATTTTAGTTACTTGTGATTGCCTTTAGCATAAATGGCAACAATAGTAGAAATAATCACAGCAAGGAAAAAAAAAAAAAAACCCAAAGCAGTCCTTTACTTCATTTCTATCATCCTTTTGGCAAACAAAATATGCTGAAGATACCAAAACACAGCAAGAGCTAAGAAGGGGAGAGCAAGGGAAGAGTTATGAAAAAAAAAAAATACAGACTGAAAAATCAGTTCCTGAATTACTCAGAGTTGACTGTATTGGCAACTCATAGAGCTCTGAAAAGAACAAAGAGGCTGGGATAAAAAAAATCCCATTTATTTTAAGAAAAGAATGTTTGATTTTTATACTAATTGTTTTAAGATTAATTCTTAGTGGAGAGAAAGGGTACCAAAAATTTCATGCATCCTGCAAAACAGGTTGCACTGTTAATTTAAAACACATGTGCGTGAAAACAGGGGCAGGTGGGGTGAGCAGGGTGCCACTGCCCCAAGGGACCCGAGGCCCTTTTCCTTTCTGCTTCTTACAGGAAGTGAGACGCATTCCACACCCCTGCCGCTTGGCTGTCACATCCTTCAAGGTCACCCCAACTTCTGATCATGTTTCCCTTTGCCTCAGCACTGGGTCTGTGTACTTCTCCTTCCCAGCACCTGGCCGCCGTCACCAGCATTCCAAGCAAAAATGTGAAAGTTATTCCTCTTTCCTGTCTGAACCAAGGGTCTCAGGGAGGGACTATGACTCAGGTGAGCACCCTCCATCGCCTCCCCATCCCCATCTTTGGGGTATTTCTCTGCTGCCAACCAGGAAAAAAGATAATTATCCCACTGCACTCAGCCACCAGACAACTGAACTGGGCCCTGAGCTTCACACTTTAGAAGGGACAAAGGCCACCTGGAACATGTTCCTACATGTTCTGAGGAGGGCAGCTGGGAACACATGAGAAGAAGTGGAAAGAATACTATAACAGCTTAATGAAAACTAATAGAGAGGGAAAATTAATCCTTAGGGATCTGAAGGATTCATTTAATCGTAATGGAAAAGGGATTAACTTGTTCTGGGAGGCCCTAGGGTTACTAAGCAGAAACTGCAAGAAAACCAACTGTTTCTTGAAAGATGGAGTGGGCTGCTGGGACATGGGCTGAGGATCTGCAGGGGAGCAGCAGTGCCCTGGGACCCCCCAATGCCGCAGGAAGGATGGTATTCACCCTCTCCACAGAGGCACGATCACAGCTAATCTCCATATGGTCCCGTGTCACATTCCCATATGAACACTCACAGGCTCCCTGGAAGAGGCTTTGTGTTTGAACACGGCTACTTTTACTAGTTCGGAGATGACTGGCCAGCTTTTGGTATCAGAAACACGAAAGTATTGCCACAATGTGGGCGCTCATGCCAAGCCTTCTGCAAACCTCTGTACGAGGGCTCCTCTAAATCAAAGAATTCCAAAACTCCAGGGGGAAAAAAATCAGTGTCAGAAATTCGACATTGAACTGAACTGAAAATCCAAGACAGAAATCAATGTAACCAGAGAACACCCAGTCGACAGCATCACGCACGACATGCTTTTCATACTTCTGGTCTGTTCCGCTCTGCCCATTTGAAAAGATAAGATGGCTTCTCTATTTTTAGATTCTTATCCTCTCCCCCAAAGCATCTAAACTGGGGATAGACCTATGTGTTCAAGACCGGGAAGCTCCATTAACTGACTTCCCAGCTGCTGAGCTCCGCCATGCAAACCTCAGAGTGAGCAGGATGTATTTTACAGACACACTCAGAAAGTCTGATACATCTCACCTTCCACTATTTATAAATGGACATCGTGTTGATGATTCAGCTATCGCTAGTATTTACTTTCCTTTTACAACCTTGATTGTATAGAGACCCACAAATACCATATGGGAGACTCACTGCTAATGAGTATACTCCTCACATTTATAGGATCTACTTGTCCTATTTGAAAGATCATGTCGAAGCAAAACTGGATGACAGAATGTCCACCTCCCAAAGTATCAACACTTCTGAAGAGGAGCCATTAGAGCCCTTTTCCCTATAAAAAATGAGTTACTGGTGAGGACTCAATATGGACATTGATCCCTGACAGTTATAATGAGGCAGGCGGAGGACAGGTTCTTTCATGCCTGGTTCATTGAGCATGACTGGTTTTACATAGGACTCAGCCTCAGGGTTGATCAGGAGGGCCCAGCCGGGCACTCTAGTTTGGTGGGTTAGGAATCTAGAAGTGCTACTGTACTTCCCCAGCTGATGAATCCTACTTGGTCCTGCAACACTACAAAGACAATATCAATATAGGAACAACCTTATTCATTCTAAACTGCTCAAAAGCAAGAAACTTTTGAAGTTGCTTAGTTGCTCATATAAAAACTGACATTTACGCCAGCAGTCATTCCATGCAAAACTCCACTTCTAATAATAATACCATCAAATAACCCCAAATGACAAGTTGATAGAAATTGAGTATGGTCTCTTGGCCCATGCCACCTTAAGAGAGCCAAGTTCCTGGCCTTTCGCCTTTCTGACATGTTCTTAGATTTTGGCCCTCTGAACAGGCTTATTTCCCTGCTGGGATAAGGGGCAGATATGGGATTTCCATGTTCTTCCCCCATCCTGCTAGGGCCCTCTATGATCATCTCTTATTCTTGGATGGGCTGAAACATGGCTTCTCTGCATTACACCAACACCAGGTGTCTTTGTTACCTGGTGGTGGTCACTGTATTCTAAACCACTTCCATGGCAGACTCCCCTGCGTTAGTCATATACATGTCCATACACATATATTTCCAGCTAGGCTGAAAGCTCTTCTGTAAGCAAGGACTGAATCTTACTCCTCCTTTTGCCTCCGACAACACGTGGCATGCAGTGAAGTTCAAATTTGGAACTGTTAAACCCTCAACCCCCGTTAGCTCTTCTATCACAAAAGGCAGGTTGATTTGCTCCCAGTTCAGATCTACAGAGGCTCCCTAGAAAGCAGCAAATTTGAAATGAATTTCTTTAATGAATTTACTCATGTGAAGAATAACGGCTAAAGCTTGAGTGCTTGCTCAAGGTCAGGCAGGTCTTATCTCTTATTATACGCAAAACAAACCTCTTAGGAAATAGTTTCAGATTAAGCCCACATCTCAGGTTCATCAGACAAAATGCGGGGGAGCTAGAATTTCAGCCACAGCTGCACTCTTAACCACTGCGGATTTGATAACCTGAAAACTGCCAATGAAGAAAACCTGTCCTGAAATCTGGCGGTATAGAGAGGAACCATGGAGTCCTATCTCAACATCAAGGAGAGACAGAGATGCTAACCTGACCTTCTAAAGAAGCCAAAAGCAAGTATAAAAAGGTCCCAGACACTCGTCCCTCCAGCCCCAGCTCACTAGGACTTCTCAGTATTTTTGCTGTTGTCAAAAACAATCTCAGAAGGAATTTGACTTTGTGGTAAAGGTCAAAAGATTAAAATTTTAAACCAATAAAAAGTGCTCTGAGCCTCAAGGAAAAAAACAAACATCCTGTTCTTAGAAAATATTGTGAAGTGCTATTAATTTTTTTCCCCCAGAGGAAGCACATGCATGTGACAGAGTGCAATCACATGGCTTGACCAGGGACAATAACTCCCTTCCCTCACTTTTGACACTTCCCTCCTAACTTTCTGAAACTGAGAACCCTGCGTTCCTTGCATGGAATGTCCTCCTGCCTTCTTACCACCAGCTACCACGCAGGACATCCTCTAGGACCTGCTTCGCTCACTTCCTTCCTGGAGGAAGTCGCTAATGCCCCTAGGGACACCGGGCCTTGCTGCTGCCTTGCTGGGAGGTTTTCTTAGGCTGTGTAACACTTACGTGATTTGTTATTTTCCTGTTTTGTGATTTTATGTCTAGTATGTCTAGGTAGGTGGGAAGGTCCAAAGGTCTGAAAGAATAAGGTAAGCCACGGTGCTACATATCAGAGCTTCTGTGGATACCAGTTTTCCCTAGTCTCCTCTTGGGCTAGGAACACAGAAGACCCTCAAATTTAACTGAATTAATCCTTTTAGGTTTCCTTCTGCCCCCTCTTAAGTCAAGGGTCCATAAGCAACAGCGGGTAAGTCAAATCTGGCGCCTTGCCTGCTTTTGTAAGTCGCTTCATTGGAACACATTCATGGTCATTCATTTATGTATTGTCTATTGCCTGGTGGTTCTCAACTGAGTGTGATTCCCACGCTCCTTCCCCTGTGACACTGGCAATGGCTGGGGACATTTTTGATTCCATGATTTGAGGTGCTTTTGGCATCTTGTGGGTAAAGGCCAAGAATGCTGCTAAACATCCTACAGCACACAGAACAGTCCCCAGAACAGTTATCTGGGGTCAAATCTCAGTGGTGCCGAGGTTGAGAAGTCCCAGCAGACTTTTGCCCTTCAAGGTCAGATTTGAGTAGCTGGGATAGGGACTGCATGTGGCCCTCCAAACCTAAAATATTAACTGATTCCTTACCATAAACAAGAAGTTTGAGCCCTGCTTTAGATGTTGGCATTTTTATGGGTTGGAGGGCTGGCTGTCTAATCCCCTCCAATCATAGCCTGGCATGTGAATTCAACTACCACTTCTAATAGTGACTTCCAAATTAGAACTTTAGCCCACACATACTCTGCTAGACCAGTGCTACTCAAAGTGGGTCCATGGACTAGGGTCATCCCATGACAACAGAAGTAAAAATAGCTATATAAACTTTTGACATTGCCTAACAATCAGACGTGATCAGTGGAACTCCCCCTCTACCTGGCAAATCTGGGAGCTAGGTGTTGGGAGCTAAGGTGTGCGAGGAACATGTGGCCCACGCTATATACTCTCTGTGCACAGTATCATCACATGGTGGGTTGGAAATGGAAGCAAATAACAAAACAAAAACTAGTGGCCTTTCCTGGATAGTTTGAGAAGCACTGGACTCTTCTCCGTCGGTATTTTAGACTTCTCTACTTTGCTTCTCTTGGACACTGTCTTTATTCCTCCCACCTGCCTCCTGTACTTTATGTCTCCTGCACTTTCTTCTCTTGACCAATGGCAGAAATCATCCAGCTGCAAAACCCCAACTCCTTCCCTGCCTCTTTCTCAAGTCCTGTCATCTGTCACCTCAGTTTGGCTGGACTCTCGTCTCCCCTTGTCCAGTCTCCCTGCTTCCACCTTCCTTCTGGTCCTCAACATGTGCTGCACAAGGACATTTACCTCCCCACCTGCCTCCCTGTACCCAGCCCCACACTTTATCTTCCAAACCACACAAGAGTAGGCTATGTAGAATTCTCAGCTAAACTTGTCACTGTCTACTTACAGCCCTTCAGGGACAGGCCTGCTCTTAAAGCCTGGAGATAAGACCATGTGTGACCACATGGACAACCTGGGCCACTGTCCACCCTGCAGCTATACCTCCTGCCAGCTGCCAAGGCCTCCTGAGCACCCAGCACCATGTGCACACTTCACACCTACCAATTTCCACACCATTCTGACTGCTTACCTGACCATCTCCCCCACTCGGCCGTCATCTGGGAGAGAGAACTAGATCTTCATAGTAGGTGCTAAAGAAACGTTCGTGGAACAAATGAGCAAATAAGAAGTCATGAAATAGATGCTGTGATTTTATTCCTTATCAACCCTTCCTGACCTGCTGAAAACACAAGTTGGAGTTCTTCTATAACTCCTACAGGGGGGAAAAATAGGTCATTTAACAAGGCACTCTCACCTCTTTTGTTAAGGCAAAAGCTCTTGTTCATTTTTTCTATCTATAAGACATTTTGAGACTTCCCTTGTCATACAGGGTAATAATTTAACAGTGTATCAATATGAGCCAGATTCTACATGATGGTACAGATCTTTGGGATTAGGGCAAATATTTGTAGACATTATGTGTAAATCGGAAATGACTTCAACCCATGACTGCAATGTGCAAACAGTGTCTTAATCAAGACTCAAGGAAAATCTGACAACACAGTCCCCTGCATGATTCCGATCCCCTGGTGATATTCAAATCAATAAAGAATGAGGCCCCGAAGAACAATGAGCCTGCTCTCCTGACATTTCCTTTCAAAAGGAAATGGATTGGGGGGGACTTGGCTCATGTTACCTAAAATGTATTAGGAAATCTCAAGAAACTACAATGGACATTCTATAGAAAAGGGAAGCCCAAGGCAGAGCAATAATCACAGGAAAGGACTTCACACTGTGGGAGTCTAGATTTCCAGGGCCTGAGGAGTAACATCCTAAAGTGCTACAAATACTCACCTCCTGATAATAGAAACATATTCTTGAACCTTTGGGAAGCTATACTCATTTAAACAACACACACAGGCAAATGATTTGATCTCTAAAGAGACAATTACTAGGGATCACATCCATCTTCAGTGAACTTGTATGGTTCAAGCAGAGGAAATAAATGTTGAGTAGGCACTGATAAGAAGTTCACTCAGCACTGCAGAGAACTGCTAGAGGAGTAGATTACATATCAAATGCTGAGTTTAGCAAAGCATGAGAAGAATCTTATTGATAGGTCAACTGACTTGAAAGACACAGCAGATGCTCTTATCTGAGGATAAATGGGACCCCCAGGGAGCCTCCATGTGCTAGTGACAAAATGGGATCCAAAATTACCCTGATGGACTTGAGCAGGGGCAGAATGAAGTCCGCAGGAATAAACTGAACTAACAAGTCAGATATCCTACATTTGGGTTAAAGTTAATTATATAATCACCTAAGTGCAGAACGTGGCAGGATGTGGCTGGTAGTTCTCCTAAAAACCAACCTGGGCATTCAGTTCACCACAAGCTGTGAGCCCACAGTGTGAGGCAATGGCTGGAAGCTGCAGTCCTCTGAGCTTCCTGCACAGACCCCACAGCACGGGTCCTGTCCACACCCAGCTTGTCTGGAACTCATCTGGAATTCCCACCTTACGAGGAGCTCTGGAAGTCTGGAGGGCAGCTAGGTGGCAAAAGCAGAGTGACAGCAGATAGAACTGGTGATGGTGAGAGAAGAAAGAAAACCTGGTAATACCTGATAAGCTGTTAGGTGACAGTTGCATATAGAGTCCCAAGGAAGAAACTAGTCACACGATTATGATCGGGAAGCCAGGTAGGGCTTGGCAAGGAAGCAATCTAAAGTAGCATGAGTTAGCAGCTCAAAGAGAGCATACGGGGCCATGTCAGGAAGTCTGTGGCTGAGTCTGAGGTGGCAGTTGGGACCCCAAAGGTGAGGGGTGGAGGGAAGGAAGTGGGAGCTTGAGAGACCACTCCTGCACTGGGAGGGGAGCTGGTGGAGACATTCTGTGCCCCCAGGTCTTCATATAAAGGGGCAGCCCCTGGTCTGCACGTGCATATAGAGGATGATAATAACTGTATTCATTTGTGCTCAAGATTTATTTATATTCAATATCAGAGACAAAGTATTTTAGGATAGAGGTTATTCACACTGTATTCAGTGTCCCTGGGAGCCCTCAGGGCTCAAGGAAAGCACTTCTGGAATAGTGGTGAAGGGATGGAAGGCTGAGGAGAGTGGGGCTGACCTGTTGCCTTTAACCAAAGAAATGTCACTATCTGTGGGTACAGTAGACTGAAGATTTTCTTTTTCTTTTCCTTGCCTAAAAAGTATTGGAAAGAGAACCAGGTTAAGAAAAGAGTCATGCTTCATGTCACTGGAACTCTTAGGGCCTCAGCTTTTTCATGTCAAAATGTAAAAGTGGGGCTGAGATGAAGTCCCTTCCAGCTGTGAAATGTTAGGATTCTGTTATTCTAAATGTGCAGAAACATCTGGCTTCTAGAAAATTGAGAAAAAAATACTATTTAATGAAAGTAAGACTATCCTAGGTATCAAAATATTTTTTATCAGCTATAATTTTCATCATCCCTTCTCATGCTTCCTCTGGCAACCTCAGTCTCCTCATCTGTAAAGCAGAATGATTAATGGCAGACATCTTCTTAGGAACAAAAAATTAAGTACTTGGCAAAGGCCTGGTTGGCAAGGAACCCAAATCAATGGGGGTGGGGGGTAGTTATTATTAGTAATGACTACAAAAACAAAAAACAAAAAAACTAGAGCTGATGAAGGAATAAGAGGGGCTGGAAACTCACTGTAGAAGTTTCTTCCAACCTTCTTTCTTTTGGACCTTGGGTTCAGCTTGCCTACTGGACTATTTAAATATAATGTGAATAACTCCCAAATGTTCTGGTTCTAATTCTACATCTCAGGAAAAAAAAAAAAAAAAAAATGGATCTTGAAGTCCTTGCTTTATTCTACTCGCCGTGGCCCTGAGATCTGCCTGCAGTGCGCTCCACCTGGCTGGCAAGAGAAGCAGCACCTTCCCCCAGGTGAGCCCCTGGCTGAACCCTCTTTCACCAGGAATACAGAACAGAACCCACTGTCATGGATGCAAGCTAAACTTACAAGGAGGCCACATTCAGAGGTCATCTGAGAGCAAGAAAACCATTTCCAGGTGCTATGACATGTACACAGGGAGTCACGTGGTTCTAGCCGGTTCACCCAGTGAGATGTGGCTTCCATGTGTCTCCCCGTCCTCCCCCCCCGCAGGCTGGTCCCTCATGCATTCATCTGACAACAAACCCACTGAGGGCCTATGAAGTACCAGGTACTATTCTAGGATTGAGGCCACAGCAATGAGGCATTCAGTGTGGAGAGGTAAGATGATAAGCAAGCACACCCATATGTAAATCACAGTCATGGCTGGTGAGAGGTCTAGGCCAGCACTAGGAAATACAACCACATCACCCATGGGACACAGGAAGTCCTGACAGAGGTGGCAACTGCTCAGTTATAAAGATGAGAAGGAAACAATGTCCACAGTACCCTTGGATGTTACCAGAAGAACCAAATGAAGGGGGCTCCTGTTCCTGAATCTGAATGTTCTGTAGCCAAGGAAGAAATAATTTCACTATAGCAGGAGTTAAATAAGCCAGGTAAATCATAACAATTTCTGACTTAACTAAGAGAAGATGATGCCATAGGAAGGATCAGATAAATGGGTAGGACTAGACTGTCCACTTTTTCATTGGGTCCTTCTGTAAAACAGAAGAATACTAAGATAAAGTGGGTTCAGTCCCTGTTGCCCAGTTACTCCGATTCGGCAGCCACTTGAGTCAGCAAGGGACCACTGTAAACAAAATTAAGTGTCACAATAGAAGGCATAAGATTCTATAGCAATGCCACAGATAAAGAGAAAGAGAATTAGAAATACAGAAATTGAGAGCCCAGGGCAGAGAGAATCCTGAAACACTCCCATCTCCTCTCACCCATTTCACAGATGAGAAGATAGGGCTGACTCAGACAAGGAGAGGGATTTGCCTATGTCCAGCTGGTCACGCAAAAGCATGGAGCCTCATCTCCTGCTGGGGTAAAATCATTGTTTTAAATCTGAACTGACCCTAGGCAAAGAGAAATTAAAAAAAAATAAATAAATAAAAAGGGTAAGAAATCAAACACATTCCAAAATGGCAAAACCACGTTTTACGAAATGTGCCTTTGCTTATTTTAAAAATGTGTATGGCCTAAATGATGATGATGTATTTGAACAGGTCTTTTTCAACTAAATGCATGACAGTGATCTATCATTGGCATGATGTGTCTACAAGTCTGATCTTCAAGTTGTCACAAGAACATGACTGATTCCCAAAAGTATAAGCTGTCTAAATAGAGGTCTGCCTTTGAAGTTCCCTGCCTTCCAGTCTGCTCAGGCTGCTCTGCAGAGACCTATACTGGTCTGTTTTCCAAGCTGGGGTTTCACATTATTAGTAGTATGATAATGCTGGTAAGAGGTGCTACACACAGATCCTGGCTGATTGGATTGTAGAGCACCAAATGCCTCATGTTAGAGGTGAAGAAACGACACCATTTGGGTCAAACTAAGACTTCTATCAGAATACTATGTTTTCTGATCTCCAGTCCTTCCTGTCTTTTGATTGTCCTCAATTAATTCTAGTTAGTTTTACCAAATAGCAAAACAAAGGTGTATTTTCTGGCATCTTTGAGTGCATTCTTCCACTCTATTTCTAAACAGCCTATGGTTCTCTAAGACGTCCTTGGGTTCCTGCAGCAATGCAGGACACATGGTAGCAACTATGTGGCTTCTGTCCATGGCTCAGCATTTCTCAGAGTGTGTTTTCTGCCAGACCAGCCTTACAGCTGCACTGGGGGCAAAACAACCTGAGAAACTCCATGTTGAGATTCACAGTGCACACTGGCATAATAAATGCTTTGAACACTCCTGCAGAAAGGGGACTTCGTCAAACTGGTTTCCTACAGAACCTATTTGTGATGTCATTTGAGTCTCAGTGGACTCTAGCAGTGGTGTCCCATTTTCTAAGTGCCCACTGCAACACTTTAACAAAGAGCAAAAGGCTAGAAGGCAAATTCTATCTTTCTCAAAAAAGCAAATCATTTCCAAATCACTGAAAATGCTTTATTTTTAAAATTTTAAATTTGGGATTCTAGAGTTCTACTATTAATTCATGACTTAGGCAAGCAGTTAGAACCAAGAAAACACTAGTCTGGAACTCACTGACTTGACTACTTAGTAATTTTTAAAATGTGTCATGCTTCATAGTATAAAACTGTACAGTCAAATTTTTTAAACTGCCTCTCCACCAGAAGTACTGTCAGACTCAGGTCATTTTCATGCAACTCTGGTGAAACTTGGCACTGAAGTGTATCAAGGCCGAAGGAGGTATTTTCTTAAGGAAAGACATCTACCTGATTATTGCTATACAATATACATTTGGTTACTTATTCATTAGAGTTTTGGGGGTGTTATTTTGTTTTGTAGGCTCTAAAGGAAGGGGGAAGGAAAAGAGAAGGTTCTAAAAGGAGGTGGACAGCTCCAGGCCTATTGCTTTTGGTTTGGAGGCAACCTGAGTTATTTTGAGCCGTCCCTTCTGGAACTCTACAGCAGTCTCCACAGCTCTGAGGGCAGGTTTGCAGTTCATTGCACACCCAGAGCATCAAGGTGGTGGAAGCCAGGAGCTCTCCTCCTAAGGCCTCCTTGCCCTATCTTCCACACCAGAAGCTTATCGAGCAGCACGCAGGGCGTGTGCACTGCCACCAGTGCCCCTTCCTGCCCAGCCTACTTGTGGTTCCTGCCTTTCCCTCAGCTCCCAGGGCAATATCACCAAACATGGGCTCAGCATCCCCTGAGTGCTGGGGACTGCAGGGTCAGGCCTTGTGGCTATGGTGGCTGACCAGACACGGCCACTGGACCCTACGACCCTCAACTCGAAACCAAAGACAGAGTCCACACAGGAGGCCCACTTCTTTCCTGGCTGCTGGAATTCCCTGTCCCCGGCTGTGGCGTGGCTTGCTTTCTCAAGCCACATTTTCACCTAGTAAATCTCTTGTTCGTGGTATAATTTAAACTGCTTATGTCGACTTTAGCAGTTCTGTGCTGGATCTCGTAGCCCACTGTGGCCTTATACACGGGACTGAACCATCTCTGATAAAATAATTCACACTGTATTCCCTAAGGCTGGCAATTACTGTCATCTTTCTTTGGGTGGTGACACTGTGAGATGCAGAGTAATGCAAAATGAGTTCCTTGCTGGAGGCCAAAAACCACAGCCATAATCAGATTTAGTAGCTTCCCTGTTCCTCCTCCTCCCTGGTGCTAAGGATGTGGTATTCAGTACAAGGTCAAACCCACATGAGTTCAAACTTGACTTTGCTACTTACTTAGCTGGGTGACCTTGGCTAAGTTACTAAACTGTCCTGAGCCTGTAGTCTCATCTGGAAAAGAAGCACAATACCATCTATTTTGAAAAATGTTAAATGAGAGAAACAGTGTTAAGGATTTAGTAAAACAATAGAAACAACAATGAAACATCATCATGGTGCCTTATTCTAGGTCCTGCACTGTTCTGAGTATATTACATTGTTCAACTCCTTTAATCCTCGGGGTGATATTATCATAATTTTTTTTAAAGGTTCTACAATATTTTATTGAAGCAAACTAGACTTTTGACATCAAACATAGCATGAGATCCATTTAACAGCTCTTAAAGATATCTTAAGAAGTCAGTGTTACCATTGATAAACTGAGATTCACACGTTAAGTAACTTGCCCAAAGACATGTTAAGTATTAAGTATCAGAACTAGGCCCTGTACCTAGGTGGTCTGACCCACAGGCTTAATAACCTCAGGGTTCTTTCCCAACCCTTCAACTCAAAGAGTTGCTGACTTTCATGCAGAGTTACCCACTCATGCAAGCATATAAAATGTTGTTAAATTGCATATACATGTGTAGGTATGTTCCTCACTGTATAACTTTGGGCAAGTTACATACCCAATCTGCCCCCAGTCTCTACAACTGTAAAATGGGGCTATTAACGGTTCCTCTTTCACAGAATGATTGTTGGCAATAAATGAGTTAGTCAAGATAAAGGGCTGAGAAGACCTCTTGGCACTTAGGACAGGCCTCAAGGAGAGAGTACTTTTACCATTCAAACAATGAACAGAGTGGTGTATTAGGAGAATTCTCTGGTTTCCAAGCTGCGTAGAGATTTTGTGGCTGGCTGAATCTACTAGTTTCAGATGGCTATACTTGTTCTCTGATAAACATACTGCACTTAAAGTAGATTTTAAGTTCTTATTCAATCAATGAAAAGAAAAACAGATTCATAGGATTCTGGTCAAAAAAAAAATTAGACTGGGCCTATATGAAATCAACTGAAAGAACAAACCTGTATAACTTAAAAAAAAAAAAAAAAATCAGAGCAGTCTTCCCAGAGGCTTTTTAGGTTGTGAACTGGGTTCCACCCACAGGATAAATGCAATGGCTAATGGGCAAAGAGCTTGTGAAAATTTTATGGCTTGCTAAAAATCTTTGGGTGATATAGGTTCAAGTGTCTTTATCCCCAACACTGTTGAATACCAGGAATTTTATAAGTGAAAAAGGGCAGCTTTTGTGAACATGTTGGACATAAAACAAAACACCACATTAAAGGAAAAGCTGGAGAGCAGACAGGGCAAGCTAGCTCAGGGGAGCCTTCTGCATTTGTTGTATGGCTTTGTATTTATGCATCTTGCACCACATTTAAATTTGCAATAAAAAGCAAAAAAGAAAAACAGTGCAACACTTATTACACTAGCGGCCTTTACATGTCCTATTGAGATAGAAAACAGAATTTCAGTGCTCAGAATGAGCCAGGGGGGAGTTCATCTTATTTCATGTCTGTAGAGGCTGCCACAGCCTCCGCACCATGTTTCAATCATGGAACTCATAATGTAAATCTCTAGCAGATGACACCACTGGAGAACAGAAACTGCCATGGACCCAGAAATGCATCCAAATTTTTCCTCTAAAGTTCTTACCTGTGAGTCAGGGGACAGGGGGCAGTGGTGGTCCTGTTTTATGTGATGGAGAGATAAAGCCTACCTTGGAAGATTTGATGAAGGACTTTTAACTATTCTTTAAATACAGAAAATGATCTTTATGAGGCCAGGGTGTAGATAAGTGGGGGAGTGTTTGCCTGGCATGTGCCAGGCCCTGGGTTCCACCCCTCACGCTACAAAAAGAAATGATCTTTATCATTTATTTCACATGTGACAGCACTAAACATTTCACAGCTGCCCCACCTTATTTCTGAGTGCTTTATTTGGGAAGGGGTTTGGGTCACATGCATACCTACATAACTTAGCTGCCAGTAAGAACCCATACAAATTGCAGGTGGTCTCAAAGGGATTTCTGGAACTGTCCAGAAAAGAAGTTGCATTTCCTGGTTGTTGGGGTCAAAGATCTTTTATAAGTTAGTATATTTCGTGGTTCTTTTAAATCAATTTAGGAATACCTCTGATGCATCCTGGAGGCTTTCTGGTGAGGCTTTTCTTCCTTATGATGTTTACGTGGAGTCTCAAAGGCTGTCTTTGCTATTAAAGCAGGGACATCTGCTGGACTCCCCACTTCCCCCCTCCCCAAAGGCAGCACCTCCAAGAAACTCTGGGATATTGTGAGAGTTAAGAGATGGGGGTGGGGAAGGAATCTGTCTCCCTAACACATTCATTAGTTCCCTCCCCAGAGCCCCCTACACACTCAGCACACAGCAGCCCACTCCCCCAAATACATAGGGCTGGAAAGATTCATGTTGCAATACCCTCCTGACATTCCTCTTCCCGCCTTCATTTTAATTCACTCGCTTAAAAAAAAAAAAAAAAAGGAAAATGTAATTACTTGACTGTCAGCCTGGGCTGCACTCTGGGGCTTTTACTCCTTTCAACACAGCTGTGCTCCCGGCTTTGATGCTGCTGTCCACGAGCTTGTCCCAGCCACAGCCCAGCTCTCGGTAACGTAACATTCAAGTGCATATTTATTTTTAAACTGACCTCTCCTAGACTGTACAGTATAAAGGAGGTCCTGCCAAAAAAATATGCTACTTTCTATTTATAAGATGAAACACATGCCTCCCAAAGGCGAGAGGGGGATGGAGTATAATAATTCATAACGAAAAACTGACTGGCCAGATCCATTCGTCCTCACATGTCTGATACTTGTCTGTGTCAAGACAGTTTCAAGGAGAAAGAAAAAAAAAATCTTGTAAATGCTTCAGCTGTTCAGAAACCACAGTCAGGAGGGTAAAAAAAAATCAACTGCCAGATCGGCAGGTTGGGGCCCCAGCAACAATGCCCTCTGTAAAGAGTGGGGAAGGCAACCGGGAGGCGGTTGTCACTGCCACAGAAGATCCGCACAGTGCACCCATGTGGGGCCCTGATGCAAATCCACCACGCGAGGGGCGCGGTAGCCAAGTGTGGTTTATTCTCAGATGGAAAAATGCAATGCACGCCCAGAATGGTTCTGTCAATAGCTCAGAGGGTGCAGTAAAGCCGCACAGCCCCACCCTGAAAAGTGATAGGCATAAATGGTGAAGCTGTACGTCCTGATCGCTCTGCCCGACCCCCTCCCGGTTTGCCTTCTGTCCCCTTTGATCCTTCGGACACCAGGTTAGGAGGCGAAGCCCTTGATATTCCCGCTCCCTGCAGGTTTCCAAGTCCAACACCAGCGCGTGCCGGAAGCGACCACAGTCACGTCTCGGAAAGACTCAGGTAGAGAAGAGGGAGCCCTGGGCTGGC
The DNA here is from genome assembly GCF_902686445.1 of Sciurus carolinensis. NCBI lineage: Eukaryota > Metazoa > Chordata > Mammalia > Rodentia > Sciuridae > Sciurus > Sciurus carolinensis. The sequence goes on along the minus strand of NC_062225.1, from coordinate 64,041,736 downwards.
ACCGACTCACCAGCAGCCGCCAAGGATCCAGCCGCTGCCACCGGGTCGGACGCCGGGCACCGAAGCTCGCTGCGGCACACGCAGTGCCTGCCGGTGCGCGCAGATCCAGTGGGTCGGCCGGCGCGGCGCCGGCTCACAGCATTATCCGCTCGGGGACGGTGTGAACACTTCCAGGTTGGCGTCCGGGCTGCCCCTTCCCGGCCCCGCCGCTCGTCTGCGTTGCGCTTCGCTGCCGGGCCGCGGTCGAAGAAGGTGCGAACGAGACTGAGCACTGGGCGGCCAGCCGCGAGCCCCGAACCTGCAGAGGGCGGGGCGGCGCGGGGCGGGGCCGGAGGCGGGGGCGGGCCGGCCGGGGCGGGGCGGAGGGCGCGGGGCCCGCTGGCCCTCCCGCCGCGGTACCTGTGCCCTGGCCCGCGAGGCCTGGCGCACGCGCGGGGGTCAGTGGCGGCGGCGGGGCCGGCGGGCCCTCGGAGGACAATGGAAGCCCATTGTTCCCTTCCCTGCGCCACCCCCCGGGATGTGGCTTTCTTGGAGGAGAAGTCTTTTTCTGCTCCCCGGGCACAAAGAAAGATCGCGGGACGCTCTGTTCAAAGAGGGTCCCGAGGTGATGCGGTTCGTATTGTGCCCGAGGACAAAAGAACTCCGCCCGCCTGCGGGACACTCGCGCTAACCCTGGTGTTCCCACCTCTCCCGGTTCCACCAAGCCAACCTAGCCGTGCCAGGCTCGGGCGCGCCGGGCGGGCTGCCGAGGTTGGGGGAAGGGGAGCGGTGCCACCTGACTGCGCCGCTCCAGCTCGGCCACAGTTCCCCGGGCCATTCGCAGCCCGGCCTCGTGGGAGAAGGGGAGGGTCGCGTTCTGTCAATTTCCACCTCGCTCCCCTCGCAGCTGCCGCTAAAACCCGGAGAGCGGATCTGGCTCCCTAGAGACGCGGAGACTCGGGGCTGAATAGTGGGCACGCGAAGAAACGCAGACGTTGCAGGTTTTTCCTGCCCAGAAGGAGGCGTTTCCTCTTTCCCTGGGGGTCTTTCAAAGAGATTTACCTACAGCTGGGGAGGCGGGTGGCGGCGGCCCCAGACGCATCGTGGGGCGCAAGTGGCGCAGCTGCCGGGCCGGGAGCGAAAATTCCGCCTGTAGAGACACCTGCTCCCGTCGGTCATTCAGGCCGCCGGCTCTGCACGTCCCGCCCCTTCGCCCTGGGGCGGGAGGGTGAACCCGGTGAATTAATGTTAATTTTCTTAATCGGTCTCGGTCTTTTCCTCTTCGTTTCGTCCGCCCAGGGAAGGACTCGGAGACAGGAAAGGGAGGCGTTTCCGGTAGTGAAGTCGCAGCCCTCAGGGTTGGCTTGGGGAGGTGGCTGGGACTCCCGGGAGACCGACGCGTCGGGCCGGGTCTTAGCCCTGGGACTCTCAGGTTGCATGGAAATCCTGGCACAAAGCTGAGACCCTCTGGGAGACCTTGGCTTTCCCGAGCAGTATCAACTTCAGGTCATCACCGCGATGCCCCGGGCCTGTCTGAAATCTTAGAGGTGCACGTTAAGCCAACGTTGTAAACCATGGCCGACGTTAAGATGAAGTTGAAAAGGAAGCGGACACAACTGCTGGAAAGCAAAATACTTGGGTGGAGTGTTAAAAGCCTCAAAGAAAATAATAGTTGGCGGGTCAAATGGCCATGAGGTCTGAAGTCAAACACAAAACTCTGTTGAAGTGATGTTAGAAATTTGACAAGCAAAACAGTCGGTGTAGATAAGAGACCCGGCATTGTTTCCTTTCTTCAAATGACAAGGGCTCTGAAGTTTCCTTTGGCAGTTACCTGTGTTCCACTCCAGATTCCTGAGAGTTTTACAGAGGGACCATATTTCAAAATACATGTTCCAGTAGGCATTCCTGTATATATTTTACATATGAATTTATTGAAAAATATTAAATGTTACTTGCCTACTTAGATAAAGGTATTTTTGTAAATATTTATGCATAGCTTTCATTACATATGGTATTTTTAAAAATACAAATGTATGTATGTATATATATATTTATATATAATTCTACTTGAAAATTTTCTTTCACACATAAAGATATTCATTACACATATGCCTTGTATGTGAATTTTTCCCATTTGCTCTGTTAGTTGCTGATAAAAGCGCTGTATTTCCACATGACTAGATAACTAACATTACAGTTTGTGCAAACATAGAGTGCAGGTTGCATTGTTTTCTGAAACCCTATTTTCACTATTTCACACCATTCTAGAGGGCTTATCTTCCTGTTTTGTTTTGTTTTTAATGAGACTTCACCTCTAGACTCTAAATAATTTATTCAGAACCTACCGCTACAAGGACCTTGTGGTATTGATGTGAATTATTCTGGCTTCTTTGGTGAATACCTAATTATTTATTTGTGCTGAACATCTTCAGTGAGGAAACATGCCCTCATATGGTGAATTTTCCTTCCAAATGAGTGCATTTCCTGTACAACTTAGAGGGCTTTTGGGTTTGATGGATTTAGATTTCAATGTTAGGGGGCTTTCCTACAGAAAGAGCAAAGTTTTGCTTTGTGGTTCCGAGATTCTGCTCTGAATTTTGGAAAGGGTTAGCCTTGAAAAATTGGTGGTAACCTACGAAGCCTAAATGAGACTAATTCTTGTAGAACCCCTGTCAAGCCCAATATTGGGCTCTTTTACTACTAGTCCAATTCAGGAGAAGAGCCAAGGAGTGTCGGCAGTGCTCTTAATGTCCAAAAAGCAGTCTATTGGGAGGGTGGAGAGCAACAAGCGTCTGTACAAAAGCAAGTCTGTACACTTGACTTCAGCCACTTGTTACCAAGTGTGGTGCAGGGACCAGTCGTACCAAGTCCACCCAAGACCTGCTCTATTGGAATCTTCGTTTTAATGAATTGTAGATGGTTTGCATACCATTTAATGTTTGAGAAGCACTGGCCATGAATAGTGGTTCTCCACCTCTTAACACACAAACTCATTTAAAAAGCTCACAGGATTCATGAATCCCCTTCTGGGAAAACAGACAATTACACATGAACTTTCTCGTACCATTTCAGCCTTGCCCTGAAGACCTATCTATTGAGGGCAAGGAAGTCCTAAGTTAGATAGATCTCCAGTAGCAAATCAAGGAAAGCCATTCAACTATAGTCGGTCAGAGGAGTCAGGGGAGGATTCTTAGAGGAAACGACTTTAAGTGAGCCTTGAAACATGGGAACAATTGGATAGGGAGAGGAGTAAATTTTAGACAGGTGGAATGCATAGGTGAAAGCCCGGTAGGGAAAACACCCAAGCATCCATTTTTGTGTGGGTTAATATGAAATTTAACAAGGAAATTGTAGTTTCATAGCAGACTCTTCTTGCAATTCATTATCATCTCTTGACCTCCAAAAAATGAAGCCAGACTGTACAGTAGTGCTCATTCTGCTGGGGAATGAGAACCCTGTGACACGGGGATTTGTGTTAGACCTCATTTCCCATTACTTTCTCTTTTCACTCACTCAGCCCTAGCCACACTGGCCTTCAGGCTGTTCCACACTCAGTCCATCTGTTGGAGGCACTTCCCCAAATCACTCAATGCTCCCTTCTTACTTCATTAAGTCTTTATGCAATGAGACTTCAAGGGAATGACTTTCCCTCCCCTACAGAAGCAGCCCTACCCACAACCCCTTTCACTGAATAAAGCAAGAACAATTTCTCCATGACCTGACATGGCATCATGTTTATTTATAGACTCAGTTATGTCCTATATTCTGTAATGTGTGAACTTCATGTGCCCTGTAGCTTCTGTACCTAAACAGGGCCTGGGCACATAGTAGGTACTCAAATAGTTATTAAATAAATAAACACTTAACTACAATAAGCAATGAGTTTAAAAGCCTTGTTTACAAACTCCATAGCTACAGAATAATATTATATTAAACATTCCAGGGATACACCGCATGTATGCTGAGACTGAAAATTCAATCACTTCTCTTTAATCTAACTGAGGAAGAAATATAAAACACATGGAACATTTTAAGTTCTAAAATTCAAACATTTTAAAGTAAGGCTTACAAAAAATGTCTTTATAGTCTATGTATAATGCATAACTATTTTTCTTTTGGCAAAGTTGAAACATACTCGTGTGTGCTCAGCTGGGGTTTTCCTCCAAAATGCCACATTCAGGCTGAACTTGCATGTGTATGTTCTCCATTATCCCCTGAGTTAGATTTAAGAAAAAATGTAAGAGAAGCTGGAAGATTATAACTTTTTTCCCCCAGTGTTGGGGATGGAACTTAGGGCCTTGCACATGCTAGGCACATGCTCTATCGCTGAACTACATCCCAGCCTCATTGAAACATTTAAGAGAGATTTAAGTGAGACTCTTCCCTCTTTGGAAATTAGAATTTCACCCATGCTGGAAATATGTTAACCTGTGCTCATGAATTTGGTTGACTGCTTGCCAAAGGATAAGGAATTTTCTAACCGGAGATTTCCTTATAAATAAAGAAGTTCAAGTCACATCCTCGTTAGGAGATTTCAGCTTCACCTAATCAAATGCAGCAGGAAATGGTGTACTATAAGACTATATTTGCATGCAGATTTAGCCTAGCATGTAGTTCTGAGCAGGTCAGAGTCACTCACCATAACCACCAAATCCTAGGGCACTTTTGGCATTTGTATTAGCTCTTGAACTCAGGCCAGCACCAATTTAAGGCCTTCAAATATCAATGCACATGTGATTTTATTGTTAATAGAGATTCAGTGACTAATAAATAGAATTACCTGAGATTTATGTAGCCTTTTAAAAATCCTTTTGCATTTGTCTCATTTCATTCTTGTATTAGGTTGTTTTGTTCATATCGAGTAAGTAAAGCTTTTATTGTTGATTTATGCTTTTCTTCTTTCCAGATGGGGTATGAGGCAACTTAGAAGACTTTTGGGTATAATGAGTCATTTCCCTGCCCGCAGCTTGCTGACGTGGAATTGATTCATTCTTATTATTTTCTTCGTGATGTGCTCTTTCTCCAGATACCTGTACATACATCTCTCCCTGAGTTTTCTTCAGGTTTCTACTCGAGTGTTGGCTCTCTGGAGGTCTAATAAGATGTCCCATGTAAGGCATCACCCATGACATTTCTTATCATTTGCCTTCTTTATTCTTCGCAGCACTTACTACCTGACATACTGATTGCATATTTGTTTATTTTTCCCCTTACCCCACATCACTGGAATGTAAGCTCCGATAGAAACCTTGCCTATTGTATTCACTGCTACATCCCAACCTCTTGATTTGTGCTTGGCTCATAACAGGGATTTAAATACTTATGGAATGAATGAATGAATCCCTAATGCTTAGTACAGGTACCTGGCACATGATAAGTATTCATGTCATAAAACAATGCTTGGATAAATGAACTAGAAAAAGGTCTGTGGATCATTCAAAAATCATATGGATAGTGATGGCTTGTTTTATTTAAATTTTAATCCCCACTAATTCTTTCTCTGAACCCTCTTCATTTGTATACCTGGTGGCATTGTCAGAATTCTTTGTTCACCCTACTTGGTATCTGCCAAAACAAACGTGACAGAGCTGTGATAGTATTATGAGGTGAGAAGGAAGATGTGATTATTTCAGTTAATGTTCTGGGTTAGTGAGAAACAAGTTGAAGAAGGGGTGGGGAGAAGCCTGCAATGATAGTCTTGCCCTCCCTACAGGCATTCATACCTATGCACAGATGGGCACAGACCCATCAGCCTTCCCCTGACAAACACACCAAACACACCCTTACACCCGAGTGTACACGATGCCCCACAGTCTCTCTGACACCTGAGTCGCCTTTCTTGATACCCAGTGTCAGAAGTCCCTGTGCACAAAGGACAACTCATCTTCTGAGGACTAATTATAAGTGACCTAATTTGGACTCCTATGAGGAGAACCAGGAAATGCACAGCAGAGGACACCCAGGACTGTCCTTGCATTTATCTCACACACAAACACACACACACACACACACACACACACACACACACTAACCAAAGATATGGGCCACGTTTGACAATGGCCTACATCTCCTTTTAGCCCCTGGTGGTTTTTGCTCAGGGCCAGGATCCTTTGCAGCAGCTCACCTTGCTGATGTGCTGGGACCTCAAGCATGGCTCTCTACCTAGTGGAGTGCCTTGCTTGAAGCGGGTGTGCTAGATTTTTGCCTGGTTATCAACTCTCTAGAAACAATAGTTGCACTGTTTTCCTCAAGAAGGATGACAACAGATAGAGTGAGTGGCCTTGACAATGCTTTGAGCTCTCCAGTCACTGACAGTACAGGTTGAAGCAGGAGAGGGACCCATGTCACATATTCAACATCCATTTATCCGGTGCCTACTTTGTGCCAAGGAATTGGGCTAAATTGCCAGCACTGTCCTTGGGCTGCCCTACATTTCTCTGATCTTTCCAAACCCGCTGGACTGAATGTGGAAGCTGTTCTCAAAAGCCTCCAGCAGAACCTTCCAGGGACATCTTGGTGCCCCTGACTAGTCTGAGTCAGGATGTGTTGTTTAAATTGGGCTCTATATATGAGAATCAGCATTCGGAAAGTCTGTGTTTTGCATCTTAGCCCAGAAATGCTGTGAGGCTTACACAAATGAATGCTGAGCTGCTTCGAAGGTAGTTGGTTTCTTCTGTGGCCCTATATTAACATCTTTGTTCCTAAGAGTGGCCTAGGACCTCCTGTCTTATGGCTTATAAAATCCATCTTTAAATTGTTTCTAATTGTATAGAAAGCAGAGATAAGAATCTTGCTTGTTTGCTCCATTATATTGTAACCATTGGGATTTACTGCCTAAATATGCTTGCTAGTGGCCATGACCAATATTCTTACTGTCATTCAACTTGTATTTACTGAACACCTTTGTATTCTAAAGGACACGAAGGTGAATACACTTTCTACACATATACAGTTTAAATAAACAAGCACTCAAACACCTTTAATGCAGGGCAGTATGTGATAAATGTCATCAACTCCATATGTTCCAAATGCCAACTGGGGATACATTCTGACATGTTATCTAACAATGGGACACTGTGTATTGAAATTGGAACCATATGGATCATCTGAGATAGATGGTTCACTAATACTGATATTTTCTTGTACATTAATGGTTTTGAAGAATTTTTCCCTTTAAAACTGAATTGCAAGTAGAACTCAGATATATATTATAAGCAAGAGTGCAGCTGTTCTGGCTGAGCTCTAGTGGGGAGCCCTTCCCTCTTAGCACCCCACTTTCTCACCAGAGGATTCTTGAAATTCCTTTCCGACTCTCTTGGGCTCTGTTATGAGCTGAATATTTGTGTCTTCCCCAAATTTGTATGTTGAAAAATATTAACCCACAAAGTATTAAGTGTATCAGAAAGTCAGACCTTTAGAGGTGATTAGGTCATGAAGGTGGAGCCCTTGTGATTAAAATTAGTGTCCTCAGCACAGGGTCATGAGAGAGTCACTCCTGCCCTGTAAGAACCCCTTTGAACCAGGGAGTGGGCCCTCACCAGACATTGCTATTGGCCTTAATACTGAACTTCTCAGCCAAGCTTCATCAGAATTTATTTCTCCAAATTCTTTAAAACTGTGAGAAATAAATGTTTGTTGATTAAGTCATCTAGTTTGTGATGTGGTGTTTTTGCTCTAGCAGACCAACACAGTTGAAACCATGTTGAGATGATCGACAAGTGGAGAATTTAATTTTAGATAGAGTGATCAGGATGACCTGATTAATATGGGATGATTATTAGACTTCATTGTATAGGACTGGGGCATGTGGTCTCAGGGCATCGATATATGGTATAGATCTTCACACTCAGGTAAATGGTCAACATGGAGTGTGTCTGCGAGGATTTAGGACTTGATTAGTGAGTTTCATGGCCTATGTGAGTTCCAGGTAAAGTGGTGATGGATTCGAGGTTCATCTATGGTCTTATCTTCCATGCTGTTTTTCCTCTTCTCTAACCCACTACAAGTGACTTCCTGCCTCCCCTTTCTCAGCTCACAGGGCTGGCTTTCTCAGATACGTTTCTTTTGTCAGCAGCAGCACTAGCATTGGTCCTAACATCTCTTTAGCAATGAAAAAGCACATGCTGCAGTCATTGCATGATGGTGCCATCCTCAAGGAACATTGTCTTTGTCTCCAAGAAAGTCAGATTTGGAAAGAGGAGAGGCTCCAGAGCCAAAGTACCAATGGACTGGAATCTTCTCCCTTTGTGTAGCTACTCTGCACAGCTCTTCTGACTACTCATGATGCTGCCTTTGAATATGGTTAATAGGCTTCATACATACTGGGGAGGCAGCTTCCTATTCTCAGGTTCATGCTGTCCTGAAATCCACAAATCTGCAAGTGTTATGATTATGATAGAGGAAGACTGTGTCTCAGACACCATTCTTGTCCTAATTGCTTTGTCATTCTTTGTCAGGCTAGTGACCTAGATAGCTATAAAGAAATTAGGGCTTATGGAAAACCCAAAGATGGAAGTCAGACCCCAAATTTTTAAAATGTGAGGATTGTGCAGAGAATCCAACTCAATTAAAAAGTATATTTGCTGATTTTTCCCTTTAAATTTTGGGGGGGTGTGATTTTAGGTTCACAGCAAAATAGAGCAGTAAAAATAGAATTTCCAAATACTTCCTGTTGCCACATATGTGCAACCTCCCACACTAAGGCACTAAGCTACATGCCATTTAGATATATAAAAGATATTGCTCATAAAACAAGACATTATTAGGAGACATTTTAGGAACTTACTCTCTCTTAGATCCTTAGTTAAGTGGTAGACTAGAGGAAAGGGATTATGAGGAAGGAGAGATTGCAACTAGTTAAACTTCAGAGTTCTAGAAGGGAACATGTATTTGAGGAGGACTTAGAAGTATGGATAAGATTCCAACATTATTGTGGCCTGAATTGTGCCTTCCATCTCTCAAATTCATATGTTGAAGTTCTAATCCCTAATACTTCATAGTGATTGCATTTGGAGACAGGGCCTTCAAAGAGGTCATTAACATTAAGTTAGATCATATAAATAAACTCTAATCCAATCTGTTGCCCTTATAAGAAGAGGAAATTTGGACACACAATGAGACACCAGAGTGCCTGTGCAGGACACTCTACATGAAAACCCAGTGAGGAGTTGGCCATTTACAAGGCAGGAAGAGAGGACTCAGGAGAAACCAGTCCTGCTGCCATCTTGGTGCTGGACTTCCAGGAAGTCCATGAAGGTGTCAGGATGGGTTGGGCCCCGAGGAATGCCCTCCTGAGTTCAGGCAGCTTTGGAGGAGGTGGACTGGCTATAGTAGGTGTTTGTATCCCACATGCTTTCTGGTTAATGAAAGTTGGTCTTCTTTGAAAGGTGTTAACTTTCTTCTGTTTCCCTGGTGCCATCACACAACGGTTTGGGTGCACTGAGTTTGCAATGCTGAAAGATCTATATTGACAAGGAAACACCAGCGAGGAAGATTTCTAGATGTTTCTCATACCAGGTGAGCACCTAGTTTTCTTTGACTTTCTGTCTGTATTTCTCAACTTCAAAGCGAAATGGGTCTCCAAAACAGAGGTGTAGATACATCGAATTATCATCATCAGAGCTTAATGATGTCTTAGAGGTCATCTAGTCCTGCCCTCTCACTTTACATCAGAGAAAACAAAAGCCTAAAGAAAGTTAGTGAGTTCGGTAGTTTGGTTGTTATATGTCCTCCCCAAGGACCATGTATTAAAAGTTGGACCCCCAGTGTGGTACTATTGGGAGTAACTGTGGACATTTAGGACATAGGGCTTTCAGGGAGGTCCTCAGGTCACTGGGGCTTGCCCTCCACAGGGATTATGGGACCCTGGTCCCTTCCTGTTTCTCTTTTCTTCCTGGCCATGAAGGGAGCAGTTTACTCTACCATGAACTCCTGCCATTATTGCTATCCAGCATTCCCACCAAAAGTTCAAAGCAATGGGTCCACCCTATCTTTTATTACCTCCAGAACAGTGAGATAATAAACACTTTTTCTATTAAGTTAATTATCTTGGGTATTTCATTTTAGTAATTGATAGCCAACACAGTAATTTTCTCAAGATCATCCAGTTGGTTCATAACAGGGACTCTTAGAGCAGAGCAAACATGTTGACTTTTGTTTTTCTTTCAAATAATGTTGTTCCTATTTGAAAAGAAACTTATCACCTCGAAGATTAGGAAGGGAAAGTGTTCTGACTTATGTCTATGGAAAGGCCATGGCACCCAGAAAAGTTCATACTTACTTATTCTGGAGCCGGTTATCTGAGTTCAGACCTCAGCTGTCCATTGACTGGCCATGCAACCTTGGTTCATGACTTAAACTCTCTAAACTTCACTTTTTGATAAGAATGGTGGTTATTATAGAACTCACTTCGAGAGTGATGTGAAGATTAAGAGGAACAATTCTTAGGTATATGACTGCCACATTATCAGAACTCAAAACATATGTTCATATCTATTTTTCCTATCACACAGAGATTGCCTTATTCATCTCTGTGTCCCTAAGACCTGGCACAGTTCCTATTACTGAGTCTGTGCAACAAATGTGTGTTGGTTGAATGAAGCATCAGGAACAGCCTAGAAGAAAGGACAGCACGGAAAGCTGAGAAAAGGAAGAAGGAAACAAAATAGAGAACACAGGGTGATCTATGGATGAAGGATCTGTAAATATTTAGATTCTTTAGCAAGCTGAAAGATTTGAGAAATGGCAAATGGCAGTAAAAGTACTGGACAAATCTTCCACCTCCGAGGGGTCATACTGAATCATACAACAGATGCATCGACATGCTTTGCAAAGCATGAAGCACGAAACAGGTGAACAGGCACTATTAATATTACAAACAACCACATCTTTCTAGAACTTGAAGGAGGAAATGTTGCCCGAAGTATCTAGGGAGGCTCCCACAGCTCAATCCTCAGGAACCAGGAAGGTCAAGCAGCCTCAGGCAGCTCCAGTGAAAACAGACCCAACAATAAAATCTAAGCAAGGAATATTTTAAGCATGTCTTTTATTCAAAGGCTCTAACATCATGGGCAAGCTCTCCCTAGGGTTAGCAAATTCCCAGAGATAGTGAACTTGTCTGGGAGCCTGCCTTTTTATACGTAAACCCACCAAGCCAAAGTTCACACCTCTACCACCACCTTTATCATACTCTCACTCACAGACCACTATCACCCCAGGTCAGGATCAGATACCAGGAGACTGCAGACAATCCTACCCCTGTGCCTGCTGAGTTTATTCAAAGTAGCCAATCCTAAACCTGCTTATCCTGTCTTGCCTTAATTTTCCTATGAAAACCACAATAAAGGCTCTTGACCACATTTCCCCTTACTCTTTCTGCTCCCTGACTTTGGTGTGTCTCCATGTGGCCCTGCGGGTGTACCCTGCCACCTGTTTTTAGGGATCTGTAAATATACAAGCTTCTTCCTTTGTCATCATCTTTTTTTTTTTGTCTGTGTGTCTCACCATACTGGATTTAAACAAATCCTTAGTACTCTTACAGAAAGGAGCCACCAGGGTTTTAAAGATTGTCCCATCTACCAAGGTGACAGGCTTCTCTTCCCTTATTGGGCATATTTTTTCATTTTGGAAATTATTTTCTCCTGTGTTTTGAGAAGTTACTTTCTATATTTCTGCCCCCAACATACACATTTCTTTCTTTTTTTTTTTTAAAAATTTTTTTGGTTGTCAATGGATCTTTCATTTTATTTATTTATTTATATGTGGTGCTGAGTATCGAACCCAGGGCCTCACACATACCAGGCAAGTGCTGTACCACTGAGTCACAACTCCAGCCCCGTACACGTTTCATTTAAATGAAATATTACATTAAACTGTAAGTATTAGCTCACACCTCTTTTGTGTTTTCTTATTTGAGAATGAAGAACATAGCTAAAGTCAAATGGAGAAAACAAATCAATGGTTTCTATATCCCATTTCTAATAGGACCCCAAAGAGAACCACCTCTTCTCCTGTAGTCTGAGCTACTTCAAATTGCCTCAGTGATTTAGGCCAGTGGCATAGATCTCTTGTTTAGTTCTTAGTTTTGCTGCCTACTCTTGACAGACTTTTATTGTTTTAAAAGAAGTCAAACAACAATGCAGACATTAGTACACACTGATTACAATGACAACAACAACAAAAACCCTAACAATACCATTTGCTGACAAGAATTGACAGAACTTTGTGGAACAAAAGAAACTCTCATTCATTGCTAGTGTGAATTCAAAATGTTAACAGCCACTTTGGAAAACAGATAGGCAGTTTCTTACAAAGTTAAACACAGTCTTACCATAGAACCCACCAATCATACTCCCAAGTATTTATCCAACTGAGTTAAGAATATATGCCTACGCAAAAACTGGCACCAGAATGTTTGTAATGGTTTTGTTCTTAATTACCAAAACCTAGAAGCAAATCAGTAGGTGAATTACTAAGTGGACTTTGGTACATCCATGCAATGGAGTTGATACCGCCGTTTACTGGTGACGAGTTCTGCTCCCTCTAATGTTGAAGTTTGAACACTAGAGAAGCACGCCAGGGCAAGCATGTTAAGCAGGTTTTATTTAAAGGTAATAATACAGACTTCTCCCAGGAGGGAGAAGGGAGCCATAGCTGATGTTCTAAAGTCCCAAGAAGTGAGCGTACCCTACATCTTTTATAGGTTAAGGTCTCTTTTGTTCTCCAGTTCTCTCCCCCCTTATCTCTCCTTCCTGCCTAGTTTTATGCAAACAGTTTTGCATAAAGTGAGAAGCAATGGGCAGGAGGAAGGCCAAGGTGATTCAGACAGGTAAGGGCCCAGGGGGCATTAATTAGCAGCTCCTTGCTTGCAGTCCTTGATAAAGGCAGGTAAATTTGGTAATCAATGAGCTCCAGAGATCCTTGACATTCCATTCTTCCAGGGGCTGTCTCCAACTTCCAGAGGCAGATGGCTTTCATGGCCTTCATTTCCTCGATTTGACTGGATCCCCTATTTCTACACTGTCCTTAATTCTGGCTTCAGAGTGAGCTATTGAATCACACTGACATGCACGAATCTTAAATGCATGCTGCTAAGTGAAAGAAGCCAATCTTAAAAGGCTTTGTGTATGTAACTCCACTTATATGACGTTCTAGAGAAGGTGAAATTCTATTTTATAGAGATGATAAATAGATCAGTGATTTCAAAGGGCTTGTAGGGAAAGGTAAGCCACTGGGGAATGTTTTTAGGGTGGCAAAACTCTTCTTTAAGCTATTGCAACAAGGTGAATGCATGACACTCTGCACTTGTCAAAGCCATAGAACATGAGAGAACAAGGAAAGAACCTTAGTTATGCAAAATTCTGAAACCATTTAGGAGGTTGGAGGACCCCAGGATGGAATGTAAAATATGACAAAAGAATCTAACTGTATTACAAACACATGAAACCACCTCACAAAAACAGGGATGGGAAAAAATGCTAGCCTAAGTAAATTCAGAAATGAATGGAGTGTGTAAGATTAAAGGCACTCCAGGTTATCAGGTTATTTTCTGTAACATTATGGGTTAAAATTCTGGAAGTACTACACAGTACGTTGGAATTGAATCATAAAGAAAATGGATAGCTGATGGTGAGATCCGGACTCATTGCAGGAGGAAGAGGATACAGATGAGCAAGGGGGCAGACTAGAATTATCTATGTGGAACTAGGTTGGAGCTGAAGATGCCAGTATCAACTCATAGTTAGCTTAATATAGGTACAGAGATACATATATATAAACATTTATAGATTTACATGTAGACACGATTATATATATATGTATATATGTATTCATAAAATCATGAGATTGTATATATAAAATCTCTCTGCCAACTAAGTAAGAGTGTCTAGAAGCCATAGAATCCCAGCTGCAAAGAACACACCCTTGTCTTGGTATCTAATACCATTCTCCAATAAAAGTAACCAGGGATCCTTGTAGAAACAGCTGATTCTGGAGGGAGGAGGGGGAAGCTATACAAGATGACTTAGAGTATCTTTTAGTTCTAGAAACCAAAGTCCCACGATGTCTGGACTAAGGGAGCCAACTGAATGAACTCTTAATGGTCAAAACTAGAGCCAATTTGAGAACTGAGTTGTAACAGAGCATACAATAAGTATCCATGAGTCTATACTAATAAATAAATGATTAAATAAATAAATGGGAAACAATAGACAAATCTCATATGCAAAAGATTTCAAATCATTTTTGTAGATCATTTCCCATCAAAGAAGTTAGTATACAAGACACTTCTGGCTGTGGAACATGTTTGAAAATGGAAAATTTAGAGAATCCTGCTGAATCTTAACTCTAAGATGTTGATAAGTAGGTGAATGAGTGTCTTGAATCTTTCGACAAGACTCTCCTATTCACTTTGTCCCTGGCACCGGTGAATGACCAACTCATGAATTCGATCATCTTCAAATGTTTGACCATCTACTTTGGAGCCTTCTAGAAATTTTATGGACTCTTTTGCCCAGCAGGACACAGGGAGAAAGGATGCTCTGAAGCCGCTTAAGGCCTCTGCTGGGCCCCAAGTGTCTGGTGGATGTGCAGGATGACAGAGAAAGTCACCTTTCTGCAAAGGACAGAATTGCAGGGCTTCTCCTTGGTTTAAATACTGACCCTGGCACATCTTGTCTCCAACACATACAAATTTTGTATTTTTTAATTACTCAACAAGTATTTGCAGAATGGTTGATATGTGTAAGGATAGTGCTAAAAAGTGTGCACAACACAAAGATGAGTTAGACACAGATCTGTCCTCTAGGAACCGATCATTGAAAAGAGGAGGTAACTTGCATAAATAATCAAACAAGGGAGAGAGTGCTCATGGAAACGATATTACTGGGTAGATAAGAGAATTATTTCATTTTTCCCTTCTTGCTTTGTGAAGCCTATGGGATCACATGAGGCTGTTTGTCAGTTATACCTAATTATACCTTTGTTTGAAACTCTGGTCAGGTATTACCTGGATCCTTCATCCACACTCTCCCCTCAGGTCCAGTTAGTCACCAAGTCAAATAGATGGACCACCTTGTGTGGCTTCTTAACAGCCATCAGGATAAAACACAAAGTATTTATTGGGCTTTAAAAAATTTTTTCTGTCTTGTCCTGGCTATGCCTACTTCTCCAGCTTCACCTATCATCCTCAGGTTGCAAACACAGTGTGTTATTGTGGTATCCCAAACTGCCACACTCTTTCACCTGGGTGTGTGCAGGGCTATCCATTTTCTAGAATGCTCTTCCTCCTAACTCTCCATAGGCTTCCTAGTTCAGCACAAGCATCACCTCCTCTGTGACATACTCCTGTCCACAGGGCTCTTGCCCTTCCTCTGTACTCTTATAGCTCCTTGCCCATGGCTCTGTCCCAATTATTTCCTGGAATGTGCATCCTTTGTTCATATACTCTTACTCAGTAGTCCTCCTCCCCTTAGTCAGAGTTAATCATCCCCTCCTCTGATGAGTCAGAAAGACTTTGTTTATCCCCCCATCATAGTACTGAGTCCTTTCTGTCTTGTGTTAATTGCTGGCATGTTTTGTCTGGCTTTCTCACCTGCTTGCAAATCATTTCAAAAGAGGCAACTTATCTTCATCTTTTATTCTAGCACAATGTCTGGCACAACACCTGTTGATTAAGATAATTACCCTTTCTGTGGCTACTTGGGCCTCTAGGCAACCAAACATCTCAAGGCAGGTGAGAGGCTGATCCATTTGGCCCCATTTCTGAACATTCTAACAGGCAGGTCAAGCCAGTCTGTGTATGACTTAAGGAGCCTCACACAACCAGGAGTTGGACTTTACAGCCTGCTTATTTCTTCTCTCTAGATACCTGTTCTGTATTCGTGGCCAAGCAGGAGGAATAAATCTGGAACGGAATCTGAAATGTGAAAAGGCAACTTGTCAACCACATCATTGTTTTCTGCTGGAGCTAGCAGGGCAGCCTCGGCTGCACATTCCTGGGACGTGAATAATATCAGTTGTGATTACACTTCAGTATCTCATCCATCACCAGCCCTGTGCACACTGAATATAACCTAATTAGGAAATGTGAAGGGCCCTTTGCTGGAATGAGGGCTGGGGAGCACAGTCTCTCTCTGACAGGGTGGGGCTTGCTGAGGGTCTTCACATAAGCACCTTGAACCTCCAGGGTTCAAGGGCAGACCTCATCAGCCTAGTCCACCTTCCTCACGTAAGTACCAGGAAGCCAGAGTGCAACACCAAGGATTCCATCCTATAATACTCTGCTTCAGTGCATTGTGAAGGAGGTATGTCAGGACTAATAAGTCAAGTATGTATTATATGTATTAAAGTATTAATGAAGTCATTAACTCTCCTGCCTCACACAGTTGTTGACTACTGGTTTTGACAGGCCTCAAGTAGAAATTCTGAATTTGTGTTGACGACTGGTTTCTTGTCTTTCATTGAGTTCTTTTCAGCTTGTTTGCCTTTTCCAAGAGGGTACTTAGCCTGCATTCTGACAGTTGCCTTCTGACTTTCAAAGTTTAGAGAGTGAGGACTAAGGTGATCTGCCGGCTAAATTGCAAAGGATGAGACACTACCCTTAAGGTTCCATGATTTTCCTTCGCACACAAAGGAACACTTATTCAGTCTCTCCATCTATTCATCCAACCCTTGTTGAGCTCCTGCTATGTTGCCCATTCATCTCATGTCCCTGGTGCCCTGGGGGCAGATTTACAGAATAACTGGTAGGAACAGATAACAGGCCTGTGGCCAGGAGGCAGTGAAACAGAGTTACCTGTTGCAGGAACTGAGCACCCAGCGAAGCAGAGTCCTAGTCAACTAGGATAACTGATGGGCCCACTTCAACAACTTTAGGTTTATTTCCTAAACCACCCTCTGATGACTCATTGTTCATTCCTATAATCTTATCTTACTCTGACAGTGTGTGAGCTTCAATGTCATGGCCCAAGGTTCTTCTACTACTAAGACATGGGGTCTCAGGGATGATTGCTAGAATCCTTTGTCTTGAATTACAGTTTAACCAACCTAGTGAATCCCTGTAGTTTGCCACCTAAGTTTCCAAGTGTCCTCTGTCCCCCTATTTCACAGAACTGGTCTTCCCTTGACTTTCCATTCCTGGTATCTAGTCTACTTCCCTATAATTTTTACTGCTCTTCCCAAGGTATGAGGCCTGGGTGTAGCATGGACCTCCATGAAGTACTGGGATTCCACATAGCACTCACTCAATTTTGTTAACTAGTTCTGAACACCAAGGAGGCCATCCTGCTACTTCTGTCTTCAAACCATGCTCAGTGACCTTGGCTGCCATGTCTGACTTGCTTGTCTAAATTTCTGCTGTCACTTTGGTCCTCCTGTTTCAATAGCTCCAGCCTGACTCCCAATGTGCCTTGCTGCTGTGCCTTACTGAAAAGTCTTAAAATCCAAGAGGGTGGATAGTGCTGTTGCTGTTACTGTATTGCCTTACTGTTAGGAAAGCTAAGGCTCAGAGGTACTGAGTGACTTGGCCGAGTACATATCTAATAACAGCAGAGCCAGACCTCAAGCTGGGACTCCTGTCTCTAAGTGGTTTGATCTTTGTCCAAATGCCATGCTATTTTGCTCTAAAAATCTTAAGAGTGGTTTTAAAATTTAAATATGATAAAAAGAAGAAAATATTTAGTATATAAATGTCTTATTGTGATTGTCAACAGCAAATGGGCTTCCTCCAGTTTGCAGTAATGCATTTCTTCTGGATGTGCCCAGGGCCTTTGAAACAGAAAAGCTGCTACTCCCTGCATAAGACGAAGCCAAAACATGGGTGGGAAATTATAGCAATGTCTACAGATGCCAGGTGTGAACAAGTCACATTCCAAAAGTTCATTTGTGGTTATGTAGAATGAAGGCCTCATTTTCCCAAACAGATAGTTCTATAAATGGTGGTTAGATTCTGGGGCTGGCCTACAACAGCTGTTTAACTGATGATGCAGCTGGAGCACATTTCTTATTCACTGGGTCCTGAAGTAATGTATTTATTATGCTCTTGCAACATAATAATCAAGTCCCTGATCAATTAAAGGATGTTTGTTTTGAGTCTTGGTCTCTGTGGAGATATGTCCTGATAGTAATTGTGATCACTACTGGTCACTAGTGTCTCAAAGCAGGGGTGGTTAAAAAAATTTCCCTGAGTTTTCATAGCTAAAGAAGCTGGTTTGCCAAGTAAGAAGCTGGTCTAGAGAGAGGTCGGGTGTTTGGAAAGATAAAAAGTATAGATATGAAATGGAGAAAGGGCAGAATAGGACTACTGGAAACAAAAATGTGTGAAGTGGAGGAGTTGGAAGAAATGAGAGATTAAAAATCAATGGATCAGGGGCTGGAGTTGTGGTTCAGTGGCAGATCACTTGGTTTGTATGTGTGAGGCCCTGAGTTCAACACTCAGCACCACATATAAATAAATAAAATAAAAGATCCATTGACAACTAAAAAAAAAAAAAAATTAAAATAAAATCAATGGATCAGAATGAGCTGAGGATGAGAAGTACAATCTGACAAGGAATTGGGAACGAACAAAGGGACCTAGACAATGTGGAGTTAGACAGTGAGGGGTTTTGTTTCAGTCAGCTTTGCATCACTTTGATTGAAAGACCCAACAAGAACAACTTTAAAGGAGGGAAATTTTATTTTGGCTCATGGTTTCAGATGTTCAGCTCATGGTCAGCCAACTCCATTACTTTGGGCCCAGAGGGAGGCAGAACATCATGGCAGAAGGGCATGGTGGAGGAAAGCAGCCCAGAACAGGGCAACCAGGAAGCAGAGAGAGAGAGAGAGAGAGGAGAGAGATCCCCTCCCCACAGATCAGCTATAAGCCCCAAAGGAATGTCTTCAGTGGCTCGCGTCCTCCAGCCATGCCCTACTGGCCTATGGTTACCACCCAGTTAGTCCTGATCGGTGGATTAATCCACTGATTAGGTTATAGCTCTCATAATCAAATCATATCACCTCTGAACATTACTGTGTTGTCCTACACATGAGCTTTTGAGGGATACCTCGTATCTAAACTATAACTGGTTTACAATGTGAGAGACATAATTTTGGCAGAAGATGATATTGAATGGCTTTGGAGAGAGATTTCTTTTTTTAAAAAACACTTCTACTGGTAATGTTTATGTAACTTAATCTAGGTGTAACCAGTGGGATGTCAGATTAGGCACGGATTCTCATGGATGGGTTCAATGAGAACATTGTAACCCAGGAGAACATTAAGTCTGAGAAGGATGGGAAGAAAAAAAAAAAAAAGAAAAACCTTGCAAGAAACAGTATTACTCCATGCCCAGCATAATAGGAAAAAGGCAACCCAGGAGAGAAGGAACAGATGGCTCTGGCAAAGTACACATCTTTATTTTGGTCTTTGCCCTCTTACCAAGATGAGGATGGGGAGGAAATTTTGATTAGAATAGGATTTGATCTAAAGTAAAGAAAAGTTAATAGTAGTGATCGAGAGAATGGCACTGATGTTCTTAAAGACACTCTATAAGTTCCTTTGCTGGTCGGTTGGTTGGTTTACCCTGGGAGAAACCTGGGCAAGGTTTGGAAACAGGAGAATAGGAAAGGGCAATTAAAATCTCTCTGCTGATAATTTAAAAATGCAATCTCCAATCTCCATCATGACCTAAGACAACTTTTGCAGATGATGTTCCTTTAGAAAAAAGATATTTCTCCTCTTCATATTTATAGGAGGTTTTGGACTTGTCTGTGCGTGTGAGTGTGTGTGTGTGTGTGTGTGTGTGTGTGTGTGTGAGAGAGAGAGAGAGAGAGAGAGAGAAAGAGAGAGAGAGAGATGTGACTGAAGGTCCCAGACTGAAAAACTCAGTCGTCCTGGGGGCGATACTCCTATGAGTTCTCATGCCTCATGATTGTTCTTTCAAGGAATGAGAAATTATATTTTAGGACATGACCAACTCCCTTAATAGGGAGATAAAGTGTCCTAGAGAAAGGAAGAGATTTACAACATAATGGATTTAAGAATGTTCTTTATCTCTAAGGTGGAGCAGGGTAGCAAGGCTATGAACTGGGAGACCCAAATGCATCTACCTGAAGGATTTAATTTGCTCTTTAACCTTTTCTCATAGATTCTGGAAACAGGGGTGTTCAGTGTTATTTTTAATATTAAAAATTTTAATTTTCAGATCCTTAGTCAAGTCCCACAGCCTTGTTATAGATGGACTGGATGAATGAAGGAATGCGGTTGTAGGGAAGTGTCTCCTTCTGCCGACATCAGAGACTGCAGCAGAATTCTAGGGAGGGAACTGTCCCCTGGAGATCTAAGCAGTGAACTAGCCATGAGGAGCCAGAGGCCCAAGGTAGAACTGGGAGACTTCAAGAGCAGACAGGAATGGGAGTGACCTTCCATGGGGGAAGTGTCCCCTGGGATTACTCAAATTAAAGAAGGGAGACTTCTCTGTCTGACCTTCCATTAAGATGTTGGAAGGGCAGATTTCTCAGAATCCTATATAACTGAGTACATATGTGGCCTGGGCTGTCTCAGGAATGAAAAGTAGTTGAAGATGGTTCCAGAAGGATTGAATATACATGGTGGTGAGAGCCAAGAGGGACCCACCAGAAGACCCTGACAGAAGCCAGTGGGGAAGCCAAGCAGAAAGACTTTCTACCTCATTAATCATTTTAGTGAGGTAGGGAAAAAAACGCATACATACAGATGTAGGAGTTAGGCAGGACTAGGAATCGTGTTTGCCTTTCGCTGGTACTATTTATTGTGTTGCTTCCTATTAATTAAACTTCTATTAAAATAATCTCATAATGAGAGTATGACAAGAGAAATACCTCTTCTTAGAGTCTCTTGCAGAGACTCTTAGGCAAGTTGCAGCTGTTGGCAGATTATTCCAACCAAAGCAATATTTTGTGAAACTAATTATCTAGAAATTTTTTGGAAGAGTTTGCTATAGTAAATGTGAGACTTAGGAGAAGAAGTTTTTCAGAAACTGTGGAGGTCTCAAAGGATTTATTATTTAGTTGGTATAGCTGGAGCAGTAAAGTTGATAGATTCTGATGTGGGAAATGGAAGCAGAGCCTGAGACAGTGTTGTTCCTACAAAATTAAAACAAGGCTTTGGCATTACTTCCAACCACATCATATAATTAGGCAGGAGGCTTGGTGAGGAGAAAGGCTGGGAATTTGGCTTTAATTGTGTTGCAGTTTTGCTAATCCTTTTTTGCACAACATCCTATAGTTTTATCCTATTCAGGTGTTCCTTACCCCTAATTAGACTTTAACAAAAATCTAGATAATTTTTATGTTTCTGTCTCAATTTCATGTGCTATGTCCTATAGTTAGTAGCTAGCCAAATTGTCTTCAAATATGATTTTCCAGTTTCATTCATATACCCCATTTCTGGCTTCAGTTCATTTATTCATTTCAGTTTTTTTCCAATATAATTGCTTACCTACATTATGCCAGTATAGCCATTTGGAAATTAAAATATACAGTATTCCTTGTGTTGATAGAATGTGCATCAACACGTTTCGGTAATGCACATTAGTTTACATATGACTAGTAAGTAGAAAAATAATAAGAGTAGTATTTGTTTATGTGTGTCCCTTATGATAACATTTTTGTGCAACCTACATAATAGTGTTGAAAATTTGGAACACAAGGGACGCGATCACAACAGTCACAACAAGCTAATGCAATGCACAATGCCCATCCCTGCATGCTTTTGCTCTTTCCTCAGTTTGGTTACAGGCTGTCTTGGAAGGTTTTATTTTGGAAGGGTTTGTTATTGGAAGAGTTCCTAATTTTTGTGCATGTGTTTTTTTTATAAAAGTGTTTTTAATTTTGTGTTAATTATAGACTCACATGTAGCCCTACGAAGTAGTACAAAGAGATTCTTTGTACCATTTACCCAGTTCCCCCCAGTGGTAACATCTTGCAAAATTATAATAAAATATCAAATTTAGGATATTGATATTGATATAAAGAAGATGCAGAACATTTTCATCACCACAGGATCTGTTTTAGTCAGCTTTTTGGCCGCTGTGACTAAAGGACCTGACCAGAACAACAATAGAGGAGAATTTTTAGGGTTCATGGTTTCAGAAGTCTCAGTCCATAGACAGTAGGCTTCATTCCTCATGGCTCAAGATGAGGCAGAAGAGTGTAGTGGAGGGAAGCAGCTCACATGATGATCAGGAGGCAGAGAAAGAGTCTCCACTTGCCAGATACAAAATATATTCCCCAGAGCCATGCCCCCAATGCCCTTCTCTTCCAGCCACATCCTACCAGCCTCCAGTTACCACTCAGTTAATCCCTATCAGGGGATTAATTCACTAATTGAGTTAAGACTTTCACACCCTAATCATTTCTCCTCTGAACCTTCTTGCATTGTCTCACATCCAAGCCATAATACGATCTCTCTTGTTGGTTTTTCATAATCACACCTACTTCCCCCCCCACTCTGCTCCTGAATCACTAAATTTTTTCTCCTTTTTAGTAGTTGTGTCATTATAGAATCCAAGTCATATACATGGATTCATATATATGCAACCTTTGGGAATTCCTTTTTTTCATTCAGCATAATTCTCTGGAGATTCATCAAGTTGTGTGTGTGTGTGTGCGTATGTGTCACTAGTTAATTTTTCTTATTGCTGTGTCCCCTGGTATTGATGTATCTGTGCATTTAACCTTTATCCCCTGATAACAGTTGGGCTGTTTTCAGTTTTTGGCTATTTGAATACAGTTTCTATAAAAAATTGTGTTCAGGCTTTTGTGTGAACATAAATCTTCATTTTTCTAGGATAAATGTCCAGCAGTGCAATTGCTGGGTTATATGAAAATGACACATTCAGTTTTGTAAGAACTGCCAAATGGTTTTCCAGCATGGCTGTGCTGTTTTACATTTCAACCAGCAATGTGCCATTGATTCAGTTTTCCTGCATGCCTCCTGACATTTATTGTTGTCTCTATTTTTTATTTTAGCCATTCAGATAGGCGTGAAGTGATATTGTAGTTTTAGCACACATTTCCCCTATGTTTGATGATGTTGAACAATTTTTCATGTGTTTATTTGCCAACTGTACATCCTCCACAGTGCAATGGCTCTTTGTGTCTTTTGTCCATTTTCTAATGGAATTTTCTTTAACTGATGAGTTTTGAAAGTCCTTTGTACATTCTAGATTCTTGTACTTTGTCATAGATGCAGTTTGAGAATTTTTTTTTTCCACTCTGTGCTTTGTCTTTGGATCCTCTCCATCTCATTAAAGATGAGCAAACACCTTTAATTTTGAGGAAGTCCATTTAATTGTTCTTCTTTCTTATAGATAGTACTTTTGGAGTCAAGTCTAACTTTGTTCCTACCCATAAATCCTACAGAATTTCTATTTTTAAAATAGAAATTTATATTTGGCATTTAAGTTTGTATTTCATTTTGGGTTAATTGTAGTGCATATGTCAGGGTTCTTTTTTTTTTTTTTTCTATGAGTGTCCAATTGGTCCAGCACCATTAGTTGAAAAAGTCATCATTTCCTCCATTGAATTGTTTTTGTACCTTTGTCAAAAATCAACTGGGTATATTAGTGTGAGACTATTTCTGGGTTCTCCACTCCATTCCATTGATGTATGTGTCCACCCCTTTGTCAATACCACACCATCTTGATTACATAGCTTGCATTTGAGTAGATGGATTTCTCCTAATTTATTTTCCTTTGTCAAGGTAATTTTTAGCTATTTTAATTGCTTTGCTTTTCGATATAAATTTTCTTGTCTATCTACAAAAAATAATTGTTGAGATTTTGATAGAAATTGTGTTAAACTGCATTTCAATTTCTGGAGAATTGATGTCATTACTATGTTGAGTCTTTCAATCCATGAGCATGTTTTGTCTCTCCATTTGTTTAGATCTTCTGTGATTTCTTTCATTTGCATCTTGTAGTTTTCAGTGTACAAATGCTTTGTTTGTTTTGTTATATTTACACCAAAGTATTTTATCGTTTTGAACTGTTTTAAATGGTATTGCATTTTTTATTTCTGTCTTTCTAGGCTTTCCCTTTTCTGATCCTTTGGCTTAAAAAGCAAGATTTTGTTTGGGGTCTTTTTGTTTGGGCCTTTTTCGTGTTTCTGGAATTGTTGGCCTCTTCAGCTCCAGGTCTATCATATATGAGGTAGAAAGAAAACCCAGGAAACTTACTACTGTGTTACTCCTTGGCTCACAAGGTCTCTAGCTAGTTTCATAATCTACGTTATGTTTTTCTTTTCTTTAAATCTTTAGATATTAGGGTTTTCACATATACGTATGTTGTATTTTAGTAGAAATGCCTGAATATTAAACCTGAATCCTTCCCTTCAAGAACTTATTGTTCAGAGTGCTCCAATTTTCTCTCCACATCTAACCTAACACGACATGGTAAATTAACAGAAACAAAGGCAAATCATTTAGTTACTAAAGATCTCCTTTACCTATCTGTAGTTTTACTTAGAGCTTCACTATTTGCACTGCATTCCAGTAGAATTTGTTCCTTTTACCAATAGAATATAATTACTACCATGTCTCAGGAGGGTTCAAACAACCTCTCCCTCCAGGACAAGAGAGGAAAGAGGAGATCTGGTGACTTTACTACACTTGGCCCCAATGACTAATTCCAACTTACTAGATTTGTACTGTGCAGGTCCTGCATGCTAACCACTTCTTCTCTTTCCCTGGCTCAGATCTGTAGTTCTGTCAAGAAAATGGGCTTGTTATTTTTCCCAGTAGTGCTTTATCTTCTTTCTTTTGCACCTTACCACTTTAACCTGAAATTTATTTCCCTTCTTTAAGCCATTCATATTCACTGAGTGTTCGCATTGAAGACGATGCTTACCTTCTGCAGCTGGTTCTGATTAAATTCACCTAGCACTGACCATTTCATTTTTCCTTTCTGAGTTCTCTAGTCATTTAGGGATTCTAGTGTGTGTTGCATTAATTTACATCTGCTGAAAAGTCTTTAAGAGACTAGGTATTGCCAAACACTGCATATGTATATAGTCAGTTCAGGTTGTAAATTCCATTAGTGTTGGGCTGTCCTAGTCTCATCTCTTCTCAGATCACCAATGTCAGTTATTTTGCATAAGCCAGATGCTACAGTTCACATGAGAGGGTGCTTCTGAGTGAAACTGACTGAGCCATTTCAAGAAATTACAGCATATCTAAACAGCAGAGAGGTCAAGAACACCAGATAAATAGGACCTAAATATTTAGTAGGTGTTCTATTGCTGAATGAGTAAGAAATGAAATGAATGCCTGCATGCTTGAGGACTGCTGGGGCTCAGCAAATCCATTTCCATTGGAAATTATTTTGGTGCATCAAATATTTATTAAGTACCTAATATGTTCCTGTCACTGTGCTAGGTCCACAGATAGGAATGCAAAATTGTAAAAAATTCAGTCTACTGCTTCAGGAAAAACAGACACTGAGGAAAGACACATATGCCCATGGTTAATACAATCTGCACAGAGGACCCTGATAGCACAGGGAGAGTTGCAGAGGTTGGCATGATTATTCAGGAAATAATTCTGGGATAGAATGACAACCATCAAAGTTTAGCATGTAAGAGAACACCAGGCAAAGAATGGGGTGGAATGGGAAGGGTATTTCAGGGAAAGGGAACTGCACGGGGCAAGGCCTGGGAGCATTTTAGCATGATTAGTGCAGTGAACAACCAGTTGTTTGGTATTATTAAAGCATAAACTGGGGAGTAGCAGAGTGGGAGGGGTAAGAATAGACAAATAGGTAGGTACAGACCATAAAGGGTCTGTTCTTCCTGAGAGGGAGTTTAGCCAGGCTTGGGAGAGTCCCTAGACGATGGCAGGCAAAAGAGTAACAGGGACAACTCTGTTACAGCCATCCCTCTGGTGGAGGGTGGACTTCCTGAGTGAATTAAAAGCAGGAAAATAGTGTGATAATCCAGGCAGGAGATGACAGAGTCCTTGAACTTGGCTATAATAATAGAAATGCAGGAGAAGGCATGGATTAGAGAACCAGTTAGCAGGAAAAACTGTCAGGAAGTGGTGATGACAGAATATGGAAGACAAAAGAGAAAAGACAATGTAAACAGACTCTCAGAATGTTGCTTTGGGTGACTTCTGTGTCATTGTGTCACAGGGGAAAGGGAAGAGAATGAGTGATGGAGGAGAGATAGCACGTTCAATTTTGTACTTGTTGAGTCTGATATACCCATGGGAATATTCAAATGAGTATAGGATCACCTTCAACCCGAGGTGGCTACTTGGGAAAGCTGTGTCCTCAAGAGAGAGACAAGTTTCAGTTAAAGTAAGGAATGGAAGCAGCATCTGCAAAGAAGTTGAAGTGCGGGATGGTTGGCTTGCCATGAAAATAAAATTCCAGAGGACACCACTGATGGCTTTGAGGCTGGGGTGGAGGAGGGCTTGGACACAGGCAGACGTTATAGTCTTATGAGATGAATGTGTGGGAGGGTCAGTGGAGCATCTTTGGCATTTTTTCTGGTGACCAAGAATGATACAACTTACAGGCTTGATGGGATCAGCCAGTTTTAAGTATCCCCCTTGGAATTTAGGATTTAGGCAGGGAAGGGTCTGAGTTGGACTTTGAGCAACTCCAGTCAAGGGTGGTTAACCTGGGTGGTGATTTTAGTTTTCTGTGACAATGGAGAATGTGATAATGATCTCTAGGCAATAGCAGCCAGCCATGAACTTCACAAGCCATGTGATGAGTGGAAGTCAAACTGGCTAAAAAGGGGCCCCAACATATCTGCCTATGTGATTTGATCCAAAAGTCTGCACCAAACAGAAAGTTAACCAGAAGATGCATATTTGGTAGTATTTAAAAAAGAGTATTTCAAAAATTTTCTCTGCATTGGTAATGAAGATGAGATAGGGAAAAATAGATCAAGGAAACAAATAATTGCCAAAAAACACAAAATTAAATGGCTCCCAAAATGATTTTCAAGTCATTTGTAGGAGAAAAAAATGAGTTTTTAGAAGAGGTGCTTTTTCCTCATCTATGCAACTTTTTAAGCCTTCTGATCATTACCTGAGTGCTACTGGTATGGATAGTACAGCTGGACATCTGACCCATTATAAGTTTCAACACAGATACACACTCTAAAATGGAAAGTCATTTCAGCATAGGAGTAATGTGTTAGGAAGACTCAGAGCATTCAAGAGGTGAGCCTCAAATAGGAAAAGGAAATCGTAGAAGTGATAGTGATTTGAAAGATGTAAAAGCTATATATGTTAAAAAGGTCATTCCATTGTGATTGTTTTTGCTGTATCATCTCTCCTCTAGGGTCAGGAATTCCTGTTCCTAAAACTCAGTTTCCCTAATACCTGGGGTCAGATTTCTCTAACTCCCAACTGCCTGCTTCAGTACTGCTTGTGACCAGTACCACCCTTGATTAAATATTCATTTTCCATCTCAAAATAATGCTCCTTCATGTTCAGCACACTCTGAAATTAATCACTCTATCTACAAACTCCCCTTCTTGGGTTTTTAGACCTAAAGTAACAGTAATCTCCACTAGCATCTCCTGGCCTGGCTTATTCTGTCATCTTCTAAGTTATGTATTAGAACCATTTTATTTTGTCAAATAGCCTTCATTGTGAGGATACTGATGACCTTGGTCTGAGAGAGAAATTGTCATCTCACCTACATCTAGAATATTGTCATCAAGTCCTGTGCAAAAGTAAATGTCTAGGAAGAAGTGGAGTTCAGTAAGCCAGAAAAAGGTATTCAGGTGAATGAAGAGAAATGAGACAGATACTGAGAGATGGTGTGTAGAGACTAAATTCAGATGGCCTAATAGGCCAGGGTAAGGAATGGAAGATTCCACCACGGGGAATAGGCATTGTTGGTTGGCTGGCTTCTACAAGTTCTCCTACAAAGTGCTTGGGTATGTGCTGGCTGTATTTAAAGGTCAGGAAGGCAGCAGATACCCTGGTTTGAGAGTTACTCTTTCCTTCTCAATCAATCTTCTATGACTTCCATGGAAGTCCATGGAGAAAGTCCAAACTCCTCATCTAATGTGTCCATTGTGTTCAGGTCTTACCAGCTTGGGGATTAAGATGGTCACATTTCCTTTAATGACCAATTCTGATGAAATACAAATGGCGAACAATCCAGTGTGGCTTCCAGGTTCTCTGCCCTTTGGAGCCAAGAATCTTCTGTCTCCAATCTCAGGCCCACCTTTTAAATCCTTGCTTTCTTTCTCTTTCTTTTTTTAGGGTGTGACTCATAGGGGCCATTGTCCTAATTATCCAAGGTTTTCGGTTTCATTCCAGGTATGCTTTGAATTGCTCTTTACCTTCAATTTGGCCATGGAGTCCAGTACTTTATAGTAATATTTTCTGTTTCCCTCACACACATTTCTTTAAACCTACCTACCTCTCAGAAATGGAAAAAACCTTTGAAAACACCAAGTCAGACTTTCTTTAAAAAAGAAAGAGAAAAATTAAATGAGTCATTTAAATGACAATTACTTAGGAATAGAGTTAGTATTTATGATTAGGCTCACTTTTCTAGTTCAAAATGCTTTCCCAATATTACCCGGGGCAATTGACTAAATTATTTTAAAATATAATAATTTCAATAAAAAAGAAAATGTTTTAAAATTAAAATTATTTAAAATTATTGTTGACAGGGCAACTGACAATTTAAAGAAATTTATAGGTAAATGAAAGATGTAGGTTTATAAAGTGGATAATTGTCCCTTCATTTATCTGTTTTATAAGATACCTCTGTATCTGATAGAGATGAAAGATGTGTAATTTTTTCACACCTTTAAACAAACCAACTCACTTGGCTATGCTGTCTGCTGCTTACCCACAAGACTCTGAGACTGAAGTTGAGAGTCAACCCATACTAAGAATTGTGGAGTCCCAGGCTGGAAGGGGACAGTTATGACCTAGAAGGTTGACTTTGGGGATGTTTCTCCTCCACCGATCTACAGGCCACACAAAGGATCTATAGGCCACAAAAAGGATCTGTAGAATACACAAAGGCTGTGTTCTGTTCATCTCCACGCTTCCAAAGCTTCACACAGTGCCCAGCTCTGAATAAAGACACAAGAGTGTGTGTTGAATGAAGAATTATCAAAATAATGTTTGTGTTTTCTCAAACAGAAATAATGGCATGGACAAGGAGCATAAGAGATGGTCAGGGACATGCTGAGTAGGGAGAGGTAGAAGAGTAAGGAAGGAGAATACTTTATGTTTTAGTTTCCTACTGCTGTGTAACAAGCTATCTCAAAACTTACTAGCTTAAATCAACAGTCATTTAATATTTTCCATTATCCCACAGGTTTACTGGGCCCAGCTGGGTATTGGGCTCATCATATTTGCTACATATGATGCCAGTTGGGGTCACTCATGAGGTTGCACTCAGTTGGGGGCTCCATCCATAATGGCCTCTCATCCTCCAGGGCCTCAGATCATTCAATGGTCTCCTCTGAGATTCTCAAATAGTGCCTAGAAGCAAGAGGACAACAGCAGAACTCTCAGTCCTCTTGAGATGTAGGCGTGGGACTGGCAAGGTATCATTTCTGTTACAGTCCATTCACTCAAACAAGCCACATAGCCAGGCAAGCTCAAGGGGAGGGAAGATAGACTCCAACTCTTGATGGAAGCAGTAATGGGTCTGTACAGGAATGGGGCTGGGGTGGGGGATTGGGGGGAGGTGGTGGGAGTGGGGGGGTTTTCTTAGTCATATTTGCAGACAAACTACCATGAGGGAAGGTAAAGGTTGTACACAATGCCTTGATTGACTATTGTCCAGTAGGTATATTTAATGCAGACACCTAGGCCAATGTCTATTCTTAAGAGAAATGTATCTGTCCAAGACTATTAAGAGTACATATGCTTTATGGCTTATATCTCTAAATCAAAAATCACCTTACCCTAAACACTATTGTCTGCACCCACAGGGCTTTCCAAGACGTTAGCTTTAAGGGTAAATGTAACAAAGATATTCGGCTTCAGCGACTTTTCTTTAGAGAGTGCTAGGGCTTTAAATGAAAGCAGTAAATTTTCCTCCTCTGCAATATCGAGAAACCCTCAAACCATTTATGTAGCATAATTCAGAAGTTTATAGCACAGTTTACAACAAAGCAATTTTTTGAGCAATCAAGTGTAGCAGTCAAAAGATTTTTCCTTATTTCAGCTTCAAAATGCTAAGACTTCACAGCCACAATGTGAGCAAAAGACAACAAGGAAAAGAGAAGGCAGAGGAAAGAACTGAAGTTCTGGGTTCTTTTGCAAACTCTACTGTTCTCTAGCTCCGGAACAGGGCCGGTCGCCCAGCTGCTTCTGGTTCTGTTTCTTCATGTTTCAAGGAGGGATAATAAAGTAGGATTGGCCTCGCCTGGTCCTGCCCGCTTCAGAGGGTTCTTGGGGGGACGCTCGATGATGATAGTTGAAAGCATTGCCAATACCTCCAAATGCTCTGAATGTTGATGTAGTTGTTACTATGTTGTTTCAGTAAATATGCAGATGCTGATAAAACATCTGTCAATATCAAAAGGGGAATGTGTTGATTTCTTCGTTAAGGTTTCATTTGTGGTATGTATGTGTGTATTTTTTGTTTATTTATTTATTTATTTTGTAGTGCTGGAGATGGAACCCAGGGCCTCACGCATGCAAGGTGACCAGGTGAGCACTCTACTGCTGAGCTACTGCTGGGGAGCTACATCCCCAGCCCATGTAGTATTTATTTTTAATTACAAAATTCATACATGAACGTAAGCTAATTATAAAAAGATCAGGTGCATATACAGAAAAAATAATAATACAGCCTCCTCTATGTCCTAATGTTCTCCCCATCCCATTCTCTCTTTGAGGTAACCAGGGTTGAACTTGTGTATTCTTACAGGTCAGTTCTATATTTTTTAAAAAGTTCATACAAAGTTTTTATAGAAATGATTCTGTTAGTATGAATTTTCAACAAAATTTATAGAAAGTTGTTTTGGAAGTCAGTGAAAATCTTTTTTTATACTTGCCAAATTCAAGTACAGGCTGATAGTAGATATTTCTTGCAGATTGCATATATATAAATTGTCTTCCTCATAGTCATTACTTATTGTGAATATATTTTATTTCACCATATTGAATACATCTTTGAAAAAGTTATTTAAAACATTTCAGAGCAAGTTTTGAAATATGTAAGAAAACTCAAAGTCAGTGCATTTTGGTTGCTTCTGCCTCCCCTTTCCTCTTCTTGATTGCTTTGCTATTTCAAAACAAACCCTTAAGCTAATAACAGCAAGCAACTCCTCCCCTTCCCCTGTCTTCGATATTTTTTGGGGTCATTCACAGTTCATAGATTCATTCACAAATCATAGAGTGACTTTTACCTCAGATAACCCAGACTTTTACCTCAGATAACCCATTTCTCATACCCAAATCCAGGACTGCCTTTGATTTCCTCTAACATTCTTTTATTTTATTTATTTTTTTTAGATGTTGATAGACCTTTATTTTATTCAATTATTTATATGTGGTGCTGAAAATCAAACCCAGTGCCTCACATGCTAGGCAAGTGCTCTACCACTGAGCCACAACCCTAGACCCCTCGGTAACATTGATACTACCTCAGGGAACTCTTGACTCTTCAGCCCCTCTCCCATTCACTCACCTGCCTATGAAACACAGCCCCTATTTGACTTGTGCTCTTGATTAACCTGTATCAATGAAAAAGTCTGTTGGCTAATTTTCTTGTGTCATAGGACTAGAGTGACTATTGCGTGAGAGGACCCAGAGGTCATACAAGCGCGTCAGGAGGCCTGGCCCATGCTGGGTCATGGAAGGTTTCTTTATAGAAATGTGAACTCGAACTGAGATCTGAGAGAGAAGGTAACTAGGTGAATAGTGTGTGTGTGTGTGTGTGTGTGTGTGTGTGTGTTTGTGCACACGCGCAGCTCTGCACGTAGGGAGTAGTCTGTTCCAGACAGAGGCTGACCATACCCAGTAGTCCTATGGTGGGGAGAAACCTAGCACTTTCATGGACCCAAAAGGACATTGTGATCGACCATAGAAAAGAAGGGGGATAAAGATGAGAAATCAGGTTGGAAAGATAGGCAGGGTCATAGATCATGTAATGTAGATTAGTCATGTTGAGGAAATTTGCCTTCAACACTAAGGGAATGAAAAGGCATTGGAAGGTTTTAAACAGGAGTACATGTATGTGCGTATGCATGCAAGTTTGTGTGCTTTGGTGTATGCTTGTATACGTGACAGAGAGAGACACCTCTGATCAGATTTGCATTTTGAAACAATAATTCTGACTTTGGTATAGATAACAATTTGGAAGGGAGCAAACATGGAGCAAGAAGATCAATTTTCAAAGGTTCACGTGAACATAGAAAGTACATCATAAGAATTAAAAGCCTCTGATAGTCCTTAAAATCTTCAAAACGTCCATTTACCACCTCATACTCTGATAATTAAATCCATTACAAACATTTAAATAAAATAAGATAAGACTTTGAAAAGCCTATTGCTCAAGTATGATCATCTTATTAAAACAAGAACATTTTCTACTATTATTACTACAAAGCTGTGGTGTTTCTACTACCTGATGCCATTTCCAGGGAAGGCAGAGGGGAAGAAGGTCCCACTGAGTCTGGGACGGAGGACTCCAGAGGGAGGGGTCACTGTCTGACAACCAGGAAGCACTTGGGGTGGCCTTCTGGGAACTTCCTGTGGTCCAGGTCATGGTCCCGTGAACTTAATTCATTACCTTCCTGCACCTACAGTTCTAGTTTTTCCCAATTCAATTCACATAATCATGATCCAGACTTTACTATGCCATATTTATCAATAAATAGTCATGAGCCATTTGTTGAGGAAGCAGTAATAAAAACATTCTATGCATTATGACCCTAAATTCCCAAAGCACATGATTTGGCAGTGACATAGGCTTATAAAAATCAGGAACATATTTCATTGCTGTCTTCAGTGAAAGGCTTAAAAGGGCAATATTGACTAAAATGGAGATGAACAGACTCTCCCAGACAAGAATCAACAGCAACTGCCACTTAAGGCTTGTTTCTGAAAGGGATTCTGTCTTCTAAATTTTAATTATTCTGATTTAATCCACACATTAAAATATTTAAAAATAAAACCCGCTGAAGAAAACAGAGACTGGTGCCAGCCAGATAACATTGTTACAGCGAATCTTCACTTGCTTTTGTTTCATGGGATACTGATTTCTAGGTTTTGTTTTACAGCTACGATTTGATGTATTTGTGTTTTTTAGTTCCCAGGAGTTTTTTTCCCTTTACTGCAATATTTCTGGACTTCCCTTTCCAATGCTTGAATACTTTACTTTGCAATGGGTTAGATGAACAAATGGATTGTTTAAATGGGGGACAGTTTTTAGGATGGTGAATGGCTCTGCATGGAGACACATCCCCCGTGAGACTGGAGAAGGGTGAGGGTAAGTGGAAACATGGAGGGAAGCAAAGCAAACAAGAAAAGAAGCAAGGTGTTATGGGTAAGCAGTCAGCAAGTTTGTTTACTGGGAAAAGTGGATTGTTTTGTGTGCTTTCTACAAGTGCAACCAGATGAGAATAACCCAGTCTTCCAATCCACATGTGGGGGCTTCTCCGTGCTTCCCTTGGAGGAAAGAAATTAGGGTGGAGACATTACACGCAAGAATTCACAGTCTGGATTTCTCACCAAAACATGGAACAGATATGGGAGACAAAGGTATAAAGAGCATTTGCTTTGAAGTCATGCAAACCTGCTTTGACTATCACTTGTTTTTGTTTTTTGAATTCCATAGACCTTTATTTCCTCATATATAAAATAGAATTATTTTTTAAGTCTACGGTGAAATATACATATATATGTAATCTATGAATTTAAATGTATAGATATATATCTATATAGATTACCTCTCCATATAAATGTTTATATTTACCTCCATATTTCTATTTATAATCACATAGTAAGTACTTGATGGCTACACGATCTTGCTATGATTGTCTGGAGCTAAGATTGGCTTGGAGTTGTTGTGGTGGG
Source organism: Sciurus carolinensis (assembly GCF_902686445.1). Taxonomy (NCBI): domain Eukaryota; kingdom Metazoa; phylum Chordata; class Mammalia; order Rodentia; family Sciuridae; genus Sciurus; species Sciurus carolinensis. Next base: position 64,007,721 of record NC_062225.1, on the reverse strand, counting down.
TTGAATGGCCCCGCCAAAGATGATTGTATCCTAAACCTTGGAACCTGTGCCTTTTACCTTATGTAGCAAAAGAGGCTTCGCAGATGTGATCAAGGTAAGGATCTGGGGACAGGGAGATTATCCTGGATTATCTGAGTGGGCTCAACGCAAACCCAGGGGTCCTTATAAGAGAGAAGGAGTCAGAGTCAGATAAAAGGTGGTGTGGTGACCGAAGCAGAACAGAGAGAAAGACGTTTGAAGATGCTGGCTTTAAAGATGGTGGAAGGAGACAATGAGTCAAAAGTTACAGGCTGCTTTCGAAAGCTGGAAAGGGAAAGGAAACGGATTCTCCAAAAGGAACAACGCCCTATAGATCCAGTTTAGATATTTTTATCTCTAGAACTGTAGGATAAGAAATTTGTGTTGTTTGAAGCCACTAAGCCTCTGGCAACTTGTTACAGCAGTCATAGGAAACTGATACAGTCGTGGCTAGGAAGGGCCTGCGAGAGCATCTCCCTCAGCCACCTCTCTCTCCATTTGTTGAGAGTCAGGGTCAGTCCTGCAGGGGCTGGAACTTTGAAGGGAGACCCTGAAGACACCCAGAGAAAGGCTCTCCAGAGCTGTCTTGGAGACTTGCAGGCAGGTGCCTCATCCTCTACATTGCCAACAAGCAAACTGTTTCATCTTTTGAACAGACCTGGGATTTGGGATAAGCTCAAGGGAGCCAAGAAAGACAGGGAGAAGCAGGAACCCATCCACACACATGGCAAGCAGTGGATAGGTGGACCACGGTGGTGGTTTTCCCGGAATGGCTTTCAGAACATTTTCCGTTGTTGTTGTTGTTGTTGGGGCCCTACATTCTTTGTCAGGGTTGTCATGGATCAAGGGGTGTGGCCAGCAAGCCACGTCCTCTGGGGTGTTTTGTGGGCGACTCCACAGCATGGCATAAGGACCTTGGCTTGAGAGCCCTGCTTCCCTCTAAACCTATTGCTCAGGAAGTGTTTGACCTTTTAATGCTTATTCTTGAGTTGAAAAGGTCTCTCCAGTCTCCCTGTGTGAAAAAAGACTTTGTCCTCAAGTTCTGGGAAACTGTTACTTGGAAGCCTCACACCTGCTAGAGTGTCACCCTTTGTTTCAAACAGAAAAAATTTTATTCAGTGCTGAAATCAGGTCTGGTAGAGCTTAGTATTCCCAGACATTAGCAGGTTCTTGGCACATAATAAGTTATTGATAAGTGTTTGTTGAATAAATGAACTTTAGCTTATATAGTTATGTAGTTAGTCACGTAGTTCTATTCACCATATGTATTTGTTTTTTTTTTTAAATCGAGGTATAATTTGCATAAATCCACTAGAGATCATTTACACAGTTAAATTATTTTGACAGTTTAACACATCATTGACTACACCAAATAAGAGGCAACCACTGTTCATGTTTTTTTTTCCAATATAGATTAATTCTTCCTATTTTTTGAATTTTGATATAGGCAGAACCATATACTGTATACTTTTTCCCCAGATTCTTTCACTCAGCATAACTGGAAGTCTCAAGTTTCATCCATGTTGTCATATCAATAATTTTTCTTTTCATTTCTGACTAGTAGTCTAATTTCCATTTTCTTATGGATGAGCACTTGGGCCATTTCTAGTTTGGGCTGTTATAAATAAGTCTTCTTTGAGTATTTTTATGTCTCTTTGTGAACATATGTCTTCACTTATTTTCAGAAATATTGAAATTGATGGGTTGTAAGATATACACATTAATGATTATGAGTCTGGCAAACTATTTTCTGAAGTGGCTGTACCATTTCCATTTCTACCAACAATGTTTGAGAATGCAGTTTCTTCACATCCCCTTCAACTTTTGGTATTGTCATTGTTATAATTTACAAATTAGGTGTCCCCCCCCCAAGCTAATATGTGAGACATTGCAAGAAGGTTTAGAATTGAAATGATTGGGTTATGAGAGCCTTAACCCAATCAGCGAACTAATCCCCTGATAGGGTTTAACCAAGTGGTAACTGTAGGTTGGGAAGGTATGACTAGAGGAGGTGGATCATTGGAGGCGTGCGTGCCTTTGGTGCATGTATTTGGTGAGCTGAGCGTAATCTCATTCTCTGCTTCCTAGTGATGTTCTCAGCCACTTTTCTCCACCACACTCTTCCTCCATGATGTTCTACCTCATCTTGGGTCCAGAGTTATGGAGTCAGCTGACCATGGACTAAACTTCTGAAACCATGAGCCAAAATAAACTTTTCCTCCTTTAAGATGTTCTTGTAAGATTAGTGGTATTTTAAGTTTCCTAACTTGATTCTTTTTCAAGATCATTTTGGCATTTCCAAGTGAGTTTTAATATTAGCTTGTAAATGTCTCTTTTAAAAAAGCTGCTGGAATGTTGATAAAGATTATATTAAATTTGCCAATAAGCCTGGGGAGAATGGACACTGACTCTTAATTCATAAGCATAGTATGTATTTACATTTCATCTGCCTTGGTTTCTCACAGTAATTTTTTATTATACAGCTTTTTAAGATTTTCCCCAAGTATTTGACATTTTTGGCACTATTACAAATGGTGTTTTTAAAAATTTTGTTTTCCAATTGTCTGTTGCTGTTATATAGAAAAAGAATGGATTTTTTTTTTTGTATACTGATGTTGGTAAATTCACTAGTTAGTTCTCTGTTGTGTACCCACAGATTTTCTATATAAGCAATCCTGTCATCTTTCAAGAATCCTAATGCCTGATCCACCCTTGAAATGGGGGGACACTGGGAATGCATCTCACTCCGCTGGAGTAACCAGGGCACCTTGCCTATGTGCTTCATGCAGTCTTCCTCAGTAACTTCCAAAGTTTTTCTAATGTTCCTGTCCCACCATTGGTCCTACACTGTGTTGGATTTTCTCAATCTACCGAAATGCTTTAGTTCTGTTTCCTTCACGTTTTTGTTCCACATTCTTATAGACCATAGTTTAGAGGACAAAATATAGTTACCAGGAACCCCCTGCACATCTGTGGCCAGGAAGAATTTCTGCTCATGTGACCAGGGCAGTGTACTTGTTTCTGTGATGTGGGGTAGTCTTCCTTAATTCTAACATCATTTGAAAAGCTACGCTTCTCATGGAATCAGAGTAGAGCACAGAAGCAGCTGGCTGGAGCCGGGAGTACTCAGCCAGAGAAAGAGGAAAAGTTGTAGGAGAGACCATATACACCCACAGGGAAACCAGTTCTCTGTACCTCCTAACTCAGAAAACATTTTGAAGGACACATGAGCAACCATCCTCACCAGTGTAACTGAGCATACCCTGAACTTGAGTAAAGTTCAAACTTCAGCTCACAGGGTGAGGTCAGGATGTCTCACCATTTATTAGGAAAGCCTTGATGCACAGGGATAAATTTGGTATGAGAAAAGAAATCTGTGGGATTTGGAAAAGGAACAGTGGGACTCGGATACCCCAAGAAGAGGCCAAAACAAAGATATTTCTTTTTATCTCACTGATTCTTAGCAATGGGAAATTGGAAGTCTATATGAGAAGTGCACTCATGATTTATAGTTTGCTTTTAAAAAATCATGCCTAGCTTTAGCCAAATAAGACATATGTTCTGTTCCACAATTGAATGAGAACCAGGAAGAGGTAGAGGTATTTCTACTATTCTTTTCTATTTCAGAATCCTTACAGGTATTTGGGCTTGGGATGCTGGGATGTGACTCTTGCAGGAAATAGTACCTTGTCCAGAGACGGAAAACCACATGAGCAGGGGACGACTTACAAGAAACCGCTGCACCAGGGCTTCCCCTGTCAGGGTGTGGTGCTTCTTGCACATTCACACCCGTCCTGCCTGAAGTTCCTCCATTTCCTGTTACAAAGAAGTGTGACTTCCCCATGGTCGTAACTGCTTCAAAAAGAGTTGCCTCCAACAGAGAGGATCATGACATGTTCCAGAACCACAGACGCCTTGAGGAGTCCTCTGCAGAGGAGCGTGTCACTTTAGAGCTGTGGATATGCCCCTCTCTCTTCAGGTTGAAGAACCTTCTCCTAGGTAACAGTGACTCACAAATGACACACAGACACCAAGCTGCAGAGGTGGCAATGCGATGGTGGGTACAACAGGTGAGGCACAGATCACTTTGCGTTCTGTCCTTCAAACCAAGAACCAAAATCTGCAAAAAGTGACAAGTAGCAAAACCCAGAAGAGCCAATAATCCTCCACAGAATTGGTGATCTCTTGTAACAGGGTAATGGTTAAAAAGAAAAAGGTAAATGGCAGTAGCCTTAATATAAGTGTTGACCTTAATGTCTCTGGGCTGCTTGTCACGGAGAAACAGAACTGTGACTCTCCCAGGAATGATAGATTACAGATAGTTTCCTCTCTGGTCTACTCGTTTAACTCTCCAGCTTTTTCTGTCTCTATTTCTCCCTGCCCTCTTTGTCCATGTGTGATGATTAGTTTGGAGAAAGAGTAACATGTAGGAACCCACATGTGATTTGTTTTTCTACTTTTTTTGGATCCTATTGCCAACCCATTCCTATCTCATACCTAACCGTGACCTACCAGCCAGGAAAGTAAAAGACTCCCTTCTTGGGATGCAGCAAGCATCCATTATGTTTGCAATAGGGTCATCTGATTGATGTAATCTTACAGGCTACCCTAGAAAGGCTATAGTGCCTTGTCCACTGTGGGCATTCAAGAAATATTCATTGAATAACTTATAAACTAATTAGGTTTACAATGCTTTGCAGGAATAATGTACTGTTATTTGGGCACCATCAGTTAATTCTATAATTTGAAGGCACGAGTAAAGAGATAGTTTCCAACAGAAAAGAATGCCTATATCACCTATACCTTGTGTTTCCATGTTGGGAAGTTCCTATTAGAGAAACAATCTGGCCCTTCCTGGTATCCAGGGCACAGAAGAATTGGGACACATGGGGCACTGCTGCTTCTGTGTTCTTTTATTTCCAATCTGCCTTTCTGCAGAAAGTATACTTTCTGTGTGTCTTCTTGGCCATAGAGGTAACAGAGCAGGACAATTCTGACCCTAGTATGGAGTGGCAGTTGTTCAGGGTGGCCTGTGACCCAGAGAGCATGTCTTCCTAATTCAGAGGGATTGAGTCACTTCCCAAGTTCATGTTCTGTTCCTAGATCCCATTCTCCAAACAGAATTATCACTGGGAATGCTGGTAGTTTGGTATTTCCAATCTGATCCCATATCTATTTCTTATTTAGTTCTAAGATCAGCAAAGGGATAAAATGATGTTAAATATTGACTCACACCTTAAATAACAAAGTTACTTTTGACTGGAGTCCAGGAAACTCATGGGAATAATGCAGATTGGATTTGAGCCTCTTTCCTGACAAAAAAATCATACATGGAAGGAACCTTTGCCCCTCTGCTCCCACCAACTCCCTAGCACAACGGTGTTTCCTAAAGATGGTAAACCTGGACCACTGCTGCACAGAGGGAAATCAGGTCAACCCATCTGGGTCTGTGTTCTTGGGATGCTTGCTTAACTGGAATCTTTTCAATTTAATGGATTCTTTGGTATTCATACTCCTACTTTGTTGTGGTTGTCATTAGAATAGAAGAAAAAAGGTCAGAAGGACTGGAACTGGTCAGTGAGTGTCTTAGGTCATTCATGCTGCTATTACAAAACACCTTGGGCTAGGTGATTTATAAACAGAATAAATTTATTGCTCAAAGGCTGGGATGTGCAAGATCAAGGTGCCAGCAGCTTCTGTGTCTGGTAAGGGCTTGGTCTCTGCTTCCAAAATAGAATGTTGAATGTTGTGTTCTCTGGAGCAGATGAATGCTGGTTCCTCACATGGCAGAAGAATAGAAGATAAAGAAGGGTCTAGCTATTTTCTCAAAATTTTTCATAAGGGAATTAATTCCTGAAGGCAGAGCCTTCATGACCAAATCACCTCCTAAAAGTCCCAACTCTTACTACTAGTGGGATGAAATTTCAGTATGAATTTGGGAGGGAACACCAACACTCAAACCAAGACAGTGAGTATTCTACCAGTGAATTGTGATTTTTTTAATAACTCACCTCTTTACATCAGGTAAAAAAACACTGAATATTCATAACACACATTTATCTCAATAAATATTTATTGAATGTCTATGCTATGTAAATTAATTTTCCAAAACTAGGGTTATATTAACAAGGAAAACCAGATGTAAACTCTGCATCTGCAACTTTTACCCAGTAAAGGGAGATTGGCCTGTATTTATCACCTGATAAGTGTAGGTTACCAATACACAGATAAGAGTTTTGGTGACTCCAGGAGCTTTTGGAAGAGCAGTCACCATCATCCCCCTTTTGGGAAATCCTCCTAGCATATTGGTGGAATATATGGCCAGGATCTACTATCCACTGATCCTCCACTTTGGATCCCCAAGGAATCCTTATGCTAGACATGGGGCCATGATGGATGGAATGATGTATCTAATGCAAACTGAGACCTTCCTTGTCTAAAGTAAGACCATGTTTGGAAAGTTGTGGACTTTATGTTTTTCTTCTCATGGTGTCATTTCCAACACACTAGGAATAACTTGCTAAAGACTTAGCACGTCATTTAATGTTTTTGAGCTGCATGTGTTTTACAATACAATGATTACAATCTTAGATTCTCACATCACTCACTGCTGCCTATTAAAATGCAGTGGACAGCAGAATGTAGAATGTTGTACTATTTTTACCCAGTGGGGCAGTAGAAGCAAGGAAGGATTCACAATTTTAGTTTTGACATTCAGAGAGAAGTGAGTATTCAGCAAATAATATCTCAGTCAAATAGACTTAATTGTTTTTTTTTTTCAGATGCAGTGATATTTCACAATGAAGAAATGAAATGTCCCATAAGGAAAGCAATGTTAACAAGAATTGTTTGATTCAAAAGTGGGCCTGGACCTTATATCCATGGCAATAGAAGAGGCTTGTATGAATTTCAGGTAAAGATCCCAGATTGAAATACTGGAGTTTGTAGTCAGATTGACAGGAGTTTGAATACCACCTCTCCTGTTTACTTGGAACTTAGAAGAGATACTTTGGCTCATCTGTATAATGAGATGATAATGTCTAGTTTGTAGGGTTGTTAGAGTTGTTTCTGAGGTGCAAATATATTAGTTTGTAAGCATAGTACCTGGCCTGTCGTATGTTCTCATGGGGTGGCACTGACTAAAGGTAGTCCAAACATGGCATGGGATCTACAATCCCCTAAGAATAGAGGCCCAATTTTCCCAATTAGCACAGAACAGGCTCTGAAGTCATCTGCCATGGGAAACTAGGGTAGGGAAGCAAATGGGAGAGTAGAGTAGAGAGGACAAGAGCAGGTAGGATAGGCATTCCCTGAGTTCTCTGGTGCAGCCTGAGAGGCCTTTCTCCATAATGTTGATATAGAAAATTTTGGCCAATTGGACCATCAGTACTCAAGAAGGGTCTGTGCTTCACCACAGTTCTCATTGACAAGCTCACAGTCACAAATCCCTGCTCAGAATGACAGTGCTGGTTAAGTGGGTGCTCTATGAAGAAACCCTCAAGCAAATGTTGCTTTTAGGAGAAGCAAAAAGATCTTTGAATAACCAGCCACTGTAAGGAGGAGGTGAGGGGGTGATGCAAGTTGCTTGCAAAATGACAATAAATACAAACTTTTCAAACCACTCATCTGTTTTGCATGTGTAAAATTGGCATTTGAGCATGTTATTTGGCACAAAATTGCATGATATTCAAGTTTTTATATGGATCATGAACACATATATATAAAAACTAATTGCAACATGGGAAATCAATGTTGGCTTTGACCAGCAGACTGTTAATCATTCATTACAAGAGTAACAGCTGCTGAAGATGATGCTTCCTTTGCCTTTATTTTCCATTCACTAAGAGGGGATCCTCACCATGCATTATTTTTTCTCAGAGAAAAAGCATTCTGACCATATGTATTCTTTAAAGTCACAAAATTTGGCATGTCCTTGACTCACCTTGTTCTTTAGGACCACAACTGGGTCACTGAAATCTCTGAGACAGTGCACTTTTTTCAGGTGAGAGCCTGGAGTTGAGAATGCAATCAGATATACAAAAATAAATCAATCATGTGCCTCCTCTGGGCATCTGATTTGGCCTGTGAGTGTGGGCTCAAAAATAACTAGATGCTTAATTACATTTCTAAACTTAGTTCATGCATTTGCATGTGTAAGTAATCAGAGAAGTATTTGCTTAGAAATGTGTTCCATTTCCTGTTTTCTCTAAATCAAATTACTGAGCAGCAGATAGGATTCTGAAATATTTTTAAAAACTGTATTCTAGAGCCCCACCACTTTAGCCAGGGGTACTATGGAATCTTGTGACCCAACCAGGTTAGACATAATACCTCTTTTGGGAGAGACTGTCACTGGCAATCCAGGACATGGGCCAAAGTAGGTCAAGTGACCTGAAATGCAGGTCTCTTGTTCCTCATTCTCCACTCCAGTAGAATCAAGTCTTACCCATACTGGTTTGTTTGTTTGTTTGTTTTTGTTTGTCTCTCATTTTGGTAACTATAGTTAGAATATCCAGTAGACACACAGGAGACGCATTATGAAGGACCAGGTTCAGAGCCTTGCATAGTATTGCCTGTCTTTGATTCATTCATTCATTTAATTACTCATTCCATTCAAATGTTTCAAGTGCATATTATAAATTAGATTAAAAATCAAAGATCGAAAAACAAAGCCCCAGATTTTAAGAAAGTAGCAGTTATATATCAGTTAAAAAATAAATTAGAACTTAAGAAGATTAAAAAGAAGGTAACTGTCTAGAAGGAAACTTTCTACAGACAATGACCATACATTATATAGGTGGGGGTATAATAGTTGGGGAGTTGAATTATTGATCTCAACTTCTCACTTCCCCATAATAGTCCTATTAGATAGCTACCCTTCCTATGACCTCATTGTGGGTAGAGTATACTTCCCAGACCTTGGTTCTGGAGTTGGCCATGTGGATTGCCTTGACCAATGAGATACAGGCAGAAGTTTGAAATGGGTTTGACAAGTTGGGCATCAGTCCTTGAGCTTATGCATCACCATGAGTAGAGCAAGGGCAGTCCCAGTCAAACGTGCAGATGGATGGAGTGAGAAGTAAAAGTGTGTTGTTTTATTTTACTGAGGTTTCGTGGCTATTAATCTGTATAGCATGAGCTTATTGGACACACTGGGACTAGTGCAAGCAACTAAGAGGGCTTCCAAACCTAGGCATAAAGATTCCGAAGAGGCTTCTGAGCAGCAGTGATGACTGAGCTGAGACCTGGAGGATAAGTGGTCCATGTGTATGTGTGTATGCACGTGTGTGTGGTGGGGAGGTTTGGTGGTCAAGGCTAAAAGGAGGGCGGGTAGAAGCAAGGGAGGTAAGAGAGAGCATGGCTTGTTCTCAGAGGTGCGAGTAGTGCAGGTTGACTGGAGCAGGTGGAAGAGCCAACATGGTGCATAGTGCCACCACCCTGAAGCGGGAAGAAAGCTAGCAGCACATTGGGGTTGCTGTCACTGGACACTGGACACTGGGCCCTGCTGAGCATCACTGAGGATTTCCTTGTCAGGAGTTTCTTATAGAGAAGAGTTACTCAAAGGAAAGCTTCAAGTCATCTTGACTTGTGCTCATTTCCCATTATCCACTGACAAGGATCTGGTGAGACACTACAATGCAGAGTGTATAATACATATAATCTCAGGGAGTACATGAGATTATTCTGCCATATATAGTATTCTAACTGTGTTTTGGAGATAACACATTTCTGTTGCTTTGTTTTCAGGGTAAGTGTTCTAGAATCATAGAATTTCTTTCTTTCTCTTCCACCATGCTGAGTATTACCTGGAATATTTTTATTTTGGTTTTTCTCTTCATGCTAGAAAATCCCATTCTTTCTACTGAATCAGAGCCATGATTGAGTCAGCCAGTGTGACCACTAACAATCCTGTTTCTTTCCTCTACTTCCCACTGAAACCTAGTATCTTAAATATTATTAATATTTTTCTCTTATTTTCTTATATAAAATGGGTCTTAAATATAATAACTCACATTGATTTGAAAGGAATCAAACTGGGTCCAAATGATCCAATCTATTTAAAAGAAGAATAATGCATTTGACTGCTCAGGATGTGTTATTTTCTTTGAATAAGGCAATGTTAGAGAAGCATTATAAACTCAGCAGGTTTAGATCACTCACCCTGCATATGTACTTCTATACTGTATCTGAAACTTACATCATATTCAATGGTAATAATAAGAGCCATTCACTTCAATATTAACTTGGTCATGACTTGAGCACAACATTAAAACCTAGTTAAGTATATATGCTCTTTTTTCCTTCCTTTTTAGTTTAGAATAATTTTAACTTCATGTGGCATTACTTTTCTGAAATTTGACCAGCATCTTGACTACCCACTCCTTTAATGAGAGCTATAAATTCAAAATTCAGAAGAATCCCTTTATTCTGACATATACAAAATTATCAAGATTATCTTAAAGACCCAGTGATTTTACTATATACAATGGAGTCAGTAATTAAACGACAAAAAAGTTTAATTATTTGTCAAGAGTTTACCTGTCGAAGTGTCCCAGAGATAGAAACTGTTCATATCATGTAAGCAGGAAGTTAAAATTAACGACCAGAAAAACAAGTAGTTTTGCCTTTAATATTTCTCTAGACGAAAATTGGCTTTGGGGCAGTTTGTAATCTGGGCTCTATTCCCTGATCTGCCACAATTAGACATGTGGCCCTGGGGGCAAATCACATAAGCCTCTGCGGTCTTCAGACTTCTCATTCATCAAATTAGAGGGCTGCACCAAGTAAGCTTGAAATTTCTGCCTCTTTCTATGTCTAGCACTTGAAATTATTCTTTAGAGAGTGGTTGGTTGGCATTTCTTTTCCAAATCCACTTAGATGAGAACCAGCATAAAAGACGCTGAGACTGCAGCAAGAAGCACACAGGTTGAATTTAAGGAACTTTGCCACAGAAAGAAATGTGAACCATGGGACCAGATTATGCCATCACCCTGCTCTTAGAGGACCTTAAAAATAAATTGATAATATAAAACCTGTTTGGTTTACACATAGATCCACCTGAGACTTGCATGAATTTAAAAGGTGGATACACTTACAGAAACAGGGGCCAAATTTACCATAGGCAACTATTTTATTTAATATCTTTGTTAGAACGCCAAAGTTGTTAATAACCACCACTAATTCAAGTGAGTTTTGATAGCACATTTTGTTTTAAGAATAGAGATGTCTTACGGAACCCAAGAACAGAAATGAGCTGAACCCCCAAAGAGTTCTGTAGCCAGGAAGAGAAAAGTTGCCAGGAGCCTCATAGGGTGTCTATCATTTGCTGCTGCTTCTGTCTATTGCTTATATTCTTTTTTTTCTGCAGAATATGCAGCCCCATATTCTTCAGAATATGCAGAATATGCAGTCATAAATTCTAGACTGGGCCACTGAGCAGGGATTTTGTAGCACACAACTCCAGGGAGCGTTATTCATATCTTGTTGTGTGTGCATGCTGCCCAATGGAGCTGTGCGATGGGAGGTCCTACAATAGTTTGGAGATGTTCTCAGGTAAGGGGCACCATTGTCAGCTATAACCAAAAGTCACTTACTATACCCAGCTAATTGTAGCTGTTACAAAATCAATCCCTTCTCCCAAATACAACTCCACCTCACTAATCAGACCTTAGTAGCCATACTTACCCTACTGAGGCCAGAAAGTTCACCAACCTGACAGATCTATACCCCATGTTCATTCTTGTGGTTCTGCATCTTTGTGCTTGAGATGAGACTCTAATGATAGTAAAACTAGTGGATCTCCTATGTTTCCCTTCCTGAAAATCACTCTGATTTCATGATGGCTCTCAGACATCTTTAAGAGACCTCTTCCTTTCTCCTTCCCATTTAGAAGCAAGAACTCCAAGTTCTTGCTTGGGGATGTCTTCTAGAATTCCAGAATTTTCTTGGCTCCACCTCCACAAGCAGCTCCAAATTCAACCTGCTCTGTAAGATGATTTTCACAGCAACAATGAGCCACATGTTTCTTCTCCAAAGCACACAGATCCACTGGATATGAAGCAGTATTACACATTTTTAATTTATTTTCTTTGATTCAAAACTTCTCCGTGCATTTTTATGAACACTAGATGTGTAGATCGATTTAGCCCTAAATTGCCTTATTTAACTTGGCCATTCTGGGAACTAAGTCTTTACTCAAGTGGCTACAGTTAAGATATCAAATCTTTGAGAAGCTAAGCTGCTTTTGTTTGGTGCTTGGCATCTGGTGCATGTAAAATGGCCTGGATTGGATATTTCCTTTCCCTCTAAGTAAGAACACATCTCTTGAAAGGTTTGGTACAGTCTTGCCAAAGAAGGAAGCAGGAAACTCAAGCCAGCCTGAATTTTTGTGAGCAATGGAAAACTGGCTAAATTAACCTTGAAAATAATTTGGAAACATGAAGTGAGTACAGAGTGACCTCTTCTTATTGCCAGTTCTTCCTTTCAGTATCAGGAATACTATGCATTAATTCATATTTGCTGAAATATGACAATTATGTTTAAATGCTATTAATTTCTATGATCCTAGTTTAGAATTGTGATCATCTGCACAAATACCATGAAGTTTACCTTTGGCCTACCTTTTAAAAATAATGCTTGCTACAGGATTAATAATACAAACATGTGACAGATACTTAGTTTACCTGAGAGACAAAATTCTTAAGTGGCTAACAATTTAATTTGCATATGATAATGTGTGCACTTTAAATGATCCTGTATTTTTATAAACTAAGTCTAAAGTGTTAGCCTGAATTAGTGAGGCTCCCCTGTACTTAAATTAAAAGGGAAAAGTTAGTCTTATCCTCCAAACTCACTTTACTATGGTACTTACAAGCTCCTGAAGTTCTCCAACTGTGCACAAGTACCAGACCTTGCAAAACTCAAAATCATTATTGTAGACTCAGTTACTCAACTAGGGCTCTTCATTTCTTTTGGGCATGACTACTTTTTTCCCCTTTTCAAAAGTTCTTTTATTTTTCTAGTAGATTGTAAGTGGGGTGCTTTTTCTTGTCTTTCTTTTTTTTTTTTTTTTTTTTTTTTGGTTTGTTTGATCGATTACCTATTTTTGTTGTTTTGTGGTGCTGGAGATGGAACCCAGGCCTTACACATGCTAGGCAAGCACTCTACCACTGAGCTGTACCCCAGGCCTGATGACCTGTTTTTAAAGGTTGAATTTAGAAGATACCATAAACAGGTATTAATAAAAGTGATGGAGAAAAGATTTGACTATCACAATATGGGAACATTAATTAACTTGAGAATGCCTACTATGTGCCCAGAAAGCCATGCCCAACGCCAGTGATATGAAGATTAGTAAGACATGATCCCAGGAGGAAAGACAAAAGGCAATGCAGTGTAGAGATTACAAAGAGAAGAAGCAGGCACATGAGATAGGCAAGCATGAGGACTGAAATAATCACTTGGAGAAACTGTAGAAAGTACATTGAAGAAGCGGCGAATGGTAGTGGAGGGGTTTCTCAGGACAGGAGGATCATAAAAGTAGTCCCAACAGTGCAAACCCTGGTGTATCAGAGGCCTGCCAAGAGGCTCCGAGGGCTGGGAGCAGACATTAGCAGAAGGAATGGGAGGAAAGGAGGCTCCTGGACAGGATGGTGCTGTCTGTGGAGGGCTCTGTAAGCCATGAGAAAGCAGTTAGGGTTTTATCTTGCAGTAGGTGGTTGTAGGGTTAATTTTTGTTTTTAAATTAACATGCTTCCATTTCAATGAAGTCTTTCACCCAACCTCCAAAATGTAAACGAGATGGATGAGGAGTTGCTCCTTTGAATCAGATTCAGGGAGATCTGGGTTTACGTAGGAAGCTCCCTGACAGCCAAGTTGGACAACCATGAAGAGACACTATAAGCACAGAAGTGGCCCAATATCACCCGCATTTCTGAAGGTCACAAATGAAGAGCCATCAGGAAGCAGGAAGACTCACTTGGGGCCTGTACTCACACAAGTGAGGTTAGGGCCTGGAGAAATCTTCTCTCTCTGGTAATGGACTAGAGATATTTCTAAGGTTGGTTGATTGAAATATTGGGGGGAGAAAGGCCACTGAGGGTGAAATAGAAATTTCCTTCTAGCTGCAGCAAGACAGGCAGTGATGGGGGTGTTGAAATCTATTGGACAAGAATGTTCCTATTAGATTCTGAGTGGCTTCTTTCTAATAGAAGACACTACAACCATGTTCGGAATGTGCCAAGTTTTCGTGGAGACAGGAAATGCTGGGATTAGAGGACTAGTTTTTAAGATCTTTCCTAGTTTTGGATTTGGGAAGATTTCTCAGAGGCAAGTTTGAAACAGAATAGGACCTCATCATAGTTTTAACCCTCCCCTGGGATTCCTCTTTCGCTTCTCCTGTCTGATCAGTAGTGGGCAGGAGACAACATGCCTAACACTATCGGCCAAATTCAAACCATCTCTTTTGGCTGCAAGTGTTACTCAAAAAGCACAGAAAAAGTATAAATTACCATTAAAAAAAAAGTCTGAAAATCTTCACACTATGGCTTATTATGTTGGCAGCCTCCAAAATAAAATTCTTTGATGGAACACATGTACTTCATTTTCACCAGTAAACTTCTAGAACTCATTCACAGGAAGTGAGACCATCTCATTTCCAGAATCAAGGCTGTGCTTGCTCTTGTTGCCCATTTCCCCTGAAGCATGCCCTTCAAGTTAGACCAAAAGAAAGGGTAGCATAAAGCAGCTTTGTTTTTCTTCTTCTTAGAGAAAGCAATTTTGAAACTGTGAAGAGTATATTCTGGCACTAAGGAATTAACTACTTTCCGTTAGCTCTTTGCTAGTTGACCAGAATGAATGCCAACAGTGAGTATTCTAGGGTGAAGAAGAAAGCATTTTGGTTTGTCATAAAGAACTGTGGAATGCAGATTTTGGACCATTTTATTACATCCACTAGCAACCGCAAAACAAATGTTATTTCAGAATGAGAACTATGGATGTAGAAACACAAAGCTAAATAAAAAGATTATAGAGACATTTTTATAGTTTAATGAGTATGTTCACTACCAAACTTTCTTTAAAAAAAAAAAAATGCTTATACACAGTATCAGGTGTTTGATGAAGGCCAGGTGTAGAGGAGGGGTTGAAGAATTCACTGCTTTTCTGTCCAATCCATGATGGGAGGGAGAGGACAGAACAGTCCATTAGGCATAATACCAACCTCTTTTCAAAGGTAAAATAAGGACCTTGTTTACCCAGAAGTCACCTAGAGAATTCCATGATTTCAAGTAATTAGACTCCTTCATAAGAGCTGAATGAAGGTTTCACTTTCCTCTGGAGAAATATGGTCATTTTAAAGGAAACAATTAACATGCTTTTAACTGTGGCAACAGAGTCTCCAGAGAAGAAGGGGCTTCACAAAGTGACCCATGGGACTAGCTGATGCTACACCTCTGACTCAGGACAGCTCGTGTGTATGTATACTTAATCTTTGGTTTTTCTCTGGATTTGAAGTAGAAAATTTAAGTCAAGAATCTCTAGGGTACTCTCCATTCAGGAAATTAAATGCTTGTTAAGATTCTATGACTTACACTAGACGTTAAACTATACTTTCATTTCACAGAAACGTTAGTTTTAACAACTTTGCTGTACTTAAAGTAAACAGATAGAAATGCTCTAATGGCAGTCTATTGGATTAAATTTCCCTGGTCCTGGCATGTCTCCATTCTATTAACATATTGTCTGAAATTCCATCATTAGAGATTCACTCCTTTTGATTAAATATTGTCCTTCTTCTTTTAACTTTATGTCAAACTGGGAGAAAAAGCACATTAAATCCTAGTTTGAAAATAAAAACTCCTGAGAAAACCAAGAGTTGGTGAGGATGTAGCAAAGGAGTAACTTCTATACAGAGTTGTTCAGACTGTAGATTGATATTACTATTTTTCAAACCTATTTAGGAAATTCTATTTCTGGCCAAGATTAAGCAATAAGGACTGCCTGAAATAACTTTAAAAATCCAACAACTTAGATGAAATCCTATTTTTCAAGAAATAGAACATCAGATAATGAACAGCAGTGACTCCTGAGAGGTGGAAAGAATTCAGGGGAGACTTACTATCATCCCAAAAAGTGCTTTGAGAGAGTTTCCAGGTGAACTTTCCAGGGATGTTGTTGTGATGTGTGTTGCTATGGAAGGATTCTTGTGAATCTAAGCAAATTGATATTCTAATTATGATTGTTGTGACTCTGCTTTGACAGAGTCCAGCTTTCTCCTATAGCAAGGTGTGACTGAGCCAAGTGATTGACTGACAGTCACCCGACTACTTGTCTGACTGAGCATCACACTGACCACTGTGTACCAATAAGCAAGTAAGATTGTTGGTGACTACCAATAAGCAAATAAGATTGTTGGTGACTAGGATTTTTCTCTCTAAAATTGTCACCTAGGACTATAAATACCAGTTCCTTCAGACTGTCATTTGATTATACTTAATAGTGGAGTTCATTTTGGCATTCATAAATGCATATGACATAGTTTACTCTATTTCAACCCCAGTATTTATTCTTTCCCTCCACTTGTCCCCTTCCTCTCCTCTGTTGTTCTTTCTTCCCATTTATTTATTTTTTAATTGATGCATTATAGTTATATACAAAATTGGCAGACCACCATTTGGGATACACCTCCCTGTGACTCCTCTCTGAGTGTTCACTATGAAAAGTCATCAGCTGCCATCTGCTCTGCCCAAGTGAGCAATCCTTTGACTTCATCATTGGCATTGGTAGCTTGCTGGACTTGTTCAAGTACCACTTGAAGATACTGGTCTCCTGGACTATATGAACAACTTCTGTGGACACAGTGTTTGATTTGTTAGTAGCAACTGGGCTTTTCTGTAATTTTTCTTTTACCTTTTTTTGCCTATACTCTCATACATTCCTTTTGTTCATTTTACTTTTGTGTGCTTTGCAATATACTTATTTATTCAGAAACTCTTGGACTCACTTGGTTTATCATTTGCTTAAATAATAGAAGGACTCCTCTGCCCTTTCTTAGTAGAAACAATCCTTGAGTTAAATTGTCACCAGGTATTAAAGGGCTAGATCACCTGGTGATCTAGAGTGACCCAGGGGGCCCAGGAGGAGCCCAGTGGAGTTCCCCCTCCCAAGTTGAGAAGACAGAGTTGGGAGTCCAGAGAAGGCTTAGGTTCAAAGGGCAGAATAATGAAGAGAAAAGAGCTTCCCAGAGAGAAAGAGCCATCGAGAGCTTAGAGTCCCTGACCACTCATATATTGGTCAATACAGGGCAACTCAAAACTAGTTGGGTAAGAACTATTTGAAAGGACTAGAATGAACGGTACTCACATTCACACCAGGCCAGGGCAGTTACTGTTTCTACCATCCAGACTGGAAAACTTCATAATTCACAGGGTACCAGATAGATTATTCAGATGGGTCTTGGGAATAATTCTCTCTAGACTACATGTGATTCTGCTAGCAAACCTTTAAAGAAAGACCTACCTGAAAAGATCAAACTGTTTTCAAAAAACCCAACTATGGACCCCCAAACAGAGTTCAAGAATATTTTTAGGAATACAAAAATGTCAAGTACCAAACGAGATAAATTCACAATGTCTGGCATCCAATCAAAGTTTATCAGTCATACAAAGAAGCAGGAAAATTCAAGGGGAGGTGATGGAAACAGCACCTTTTAATGTAAGAAATGTCAAAGTCATTGAGTACATTGTTTTAAAACCACCACAGTTCCATCAGGGACAATATTGTTAGGGAGCGGTGTGGTCATGGTGAAAAGAGGAAAATGGCTGATACCACACAATGGCCCTAAGAACTTGTTCATTCAGGAGAGACATTTAGGACACAGAGAATCCTTTCCAAGGAATCTGAGGTGGCACAGAGTTCACCCAGAGCATGTGGTGGTAAAACTCAAGCAACCCTATTCCACGACTATGACCCTATACTTTCATCCAAAGTGGAACAGCCCTGGAAGTCGAAGGACTCCCTTGGTTTTCAAATGAGGGTTGAGGGATGTATTCCTGAAGCTTTCTGATTCATGTTGACATAGGTATTTAGAAGGTTATCATTTTAATGATAAATAGTCTTTAAAAAAATCAAATCTACTTAATTGTCTGGATGAGCATATCATATTCTGCCACATAACTTCAGTGCTTGCATTTACAATTTTATTTTCTGTTCATATTTACATCAACAGAAGATAGTAACATGGTACACTGTTTGAATGAAGTTTTTTTTTTTTTTTTTTGCAATGGGAAAACTTAAAAGAAGGAGTGGGAGAATTCAGCTAGCACGTGCCCACCATTATGGAGGCATACCAAACCAGCGCTGAACTGAGTCACACATTCACGTAGGTAGTGAGCAGTGATATATCCCAGATTGCCTCTTTGTTCATACCAGCTTGCCGTAAGTGAGGAGGAAATGCATAACGGAAAATGTTCTGTTTCTGATTCACACCATTGTAAGCTGAATTACAGTCCCATGAAATGCAGGTTTCAAAAATTCCACCAATGAGGCTCATCTTTGCAAATATAAGGCAGCTTTTTATGGTTATCAAGTGGGTAGATCATCACAATTGGCATTTGAGGTTGGCTCCCTGGAAGAACTTTGTGTGTGTGTGTGCGTGTTTGTGTGTGTGTGTGAAATTGAGGGCTTCTTATTCTGAACTGGAAAATAAAGTCTTGGAATTTTGCTATTGTTTATAGTATGCTTGTCCTAATAAGTACTCACTACATTGCTCTCTGGGGTCAAATTCTGGAACAGAATTAAATGTGAAACTGGAACTGTATCCATTACTTTCTATTCTTAAATACCATTTTGATCATTTAGTTTTACCAAACAGCATCACTGGTTATATTAAACTCCTATTGTTAGAGTGCTTTTATAATTTTGTTTGTATTAAGTTTGAAATGCTTTGGTTTATGGTATATGAACTATAAGGATAAGGACTTCTTTCCTCAATTTATATGTTTATACACTTCAGAAATATTTTTATAACATATAACACTAAGAATCCATAGAGTTTTCTTTCTTTATAAAAAGTAAGTTTCTTAAGTCTGAGAAGTGTTTGATTAGAGAATGAAACATCATACCTCCTACTACATATTGAGCTGGTTTTTCTGCTATTGTTGGACTGCATAAATTATTTCAGCATAACTGATATGCATCCCCAGACCTTTAAACCTGTGATTTTATGCCTTTAATGTCCAAACTGCCAAAGCCCAAGTCTCTTTCTCAAAGGAGATATACTTCCTCTTGCTGGGCACTCCTAAAGTCATACTGACACATCCTTGTCATTGTCCCTGGCCATCCCTCCCAGTCCCGTGTTTTTCCAGAGCACTGGTGGTCAAATCTGACTTCTATCAGGAGCATTAGCCTGTTTTCAAATATCCCAACATAGTTATGACCATGTCCTAGACTTAAACTGAAAGTACAGGGATAGTCCAAGAATAATGGAGAGTGTCACAGTTAATACCACAGTTAATACCTGGCACTTCAGGTTCACTGGGCAACTCCCACTTATGCATTTCGGATCCCTGCCTTGTTCCTAGAAGTTTAACCCTCTTCTCCAAGCAGCCCAGGCCCCTCTCCTCACTGTCCTGTTCTGCTCCCTTCCTGGCATGGAATGACCCAGAGTGAAGATGTCTATTTCCTTCTAGGGAAAATTCCCACTACTGGTGGGGTGAAGAGCTCAGTCCTTAAAATGCTGGGTCATATAATCTCAAATAACATTTCATGTGACATTTCAACCAAGCATATCAAGGGACATAAATGTTTCTCTAATTCTGTAGGGATATAGTCACCCTAAACGTACATTCCATTTATATTACAAAACAGAATTTAATAAGATGGGCTTCGGTATCTACATCCGGGTTTATGATAACTTCACTTCTCTCCAAGAAAAACAAGAGCACGTGTTTTATATTTGTGTAACTCAAGAGCCCTTTTTGGTTCTTTCCCCCAAATATAGAAACTCTGTCATTAAGGTTGATGGACATTATTTCTAAAATTGCTAAAATAATGGAAACAATAATAGGGAAAAATAAAGATTCAAATCTATTGGGTATTATAGTAAATAAGAAAACATTTTAAAAGGAAGCAATAAAAGAATCAGATACTCAAAATTTATTTGTATTTTATGAGAGACAACGTCATATAGCAGTGCAACCTGTGAGTTCTGGAATCAGAATCTCTGGGATTTGAGATCCTGACTCCTCTACTTACTAACTGGACAAATGACCTGAACTCACTGTCTCACTTTCTTCATCTGTGTGATGGAGGTGAGAGTACCTCCCTCATGAGCTTTTATGAGAATTCAAATCTAAAAAGTGTTTAAAATATTATCTGGCATGTAACAAGTCCTCAGTAAACATGAACCGTGTTGGTGATGATGGTGATGATGTTGATGGTGGAGGTGAGGGTGGTGGTGATGATTGGCATCTGGATTTTCTGCAGGAGATAAAACAACAACAAAAAGCCAGAAGGGATCCCAAGTCATGTTTTAGTCATTGACATTGACAATGAACACTTAAAAGTGGGCACTTTCAGGGCTGGGGTTGTGGCTCAGTGGTAGAGCGCTTGCCTAGCATGTGTGAGGCACTGGGTTCAATCTTCAGCACCACATATAAAGCAAATAAATAAATAAAAGTGAGCACTTTTTCTCCTCTCTTTGACTTTCCTCCATACGTTTTAAATCACCCACAAGCGACTCAGAAGAGGTTATTATTGAGTGAGTTAACTCTTCCTGACCTTCTCTCTCCTCTGTGGTAACCAGGTAGTAAGTTCAGTTCTGCAAATGGGTTACCAGGAATGTGGCTCTTCGTGCTTCTTTGTGCAAGATTTAGCAGGGCAGGGCAGGGCAGTGTCAACCTGAGTCTGAGGACAGTCATTGAACTGGAAGCTCCAAGAGGTAGTAAGCAAAAGGGACTGTGAGGTGAGGGTGAGAGAGGAATGAGCTGCAGTCCCCATAAGGTGAGCAGCTAAGAACATCCCTCTGAGCCGGCGCAGTGGCTCCTGCCTATAGTCCCAGCTACGGGGCAGGCAGGGGCTAGGGGAATCAAAATTCAAGCCCCAAAAGGATTGGGGCTGTAGTTCAGTGTGCAAGTCCCCTGGGTTCAATCTCTAGTACTGCAAGAAAAAAAACAGAAAACAAAAAAAATGACAGCAACCAAACACTTCCCCCTGAACTCCTAGAAACAAAGTCCTCCTGCATACATCTTCCCAAACTCTCTTTCTGGGTTGGGCTGACAGTGCAGTGTCTTCAGGGCTGCCCTTGGCCTCTTCCTCAGTGGGCTGCGAAGCTGCCAACCTTCCCTGCTGGGAGGTGGAGATGAGATTTTTGCATCTTGATCTCAATTCCTTCTGCTGCTACTTCTCACCCTTAAGATGCTTAAGGATCTCTGCTATCGGGTCTCAGAAACAGGAAGTGTACTTCCAAATAAGAGCCTCTCCGTGGGCTCCCAATATGTCACAGCCCAGGAGACAAAAAGATACTCATGACAAAGATATTTGTTAATATGGGTATTTGTTCAATCAATAATATTTAATTAAAGAAGGATCGAGTGGTGAATATCAAGGAGTCCCCAAAAGAGCAATCATAACTAATCCTAAACTATGTCACCACATTAATTTATAATTATGAAAATAAAATATGGCCAAGAATGCTTTGGAGTTTTAAAATACAATGGTATGGTAGAGAAAATGGATATATTTTAGGACTGAATTTATTATTATTATTCATTTAAAATTTGCATACCAGCTTATGTATTTTAAGCCAATAAATTATTTAGAATAAACCCATTAAGTAGTTTTGATTTACTGTGTGCTCTATCAACAGGTAGACTCTTTTGGGTTTTTTGACTATCAAACCACTTCTAGGTAATTGTTATCAAATATGACAAAATTAACTTCTCAACTCACAACCTTGTGAAAGGATCGCAAAACAGAGAGCTGTTATTTTCCTATCACACTACCTCTCGTCTCGTGGTGCTTCCAGGATACCTCCCTCACCTTCCAGTGTGCCCATGAAGTGGAGGCAATTACCCCCTGCCCAGTGGTCAAGGTTCGTCCCAGGATTCAGGTTCGAATTCATCTCACTGAGACCTTTATTCACATACAGTACTATTTGTTGGAAAAAAGGAAAATATGGGGTTGGCTTTACCCTGGGCTTTCCTTCTATTCTCCCTTTCCCACCTTTTGGTGATGCTACTTGAGTGATCTACCTGAGTGAGGCTTTGTGTAATTCTGCAGCTATTTTTATGCAAGGATTTTTTTTTTTCCTATGTGATGCTGGGGATAGAGCCCACAGTCTTGTACATGCTAGGCAAATACTCTACCACAGAGCTACAACCCCAGGCCTCTGTGTCTGTTTTTATAAGAAAAATATTGAAATCCTATAGAACATCAACTAACAACCCAAGAAAACCTGGAAGCAGCTATAGAAAAATTTTTTTTTCTCTTTCTCGTTTCTGGAACCAGGGACTGGCTCTTTTGAGATGCATGCTCTAGTTGTAGCCAACAGATGAAGGAGCCAATTCTTATTTCAGGAAGCTGCCTTCAAGCTCAATTAGAAATATTGAGACAGAGCTTGAAATTCCCATTTTTCATATAACATAATATAAAAATTGTTTTTTTAAATGGATTCGTGCAAGATTATTCAATCAATCCAGCTTATGGCTTTCTTTCTTTTAATTTTTTTTTTTTTCTAATTTCAAGTCAAAGGTGCTTTAATCCATAGAAAAGTATTAAACAAATAGTGATGACTAATGTCAATGACATGATTGTACTCTTACAGATAAATGTCTCCACATGCTTCCCACACTTGTCCCATGACAGTGAAGGTAGATGGACTGGGACTCCCACTCCCATTGGACATCTGAGGACACTGCCCTTGGGAGGCGAAGCATGGCGCCTAAGATCACATGGCTAGGAAGTGGCGTGTCTGGGCTATAGCTCATCTTGCTGCCACTCTTAGTTTGTGAAGTAGTATTTGCAGTAATTATGGCCCTGCTCCGTAGACACACAAAGTCAGACATGCCCCAGACATATGAATGAGGCAGCAGGAACCCACCTTCTGAAGTGGGTGGAAATGGGCTCAGTCTCTGCAAAGAAGTGGCTGTTTACAAATTCCAACTGACATGCTCCTGCCCTGGAGATGTTCCTCACCTGCTCCTGTTGGAATGTCCTGGGGAATGGTTGACTCAGTCTTTTAGTTTTCTTATCTTCATGTGACAACCTCAGGGAATAACAGACCCTGCAGGTCAAAGACTGGTTTAGGCTCTTTGTCACACAAACAATAATGACAAACAATTTAAAAAAAAAAAAAAGCAAATGTTGAACTTTCTTGTCAGTGACATCATGGTAAGCATGTAGACTCTAGGGGCAGGCGGAATCAGCTCGCCTCCTGTCTCTGCTGGTATCTGCAGTGTGATGTCAGGCAACTCAGTTTGTTTTGACAAATCTTGGTTTCTTTACCTGTAAAATGGGGATGTAAATTTCTCCTCAGTTGAATTTAGGGAACGGTCAGATGAGATTCCATGGAGAATAATACTGATAAACAGTGGTGTATAATCAATACCGGTTCCCCTTTATGCACTTTACAGATCTAACTCTTGAATATCTCTAATTACCTAGGGAAGCTGAAGACACAGCTGGCTTCCCTCAGGAGTGTTGGGGCCCCTTTGTTCTGAGGACACACTCACTCTTTCCTCACCCCAGTGAGAGGTTCTTTCCCCAGCAGTGCTCACTGGCGCTAATGCCATTGGCACAGGGACAAAGGGAAGTCATCTCCTCCTTTCTCCACATACACACAGCTGGTGATTAGCAGACCTTCAAAGATGGTTATGGAACAAAGGAACAGTGTTGGCCTGACTGTGAATTCATGACCCCGGACCCTCTCAAGAGAGCTCCGTAACATGACACGATTTCCCTAAGCATCTGGTTAACCGCACTAACGCAAAGACCACGCATGTCATTTAAGCCTAACCAGACTTAAATATTGCCATTTTCCAAACATCCTCAGCTGTGAGAGCAGAGGCCACAGTCACATGGCCACAGAAGAGCAGTTTCAACCCTAACCTTGGAAAGGTGCTAAAGAAGGAAATAGAGACAGTAAAGTTGTCTTCATTAAACTTCAGCAATTGCCTCTGAGAGGCAGTCAGAGAAAAGCATGGCTACGTTTAGAGCATCCGGGACTTCCATACTACTTACCTCGATTTTTCAACGGTGTGTTGATGTTTGATACGCCAATGCTGTGTCAATTTTTCATCCAATTGACTAGCTACCCATTGAACAAATACTTATCTGGCACTTCGTATGTACCAGCCCTGTGCTGATTAGAGGTGTTTAAAGACCTCAAAGTGGTTCACTGTTCAATCTATTCAATCTTATTCTTGAACAGCTTCACTAATTCACTTTTCAGTCTCCAAAAAACTGAATGATGGACCATTACAAACCTCTAACAAAGACATCACTTTGGAGAAGAGAGGTGGCTCTCTCTTCCTGGCTGCTTGGTCCTAGTTTCATAGCTTTGGGGCCATAAGAACAGGTTTCATTCCTCTACCATCCTTTCAAAACCATGAGCTCAGCTCCTGCTTTCCCCCCCAGGCTTCGGACATCCTTCTGCAGTACACACGTGACTCGGCCCCTTCCCCCTTCTCGCCCATCACAGCCTTCCTTATCCCTGAAAAGGGACAAAGAGGAAGGGAAAGATACCTGCTCTGAAAAGTAATCATGGATGACGTTCTGGAATTTCTGGTCACTTCATGAGGGGAAGGGGCCGTTCCAGAGTCTGAAGACACCTCACAAGTACTGGATGAAGGATTCTGAGCAGATGCATTAGCGGGATATTAACTGCAAAGAGATGGGATAAAAATAGGAGCCTTTAGACAAACCTTCAGGAAAACTTCCCAACCACGAGCCAATCCCCAAGCATTTGGAAAATAGCTTGAGATGTTCGGCAGATCTCAGATTGGAGCATTTGGAGATGGTTTGTATTGTCTTAATTGTTCTTGTTTTCACTAGAGTAACTTGACAAGGCTCTCATTGGCTGGATTTCTTCCAGAGGAACAGCAGTTTGTGATTCAACACGAAAAGAGCCTCTCCCTTCCTTTTCTTTTCTCTTCTTCCCCTTTCAGTGTTGGCTGAAGTTCTTCTCAGGAGACCACAGATTCCCGTCCCTGAAGACTGTTTTTATTATCAGGTATGAGGAGCATACCCGGGAAGCTGATTTATATTCAGTTAGAAGTTTGCTTTAGGAAAAAATAAAGTGAACATCTTTTCCCTTAAACAAAGTAGTTGGCACTTGGGCTGCAGATTTATTAAACGTTTTCAGATTGATTCCACCAGAGCCTGGTATGTATTTGTGCAAGGATAATGGGCTGGTGTTTAGATGGGCCTCTGCTTTATGCCAGGGAAGAGAAGGTTCAGGTTTGAGGTGCTTTATAATGTACAGAGACTAACGCTTCAGCATTCCAGGGAGGCTGGCTGATGTTCCTGGGTCCCCTGGACTGCCCTGGAGTCTAAAATGAGGAGACGGACCTAAAGTAGCACTTACCTTCCAAGAATCATAGGTGATTTGTAAGATAAAAGGACCAACATTCAAGTCAGCCACGCCATCCCCTCAGGACATTTGAAGTGAGCAAACCAGGGGCACAACACCAAGCCCAGTGACCATCCTTTCACATGGCACCATCATTGTGTTGCTGGGGGATGCTGGTGGGAGACAGCTGGGAGGTCAAAGACATAAGACTGGTCTTTTCACAAAGGAAAGATTCTTCTCTGTTAGAGGACAGGTCCAGATTTGCCAATACTCATGCATTTTATTTACTCCAGAAGAATTGAGACTCAGCCGGACCCTGTGGTGCTCGCCTGTAATCCCAGTGGCTCCAGAGCCTGATACAGGAGGATTGCGATTTCAAAGCCAGCCTCAGCAAAAGTGAGTCACTAAGCAACTCAGTGAGACCCTGCCTCTAAATATAATACAAAATAGGGCTGGGGATGTGGCTCAGTGCCCAAGTGCCCAAGTGCCAAGTTCAATCTCCTGTACCTGTCTCCCAAAAAACAAAAGAATTGAGACTCAAGTGAATTAAAAACAATGTTGTCCTTTAGCCTGCTCAGATGCACAAGCTAACTCAAGCAGAGGGTGGTCTACCATGTGCTGCTAGTTATCCACCCATTATCCATTCTTGCATCATGCTGATAATAGACCCCTGATTTTGTTAGGGGGTTAATTGACTCAGTTATATCAATTTTCATTCTACATTTTGTACCCTCCCTTGTAATAAGGACTAGACTTGGGGCAGAGGTTTAGCCAAGGGGGTATAAGAGAAATCTGTAAGGATTTCTGGGAAAGTTTTAT
This sequence comes from Sciurus carolinensis, assembly GCF_902686445.1. Classification (NCBI taxonomy): domain Eukaryota; kingdom Metazoa; phylum Chordata; class Mammalia; order Rodentia; family Sciuridae; genus Sciurus; species Sciurus carolinensis. The sequence goes on along the minus strand of NC_062225.1, from coordinate 63,981,317 downwards.
TTTTTTCTATTTTTATCTTCCTGTTTTAAGCATGGATGTAAGCCTGGACGTGCAGCAGCCATTTTGTGACCATGAAGATGATGACCCAAGACAGCAGAGCAGAAAAATGAAAGAAGCCATCGTGGATCTGCAGCACTGGAGCTAGAGGGCCTCTTTCTGCAACCTCCTCACGCACACTATACTCTCACTCTCACACACACACACACATACACACACATTTTCATCTCAGGAAACAGGACCCCTCATCCTTCCTAAAGCTCTAGGGATCATCCTTGACTCCTCTCCTTCCTTTACCATCCTCTATGTTCTTACATGTTTTGTTATCAAGTCTGCTCAACTCTATCAGCAAAATGCATCACAAATTGATCTCCTTTCTGTTTCTGTTGCCACTCTGTAGAAAACACATTGACTCCTGGGATGCTGCTGGCGTCTCTAATGGGGTCTCTCAACAGGTGCTTTCCTCCTGCGGTGGTCTCCATACAACAGCTGAAGTGCTTTCTCAAAATGGATCAGACCATGTCACGTGTCACTCCCCGGTATAAACACACCTCATGGCTTCCCATTGATGCCAGGTGCTCACAATGGCACCACGGCCCCACATGACCCAGGGTCCGGGTCACCCCTCATCTCCTCTCTCACTGCTCTTCCCCCTTAATTCAGGGGCTCAAAGTCACTGATTCCTCACTCCAGATGATCTTGCCTTCAGCTAACTCCACCTCTTCCTTCAAGCTGTGGCTTTAAGTATAACAAAAACGTCCCCCTCTCGCTGCCACAGCAGCTCATCCTGGCTCACTCGCTTCTTAGCCCTCTCACAATTCACCTTGATTGCATTGACTTGTTACTTTATTGATATTGATTATAGTCCTGAACTACAAACTCCACAAATGCAGAACCCATGTCTTTCTTGTTATCTTTTGATCTCTAGGCTACTGCTTGGAACATAGTTAAAGCTCGGTAAATATTTGTGGAGTAAATGAATAAATTGGTAAGTGAATTTTATTTGGATATGATATGGTGCAATGCATATAATTTTTATTTGATATAAGTATAATATGAAAATTTCTTTGACAATTTTTTTTTTTGTGGTGCTGGGGATTGAACCCAGGGCCTTGTGTTTCCAAGGCAAATACTCTACCAACTGAGCTATATCCCCAGCCCGAATTTTTATTTTGAGCTATCATTTATATATATGTGTGTATATATATATTATCCATATTATATATCTTATATGTAATATATTATGTATATTATATATCTTATATATAATTATATATATTGTTTATATATGTGTATGTATGTATATGTGTATATAATCTTATTTACTTTTACTTCCCCATTTTTCAATTGAGTTTTTTTTATATAAGAAAACATGGTCTGAATCACAAATGCATATTAAATGTAAATTGATATTTAACATCTTATGATGTCAAAATGTTTTACTTGCCTGTTTGGAATATTTTTCATACTTCTAAAATATACATAGATAGAGAGACACACAATATCTTTATTTATTGATTTTTTTGTGGTGCTGAGGATGGAACCCAGTGCCTCACACATGGGAGGCAAGCGCTCCACTCCTGAGCTACAGGCCCAACCCTCATATTATTCTTATAAAAACTAATTTCTATTAATAATTTTTTTTGTATTTTGGTTTTAAACGAAAAGATTAGAGAGGCATTTTAAAGCTGGAATTTGTATCTACTTCTTTGCAAATGACACATGGATATTGTTGATAGAGTTACTCCAGGTTAACAGCATGGACAGTTAGACAACCTGTACTCAAATCTGACTTTTGATAATTTAGTGTGTGACTCCAAGCAAACTGTGTGTCTCGTTTATACCTTATCTTTCTCAATTGTACTCTCAGGAGAGGGTAGTAACACACCTTAGAGAGTTGTTGCAAAGTTTCTTTGAGAAAACCATTGCAAATGTGTGAATACAGTGACAATACCTAATTTTAGATATGGGCACAGGTTTGCTAGGGTTACCATAACAAAGTCCCACCAACGGGTCCTTCAACAACAGAGCTTTACTTTGCCAGTTTCGGAGTTGGATGCCTGAGATCAAGCTGTTAGCAGGTTGGTCTCTTCTGAGGACTCTCTACTGGGTCTGCAGATCTCCACCTTCTCCTGTGTCTTCAGCGGCCTTCCCTCTGTGCCTGTGTCCCAATCTTCTCTACTCATAAGGATGCCAGTTGTGTTGGATTACAGACCATCCTTGTATCTCATTTTCACTTAATTACCTCGCTAAGACCCTGTCTCCAAATACAGTCACATTTCGAGGTTTTGGGAGTTAGGACTCAAATGTAAGAATTTGGGAGGGATATACTTCATCCCATAATACTACTAATATTATCCCACCAGTCAAGTCAAACTGGATATTATGTATATAGTTTCTTTTTCAGCCCTAGTGTTTGAAGTACTGTGAACTTCTTAATGAAAATTTTGAAAAGATGAATAACAATTAAATTTGATAAGTCTCATCAGGCCAATTGGTAGAATGACTGTTACTCTTATGCTCCTCATTAACTTGTTTTCAATGTGATGTCCTTTTGGTTTCATACCTTTAATAAATAATTTACTATAGAATACTTAAATTATGTGAGACTAAGAATGAACACAACTGTGAACGGTGTGTGATGGTCAGTGCCACCCTGGAAGTGTCCGGTGTGCTGAGCTGGGCATGGCTGGAAGACTCAGTCACAAGCACCTTCCCTGACTCCTCCCAGCTCCTCACCAGGGCTACTCAACACTATGTAGACACTCGGACCAATCCAGTAAAAGAGAAAATACTTTAAAAGTGAACTTACCTATTTTTTTAAAGTAATAATGGAGTGATAAGCATACCAAAACAGTAACACCCACTTCCAAAGTTTCATGATGCACCATTAAGAACTTCTGATTTAGATTAAAACTTCTTCAAGCAACAGGGGAATCCTCGAAAGGGGAGCATGGACAGTGGGTGTGAGACTTTCCTGGGTTTGGATCCTGCTATTTATGTCATTTGATGGGAAGCACATCCTTTGTCTTCTCTGAGTTTCAGTTCCCCTGCTGGAAAATGGAGAAAATACTATTTCTCTCCCACCTCACAGAACTCAAGGGAGAAGAGGGGACATAATGAAGCGCTTCAACAACTATAGTTGATCAACAAATCAGTACAATGATATCAATACTGATAGTAAACACTTAAACCACCCTTACTCTGCTGTGTGCCATGCTAAGAATTCTACATGCACTGGTCCATTTAATCCTCACAACAACCCCATGAGGCAGGTGGTGTGATTAGCATCCCAGTTTACAGATAAGGAAACTGGAGTAGGGAGAATTTCGGTGACTTACCAGCTCACAGAGCTAATAAGTAGCAGAGGTAGGATCTTCACCCAGGCATTCCTGAATACTACCCCATACCTGCAAGACATGTGGCTGGATAATTTAGCTAATTTTGAGAATGAAAAGAGGATGTTGGTGGTCGTGCTGGCTCAACAAACAAAACTGTGACTGAATTCGGCAAATAAGACAAAACCATTACTCTAAGATGGGTTGTTACTGGCTGAGGCTTCAGGGAGTTTCCTTGTGTGGGGAGATTTCTGGAGGCCCCAGGTGTACCCAATACAGAGTACCAAGGAGTGGGAACTCCAGGATCCCAGGGCTTGTCCTGGCTCTGGTGGACTGCCAACACTTTGGATAAAGGGTCATTTTGTGCCCTTCTATCCATCTATGAAGCAGAGGAGATCTCCTGTGAGTCCATGGGGAGAGAGGGACTTGGAAACTAAATGAAGACTCTGTTCAAATCCTCACTGACCCTGCCTCTCCCAGTGTCTTCTGGTGGTTTCCACAATTCACTTTATATGTGTTTAAAAAAACTCATTTTTTAGCACAGAACACAGGATTGCACATTGACAGAGCACAGAGTACTTACCAATGATAAGAGCTGGGGCCAATATTTTATCTTCATTTTTCTATCTGACAAAAATTTATGCTCTCAGGGAGTTAGCCGTCTGCTTCCAAATGGCTGTTGTACTAAATGTATAAATTTTACCTTGACTTTGAAAGTCCTATATACTTAGGCTTCTTGAACTTCAACGTGACATGAGTCCCCTGAGAATCTTATTGAAATGCAGTCTTTTTCAGTGGGTCTGGGGATAGAGAGAGTCTGCATTTCTAAAAAGTTCCCAAATTATCAGATTTAAAAGTAAGTTATTATTGTATATTTTTCTTTTACACATACACTCACAAAAGCAAGTGTTTCAAATGTGTTAGTTCTGTGATACAGGCTGGGTCCTATCTAACTTCTCATTCACCACCTCCCCCATGCTTTTTCCTTATTCCTATCATACATCTCCTGGCCCACCAAATGCTGCAGGCTTTCCCACTCAGACCTTCAGCTGGGCTGCTCTTCCTGACCAGAGCAACTGCTTCCTTCATCTCTGCCATGACATCCTACTTTTAAATCAGGACATAGCTCAAATGCCTCCCTGCATTAATCTTTCTAGCTGTCCCCAGAAAATGTCTTTTCTCTCTTCTTAGAACTGCACAGATTATAAAGTCCAGACAAAAATCACTTTAGCCATTTTCTCCTACAACTGCCAGCAAAGGTCAGGTGGATTCAGTGAGGTCAAGAGCAAATGGTCCAAGTCACTTGGATTAGCAACTGAAAGATGGTAGGAGCATGTTGTGAACATTTTGGGGGTTATGTAAATTCAGTTCTCCCACATTTCCCTGTCCTACTAGATTAGAAATCTCTTGAGGAAAGTCCCTCCCATGTGCACATCGTTTAATCTACAGTACTTTGTTTGCAACTTGATCTGGGTAGTCATTCAAAATCAAGATCTCGAAGAGATATCAACACTCCTACAGTTGCTGCCACAATATTCACTATAGGCAAGACATAGAAACAATGGAAATTTTCATCCACGGAAGAAATGTGGTCCATACACACAGTGGAATGCCATTTGACTTTGAAAAGAGGTCAGTTCATGATATGCAGCGCATGAGTGAACCTTGAGGACATTGTGCTAAGGACAATAAGTCAGTTACAGAAAGACAAATACTTAAAGATGCCACTTATGCACAGTATCTAAAATAATCAAATTTAGAGAATCAATGAGTGGGATGGGGGAATGCCTGACACTGGAGGGAGAGGGAAGTTGCTAGTTACTTACTAATCAATGGACATAAAGTTTCAGTCAAGGAAGATGTAAAAAGCTCTAGAGAGCCCATGCCTGTAATCCCAGTGGCTCAGGAGGCTGAGACAGGAGGACCACAAGTTCAAAGTCAGTCTCAGCAACTTAGCGGAGCCCTAAGCAACTTAGTGAGACTCTGTCTCAAAATAAAATATAAAAGGGCTTGTGATGTGGTTCAGTGGTTAAGTGCCCCTGTGTTCAATCCCTGGTACACACACACACACACAAAAAAAAAAAAAAAAAAAAAAAAAAAAAGCCAGAAAATGAAGGGAAAAGGAGGTATTCTTGGATTCTTGGAAAGACATCTTGGACCCAGCTAAGGGTAGAAGAAGAGAGAGGTGACTCCTGTTGATATTGCCAGGCTTCGTACATCAATACCAAGAAATGCTACTCTCTCATTATGAAAGCTATTGTCATGCCCAGTGCCTTAGTGCCTATCTGTAATTCCAGCTACTTAGGCTGAGGAAGGAGGATCTAAATTCAAGGACAGTCTCAGAAATTCAGTGATATCTTGTCTCAAAATTTAAAAAAATTTAAAAAGGGCTAGAATGTTGCTTAGTTGGTTGAGCACCCCTGGGTTCAATCCCCGAACTAAAGAAAAAAAAAAAAAAAAACCCAGCTATTATAAATGAATATGCATTGACATGGAAAGCTATCCAAAATAAACTGAGCTAAACAGAGTATGCCACAAGTCATTACAGAGTGCCTAATTCTAATGCTGCTAATAGACAGAGACATGAATGAGTGAATGAATAAATGAATATCTAGAAAGACACCCCCCAACTTGTGGGATTAGGGATGGGTTTTTCTTGATTTTTTTTCTTATCCATATCTTCTAACTTTTTTACAAAAATCAAAGATTGCCTTTCTAATAAAATTTGTTTTTATGCAGATATACAACATTTTATTCACCTTTACTCATTAGTTGATAGACACTGAGTTGTTTCCACTTTTTTGACAATCATGAATAATAACCACTATGAATATAGCTACTATGAACACTTATGTCCAAGTTTTTTAGTGGACATATGTTTTCAATTCTCTTGGACATATATCTAGGAATGGAATTGCTAGGTCATATAATAATGCTATGCTTAGCATTATGAGGAAGTGCCAAATTGTTTTCCAAAGCAGACGCACCAACATGCATACTTTCCAGCAATGTGTGAAGGTTCCAACTCCTCCATGTCCTTGCCAATACTTGCTATTTTCTGTTTTTGATTGTAGCCACTCTAGTCGGGTTTGGAGTGGTTTTAATTTGCATTTCCTTGATGAGCAATGTTGAGCATCTTTTCATGTATTCATTGACCATATGTATATATTCCTTGGAGAAATCTCTTGCCCATTTTTATAAGGGCTATTTGTCTTGACATTATTGAGTTGTAAGAGTCTTCTACATATTCTGGATACCTATCTGGTTTCTTGTCAGATACATTTTTTTGAAGTATTTTCTCCCATTTGGTGGTTTGTTTTTAAGATTTCCTTGATGGTATTCTTTGGAGTACAAAGGTTTTACTTTACAAAAGTTTCTTTTTTTGCTTGTTCTTTTGGTGTCTAATCTAATCAGTAGTTCTCTAATCCAAGGTCACAATTCCTCTCATATTTTCTAAGAATTTTTTAACTTTGGCTCATACACTTAGGTCTAGGTTTCATTTCGAATTAAATTTTGCATACAGTGCTACATTGCATATTTTTTTAATTTTTGCACATGACTATCTGGTTTCCCCAGAATCATTTGCCGAAAAAAAATATTCTTTCCCCATTAAATGGTTATGGCACCCTTGTGATGGCTACATTTTACATGTCCACTTGGTTTGGCTTTAGGACCCAGTCATTTGGTCAAACAAGTCAGATGTTGCTGTGAAGATATTTTGTAGATGTGATTACCACCTATAGTCCTTTGACTTCAAGTACAGAAGCATCCTTGATAACATGGATGGTCCTCATCTGATCAGCTGAAGGCCATAAGTGCCAAAATAGGAGTGTCCAGGAGAAGGAGAAATTCTTCTTCAAGGATGTCACACTTCCTTGAGGAAGGCTGTGTTCTACCTGCTGGCCTGTCCTACCGTTTCAGACTCAGGACTAAGATATCAACTCTGGCTTAAGCTGAAGCTCTTTTATTTCTTTTCCTTGACCAATTTTCTGAAAAATGTTATAGAAGGGGTAAGAATGGAAGAGTGAAATCAGCACGCTTAAGAAACATCTAGACTCCAATGTTCATTGCAGTCTGATTCACGGTAGCCAAGATGTGGAATCAACCTAGGTGTTTATCAGTGGGTGAATGTGTGGAAAAAAAGTCACACACACACACACACACACACACAGATCTCATTCAGCCATAAAAAGGGAAGAAATCCTCTCCTTTGTAGCAATATGGATGAGCCTGGAGGAGATGTCAAGTGGTGAAAGAAGCCAGGCACATAAAACAAATACTACATGTTCTCAGTCACATGTGGAAGCTGAGAAAGCTAATCTTGACCTCATAGAAGCAGAGAGTAGAACAGTGGTCACTGGGAAGGGCAGCAGGGAAGGGGACATAGAGAAGAGTTGGCAAATGGGTACAAAATACAGCTGGAGAGGAAGAATAAGACCCAGTGTTCCATAGCACAATGGGGTGACTATAGTTAACAATACTTTATTGTATATTTCAAAGTAGTTAGAAGGGAGGAACTCAAAAGTTTCCAAAACAAAGAAATGATAAGTATTAGAGGTGATACACATACTAATTGCCCTGATTTGATGGCTATACATTGTATACGTGTGTCAAAATACTATACCATGAATATGTATAATTATTATGGGCCAATTAAAATAATAAAAAGTATTAAATATCCTTGTCTTGTTCCTAATATTAGATAGCTTAAACTTTTTCAATATTAAAAATACTTAGCTGTGGGATTTAGGTAGATAGATAGATTCCTGTATCAGGAATAGAATTTCCATTCTATTCATAACTTATTGAGTGTTTTCATCATAAAAAGGTATGGGATTTTGTCAAATGCTATTTCTGCCCCTATTGAGATACCACATGGGTTTTGTCTTATTTTGTTGACTTAGGTTATAACATAGGTGGATTTTTGCATGTTGAATTACCTTGAATTCCTTGGGAAAATCACACCTAGTCATGGTACATAATTTTCTTCATATAGTGCTAGACACACAGACACACAGACACACAGACACACACAAACACACACACACACACACACACACACACACAACATAAAAACCTTTGTAGGGAAAGCATTCAGCACTAAAACACAATAAATAGAACATCCTACCAAACCAAAAAGAAACAAAAATAAAAACCCTCAGATAACTTTGTTAGTTGAAGATTAACAAATTATAGCTTTTCAGAATTGTCATCTCTGGTACATTTTCTAATACAGTTTGTTTGAATTGACCAAAAACCCAAAATGACTAAATCATTCTTATGAATCAAACTTAATTAGACATGCAGAATTCAATATGTTTTATGGAATGACTTTGAATTCCTGCCATTATTTAAAATATCACATCCTTTTCTTCCTAGTTGTCTGTACTTCCATTAACTGCTTCTAGATCTCTGGAGGGTGGGTAAGGCATGTGCTCTGGATTACCTTCACAAACACAGGTTTAGAAAAGGAAAGACCAGCAATTGAGATAGGATGACTAGTCATCATGTGTCTCTGGTTCATGTGGCTGTTAATCATGGGCTTGTAGCCTAAGGGGCCAGAGATCTCCTTAAATCACTCAATTCCCTGCCCTTAAGCCAAACTCCAGTGGCACAAAATAGGTGCTCATTTTCACTTTGGATTCACAGTTGCTAATTAGTTCTCACAATCGTCTCAGATGTGCGTTTGTATTTTGTAGCTCTTAGGTAAGGAGCTCCATTTATTTAGAATTGTGTAGCTACAACCTTGGTGAAGTGCAAAGGACTCCAAATGCATGTAAAATTTAACTTTACGCTCTTTTGAACATGTATGGGAGGAGATGGCTTCTTAGCACTTCCACGTTTCCTAATCATTCCTATGGGCATTGGTAGAAGTCTTTCTTAGCACTGATCACCCTTTTCCTCTTGTTCTCTCATCAGTGGAGATGAAGAACAGTTGCTCTATTTTATGGTCTCAGTTAATTTATATCTGCTGTAAACATGATTGCTTAAAACTTCATAGAACATTTCAGTTGGACATATAGGAAGGACCTTCCCTCTTGCCCCAGTCATTCCCAGTAGATATATTTTATCACTTTAATTTATGTTTTTTTTTTTAAGTGGCATTTTATTTTTATGATGAATTCTTCCTAGGAACTCTCTAGGCATGTGACATTCCAAAATCAGTCTATTTTAATGGCCCTTTCCACAGGCAGATGATCATGATAAGACAATGAAAGAAGGCTTAAGGAATACCACAGAGTCTGCAAGTTGGCAAGGACTCAGGCATTGCTAACGTGGCTCCTCAGAGGTGGTGTGGATGGAGCTTACAGACAAAGAATCCTCAGCTCGTCGCATGGGTGCGTTACTGCTGATATTTCACACACAAGAGAAATACCCAGGAGGGAAAGCATAGCATGGAATGAAGTGACTACATCCTACTAGAAGATTTTCCACTCTTACCAAAGGACGGAGAGAGGTCTCTTGCAAGAACTGACTGCCCACTGTTTGGCTCTGACCTGTGACCTGGAGGGCAAGCATGAAGAATTCGCAAATAGGCATATGATTCCTCCAGAGGAAGTTGCATAAGGTTGAAGCCACAGGGCTAAACTTTCTCTTGCCCTGTGGATTTATGGCCTCACATGTGGACAGAAGAATGCAAAAGCAGATCTCCGGGAGTGAACCAGCTTGCCTGTACTGGAGTACAGTTTCTTACCTTTTCAACTAATACAAATTAGCTTACTTCCTTGCTCAGCTAAATTCCCATTCCAGCCTATCACCTAGTCCTTGTGGGTGTAGAGACATTCCTTTGCTGCTATGGACAAACCCAAAGCTAACCAGGATAGTCTTCGGGGATTTTATAAATAGGGAGGAGAGCTTAGATGTCAAAGCAGGTGTATCAGTAGTTTCCATTGTTAATTCAACTTCCTTTCTCCCTGAAGTAGAGAATCAATTCCATTTTGTTAAAAAACAAAAAAGTAGTTGAAAAAGATCCAAGGATCTTTATAAGGGATCTCTGTTTTTCATTAGCATTAAAAAACATGCATTCTGTTATTTCACAACGGATCTCTCCAAAATTGTCCTACCTCAGGAGTAGATCTGCACTGCTGTCAATAACTACCCTTCTGTGCTGGGTTTTGCTGCCTGGGTTCTAATTTGGGCTCCACCATTCCTGTAAATTTGCATAAGTTGAAGTGCACATAACTGTCTTAGAACAGTGTCCAGCAGGTGGCAAATGCTTAAACTAGTGGCCATCATGATGTTGACGCAGATGACATGCTGGGTTCTTTTCTAGGCTCTTTGGATATATTCTAATCCTCACACGCATCCCCTTTTACAGACAAGGAAGGAAGATTCAGAGGGTGAAACTTAGCCAATGCAACAAAGTTTAGAGGTCTCAGGGAATAGACGCAACCAACCAGTTCTTTCTAATCCTACTCCAGAGCCCTTTCCTTTATTGCACCACCAGTTTCCTGGAACAGATATCAGCAATCTGCATGAGGAAAGTTCTTTACAGTTGATAAATATTTTCACAAATATTGTTTGTTGTCACTTAGCATTTACACAAATGTATATGTGTGGCTTATCAGTTGGGAAATTAACAGATGAGAAATGGGTACTGATAGGATGAAACTGACCTGAGCTTACACAGCTAATGAATGTGGACAGGAGCCACAGTTTCTGGTTCAGCCCCTCTTTTTTCACCCATGTCACCACTGTGGTTTGTTGAGTGTCCCCAAAGGCCCATGTGTTGAAGGCTTGGTCCCCATGGTGGCTATATTGGAGGCAGTGGAATCTTTAGGAGGTAGAGTCTAATGTGAGGTCCCACTGGAAGCATGTCCTCAAAGGGGATTGTGGGACCCCATCCCTTTCCTTTCTCTCTTTGCTTCCAGGTCATGAGGAAAGTGGTTTGGCCCCACCACACACTCCCACCATGATATGCCGCCTTATCACAGACTCAAAGCACCAACTGATTATGGACTGAAACCTCACAACTGAAAGTTCAAATAAACCATTTCTCTTTATAAGTTAGTTTTATCAGGTATTTTGTTACAGTGAGAGAAAGCTGACCAATCCAGTCCCTCCAACTGAGAAACAGCTCCTTTCTGAAGTCCGCCATGGCTCTTTCAGTTTTCAGTCTGACTTCTTTTCCACGGCCATATGCTCCTTCAATTCATGCTTTGATTTTCCTTTAAAACTCTGGTGAAGAGTCCTTTCTTCCAGGGAGTGTTCTCTGATTTGAATTTAGCAAGGCTGCCCATCAGGTGGTCTACCCACATCCTTTATCTTTGCTATACCGCTCTGTACATGGTATTGACAAAGTTAGCTTCACAATGACCCTTTAAGGAAGGTACTTTGATTATGAATATTTGGGATTCAGTGCAATCTGGAGCCAGAGATCCCGCTCTTAACCTCTTCCTGACTCTACTGTGTGCTCAGATTTGCCATCTCCTTAGCTCTTCAATGTGAATCCTTGGAAGGCCAGTTCTGATGCTCTGATCCACCTGCTGGGGAAATGCTACTGCTGAGATGGATAGTACCTGGTTGAAGTATTGGAGGTTCTTAGCCAAATTTTCCTGAAGTTCTCTTCAAATTAAACTAAGAAGTTGATGCAGGTATTTGTGAGAACAGGCATACTCCACAATTGGCTCAGTTTTGAAGAAAAGTGGTGGTCTGGAAGGCTATCTTAGAAACTAATGGGCTGGGTTGCAGTTCATCAGTTGGGAATTTAAACCCAAGAGTCCATGGCCTCCATGACAGAGGGCACCCAGCAAATATTGAGTATATTTATCAAATCTTTATTGAGAACCATCTCAATGCTAAACTCAGTACAGGGCACCATATGTACACAGGTGAATAAGGAAATTCCTGTCCTCATGAAGCTGACATCCTTTTAGAAGAACTAGACTAACAAATGAGTATGTGATATAGCTGGTGGTAATAAATGCTGTTCTCTAGAAAAATAAAGCAGGGTGAGGAGATGGAGGTTGGAGGTGGAAGTGGGTATTTTGGTGACTACTTTTTATAAGAAATGGGGGAAAGCTAGGCAGAGGAGATGATTTGCATAGAGTTCTATAGGAGAAAAAGGAGTTGGCAATGTGCCTCTCTGGGGAAAAACATTCTGGATTGAAGTCATGTCAGAGGAAATACCCTGAGCAGAAAGGAACTGGCCACGTTTGCTAAATAGCACAGAGACAGTCCGTATGTTGAGGCCCAAAGCAAGCTGTTGACTTTCTCTGAGTCTCGTTTTCCTTACCTACATAAAACCCAGAGGTAAATGTGGCCTCTTTCTTAAGATACAGGAAACAGTAACTTAATGCATCCCCTGTGTCCTGTCCCCACCACAATACCCTAACCAATAGAATTCCAAGGCCCTAGCCATCAGTGATTTTCCAGTTCCTCAGAGGTTCTAGCCTGGTGTCCTTTCTGCAGCCAAGCCCCTAAGACCATATAGTTTTACCTCTTGTGACTTTGACTGAAGTGGGAAACCTAGGTCCTTTTATAAAACCACAGTAAACTCTCTCCTGTGCACAACAACTGAACTGAAGAGTTAGGGATGGAGATAGACCCAACATGTACGGGAGTGACAGGGTTGGCACTTCAAATGGAGCAGCCCTAGGAGGCTTATTGGTGCTTTATCAGGCCTAGCCTCTGACTTTCTGGCTCCCTCTCCTCTTTCATTGCTCTCACCATTTCCTTCCAGTACCAAAGCCACAACTTCCTCCTTCTTCTCCTGTCCTCGGCTCTTCTTCTGACATCACAAAAGCTCTACCAGCCCATGGCTATCTTTCCAAGTATTTTCTTGAACAAGCACAGTGGCATCTCTAAACAAAATTCTGGAGCCAGTTTTAGGAAAATGTTATTTCTCACTTTAAATAGCATCTTACATTTAAATGGCAGACAATTCTATTGATTTTGTTAGGTTACTGGAGAGAGAATGCACAGGCAAGCTTTAGTGGCAGTACTGGCATAAAATAAATGTTCCATAAACAGAGGTGATGAGGAGTGTCATTACTACAGTGGTGACAGTCAGGTCACTACTTGTTTGAGGCCCTGCAATGGGGGGGCTCAACTGAGAGATGTTAAGGAGAAGGAAGAGTAGGAAAGTTCTTGCCACAAAGAAGGAAAGAATATTGAGGCTACATGAGGAGTCAAGACAAAGCAAACAAACCAACCAACCTCCAGGCACTAGGGGGTAAGGCAAAGGGCATGGAGAAGAAAGTGCTGGATGGAAAGTTATGTGACAAAAATGTAAAGAGACTATAAAAATTCAGATCTAGGTCCTAAACCTGGTGGGTGAATGGCACTCATGACTGCCCTACATTTCATAACACAAATTGGCATAATGCAATTGAAGGAGGACAAAATGTATTCTGGTGAAAGATCGTGGTGTATAAACGTTAATTCTCACATCCCTTTCTTCAAAAAGTCTAAGAACACCCCAAACAAACAAAAATATTTTAGCTGCCAATGAAATAAGGATATGACTACAGTCTTAAGCCACAAACCATGTAGCAAACCTGCCAAATGTTGTGAAATCTGAATCAAAATGAGGAAGAACTAACAACATATCCTCAGACCTTGGGTAAGATGAACATTTTCCCGAAAGCAAGTTAGACTACCCTGAAAGGTCATCCAGTGATTCTTTATGTGACATAAGATCTAGGGGCACAGAGGGCTATAGCAGAAGAGAACGCTCCCGGTAGGAAACCAATGTGACAACCCAGAGTACCATGGGTAGAAAAGAAGAGGAATCAGGGTCACATATGGTTTTATGCACTATAGTCCCCTAAAGGTGGTCAAAAGTGAAGGGAAATGAAGAAAAGGAGGAAAGCCTTATCCAAATCATCAGTCTCTTCAATAACAAAAATTGAGGGGTGATATACATTTCCAGGTTCAGGAAAATTACAGATTTGGTAAGCATCTGTAAGAGGCAATATATTCTGAGCTTATATATATATCTCTGTGTGTGTGTGTGTGTGTGTATACAAATATATATATATATATACACACACACACACACACACATATATATATTTTTGGGGGGGGTACTAGGGATTGAATCCAAGAGTGCTTAACCACTGAGAAACATCCTCAGCTCTTTTTATTTTTTATTTTGAGTCAGGGTCTCACTAAGTTAAAGTTTGGAGTCTCAGTGACTGAGGCTGGCCTTGAACTTGGGATCCTCCTGCCTTAGCCTCCTAAGCCACTGGGATTACAGATGCGTGCCAACATGCCCAGATTTTAAATATATCTATCTATGTATCTATCTGTCTATCTATGTACATATATATGTATATATCCCCCAATACTCCCCTTCCATCCTTGCTATGGTATGAATGTGTCCTGCAAAGTTCATGTGTTGGAAACTGAATCCCCAGTGCAACAGTGTTAGGATATTAGGATGCAGGGCCTAATAAGAGGTAGAGCCCTTATTAATAGAGACCTTTGTTATTGTGAGAGTGGGTGAGTTATCGTGAGTGTAGTCTTCATAAATGTGAGCTCTGCCCACTTTTGCTCTCCCCATCTCTTGCCCTCTGCCCCCCTGCCATGGTATGACACAGCATGAAGATCTTCAGCAGATGCTGGGGCCATGCTCTTAGACTTTCCATCTCCAGAACCATTAACCAAATACATTTCTTTACCTTATAAATTATCCAATCTCAGATATTCTGTTATTGCTGCAGGAAATGGATTAAAATATTCATCTTTTTCAACAAGAATATGAGATGAAAATCAAAAAGAATCACCCTATAAACCTGTTTTGAAATGAGTGCAAAAAAGAAAAAAAAAAAAAAAAAACCCTACAAAAGAAATCATCCAAAGAAACAGAGGGTGAGTTCAGCAAGTTCTCTATAATATCAAAAAATTATAGGAGAAATGGGCTGTGGTTGTGGCTCAGTGGTAGAGCACTTGCCTAGCATGTGTGAGACACTGGGTTAAATCTTCAGCACCACATAAAAATAAACAAATTTTTAAAAAGGTATTGTGTCCACAACTAAAAATATTTTTTCAAAAACCAGCTTTATTAAAAAAAACATAGGAAATAAATGTAAATTAAAAATATTACAGAGAAGAAAACCATATATAAGCAACCAAAATAAAAATAACCCTAATTTAGGACTTTCATTCATTGATTTGTTCAATGAGAAATGACTGAATACCCCTCTGTGTTTGTGCTTGGAGTACTTTTAAATGCTGAGGACTTAGCAGCATCTAAGTTGGGCAACAACTCTTCCCTCAAGGAATTTACAACCTAGGGTAGACAAGGGGAGAGAGGTGGAGAAAATATAATGCAGTACGAATTTTGATAATCTTACAAGAAAAAAAAATGTGTGAAAAGGTATTGAATGACCAGTAAGGTTCTCTCTGACCACATTTTATCTGAAATCCATATAACATGAATCACTCAGGCCTGTAAATATCTGGGGAGATGTTCTAAGCACATACAGAAATTTTATACTTCAGATGTCTGACTTGTGATTTCTTATTTTACAATGGTGCAAAAGCCATATCGACTCAGTGGGAAATGTACTTTCATCTTTTCCTGGGCTAGTGATATGCTATGTGATACTTTCTCATGGTGGTAGGAAGTGACAGTCAGCTGCCACTTCCATTTAGCCACATGATCACGAAGGAAACAACTTACTCTATACCAAACTGAGTTACTAAGTTGTGATATTTGGTAGGTTAGATGTATTAAATGCATTTTCAACTTACCCTATTTTCAACTTAGGATGGTTTTATCAGGATGTAACTCCATTCTAGCTGACAAAGCATCTGTGTAGCCACAGATTAAAAAAAAAAAAAAATTATTGAAAAAAATAGGGGCCGAGGTCAGAGCTCACAGTGTCCAAAAATATGTAATCAGTGTTTGTGAAAAAGAAATGAGCACAAGAAAAATATATATTTTAAAATAGGACAAATGATGCTTAAATTTGAAGATCAAAAGAGTAATGCTCTCATGACAACTTGATATTTAAATGATCACCAATAGAATATAAGAAAAATATATGTAATCAGTCCTGAGTCTGGGCTGGTCTTGTGCTTGTTTTGAGCAATAGCCTGTGGTGAAAGAGATGTTGTGTCAGCTCCAAGCTCAGGCTGAAGAGGGCTTGCATACTTCCACTGCCCTCTTGCAACCCCATTCCCATACTGTGAACAACGCTGGGCAACCTGCAGGACCAGGGGATATTGCACAGCCAGGACACTCCCATTGTCCCCGACAAGAGATAACCAATGACATGCAAGTAAAGTGACTGTACGCCAGTCAGGTTCCAGCTGACCCAGGTCCTGACCCATTCACCCACAATCAGTCAAGTCTGATCAGCAGAACCACCCCACAGACAGGTGGACTTGTCAGCAGTGACAAGTGATGTTTGTGTTCAGCCACTGTGTTTTGGAGTAATACGTTAAGCAACAAAATCTGAGTATATAAGTGTATTTCAAAAATTATTTTTCTCACCTTTAAAGAACCAATTTAGAAAATAGTACATCTTTTGTAATGGAATGTTTACCTGAAATTCACATATCAATGATCATTATCACTCAGTATCCATGGGAGTTAGGTTCCAGAATCGCCTGTGAATACCCACACCCGTGGAGTTCAACTCCCTTAAAAAAAGGTGGGGTAGTATTTGCATATAACATATGCAATCTTTCTGTATACTTTAAATCATCTCTAGATTACTTATAATGCCCAGTACAATGTAAATTCTATGTAAATGGTTGTTATACTATATTATCTAGGCATCAGCAACAAGAGAAAAAAGTCTGGACATGTTCAGTACAAGCACATTTTTTTTTTTTCAAATATGTTTGATCCATGCATGGTTGAAGCCACAGAAAGCTGATTTTATGTTTTAGTTTCTTTTTCTTCTGTTAAAGTGGAATGATATTTATACTTTTTATTAAAGGTACAGAATACTTTTTATTAATACTTATATTGTAAAAACTGATACCCTTTTACCAAAATTCTACTGATTTATCTATCTTCATAACTGTATATATTTGTGAACAGATGTCAGGAACAAGTTTCACCAAGTGTTAATAATTGTTCTTTCTCAGTGGCAAGATTTAGTGTCATTTTTGAATGGTTCTTTGTAGTTTTCTATATTGCTTGGGTGTATTGTAATGGATATGTAACAATGTTATAAAAGCCAGTTGAACCATTCTTTCAAAAAGAGCATGATATGCAGTTAGGAAGAGCTCAAAAAGAAAGGGGACATGTTCAAAGAACATGGAACAACGTGGGACCCTGGATTGGTTCCTCAACACCAAAATGGACGTTTATGGAAAAACTGCTGAAATTCAAATAAGGCCTTCAGAGTCATTTAGTATTGGATAAATGTTAATTAACCAATTTGATCATTGTATTGTGATTATGTAAGAGGCCAATAACAGGGGAAGTTGGATGAAGGGCAAAAGGGAACTGTAGGTACTATTTTTGCAACTCTGCCTAGAATTATTTCAAAATAAAAAAGAGCATGAAATTATATCAAATTGTGTAAGGAAAACATTGGAATTTGCTCTGTTATTTTTAAATTGTAAACCCTATTATTCTTCGTGAAACACATGTGGGGAACAATTTAAAAGTGACCAATAGTGAATGCATATACTAAATAAAAATTGCTATTAGGTATATGATGTTTAAACATTTTTAAAAAATATTTATTTACTTATCTTTGCAGTACCGGGAATCAAATCCAGCACCTCCAGCATGCTAGGTGAGCACTTTGCAGAAATACATCCCAGTTCCTGATTTCAATTTATAATTTTAGAGTACCAGAATATTCTGGGAAAGTGGTTTGTTGATGTACAAGTTTGATGTCCTGAGAATCTTCTCATGTTTGTTATTAATATTTGGCAATGTTTGGCCTTTCTAGGAGCAGATCAATTCCTTATTCTGTACAAGCAGAAGTTTATATACTCCTTATAATTTTAGGTGATCAGCAGTATATTTATAGCTTGGTTGCAGGATTTTGTTAGCTTTGACCAAAGGAATAATAAGGGAATTAGAATACTGCGTCACATCTGTAAGTTAGCAAAAAGGTGATAAATATATAATATGAATGAGGAAGTCATACAAGCCTGAGATTTCTGATGCATTAGAGAAAGACTGATCCAGTTTGAAGTGGTGCTTTCCTTAGATGAGCAATACTCTGTTTTTTATCAATTATACTATTCTTTACATCCATTTTGGTACCATGACTGAATGACATTTGTAACACACACCACATGCCGAGATACTCTCTAAATGTATAAATAAACAACTACGATGCATTCCAATTGTTTCATAAAGGAGCTATTTTTAGAAAGAGTAGAATAACTTCATCCCGGATTCATCATAGAGAAATTCCTAGATGGATTCTGACACAAATAGAAAGAAAATGAGAAAAACCTTGGAGATTTGGAAGTGACAAACCGCATTTCCCTTAGTTTGGAAAGAGTACTGATTTATTCTTATAAAAGAACAATAATTCACACCAAGAATATTAAATTTGTTTACAAAAGTTGGGTCTGAAACTTCTAAAATACTACAGTCAAGTCAGATGTCAAGAATGTTAATTAGCCGAAGGAAGGGGAGAGTGGACGGGAGGCAGGCCTCAGCACCAGCTCACTCTGTAAACAGCTGTGTGTCTCGAATTCCACAGCAAGTACACGGAGGCTTTCTTTGAACCCAAGAGATAATAAATGATAAAGCATCTAGCAAAGAAAATATGAAAAATTGCTATTCAAAAACTGTTAATTGAACAAATGCCCTCTGCTTGTAAATGACCAAAATTTGGGCTTTGATTGGTCCAGCTAACCAATGTGTATTTACTGTTTAAATTTTCTTTCTGCTTTTCTCATTGTGCTCATTTTTTGTTTTGGTTAGTTTGTATCCTCTGTTAAGATGATGTCTACCAAGTGAGTACAAAATGCAGAGACAGTTTTAAAGTCCCTTGATACTCTACTGTTTAACCATCAACTTATTAGCCCAGGCACAAAACAGAGAAGAAAGATACATGCATATTAAAACCAACAAACAGGCTTGCCAGATACAGTGGTGCATGCCTGTAATCCCAGCTACTTGGAAGGCTGAGGCTGGAGGATTGCAAGTTCAAGGCCAGCCTCAGCAAGTTAGCAAGACCCTGTCTCAAAATAAAAATTAAAAGGGCTGTATATGTAACTCAGCAGTAAAGCTCCCCTGGGTTCAATCTCCAATACTGGAAACAACAACAAAAAAACACTAACAGGCTTTTAAATTCTCCATACTCTCATATCCTAAACTATTTAGATATAATTGTACACATGAATGTACATAACTTTGACAACTAATTTGTTACTTTATCTTTTTTTTTTCCTTTTAGTTCCAGAGTTTAACCAAACAAATCTCTTCTTTTGTGCAATGTCACCCTAAATTCAAGACAGTAGGTACTGGCAGTCAAGTCTCATGATATATCCTCCATCTGTCTTTTGTTCATCAATGTCATGGTGAGCTTGGAAGTTGAAGGGTCATTTTTCACTACTCAATCCATTTAAAACTAACCCCAGATAAAATTAAAATGCTACACAAATCAAGCAGAATTATATATATATATATATATATATATATATGTAAAAACTATAATATATATTACATATAATATATATATATTAGTTGTAGATGGATACAATATCTTTATTTATTTTTATGTAGTGCTGAGACTCGAACCCAGTGCCTCACTTGTGCTAGGCAAGCGCTCTACCAGTGAACTCCAACCCCAGTCCCAAGCAGAGTTGTTTCAAATATTAATTTTGTATGTACACCATAAGAATTCTAAGTCAGTTTTGCCTAAGGAGTAAAAGGAAACACAGCAAAACATTATATTTTCAGAAAATGTGCCTGGAAATGAGTGCTTGTGTTACTAAGAACTTTGATTAAAGATAAATAAAATTCTCTAGGATAATAATAATAATTGCTAAAAGAGGACAAAATCTCCCCACCAATGAAATTATTCACATATTCATTAAGCAAAAATTTAGTGAAAGCCTTGAGCCCAGAATCTACGATACAGCCATGAATCAATCCCTTTGCTCTTCTCCCCCGTCTTTAAAATTTCTCCCACGACCTATGTACTCACTAGAATCGCAAATGGTTTAATGAATTGGGCAAGCAGTAAGGTCAAAGCCAACTCTGATACATTTTTGACATTTGCTGATAAAGATACATTGGGTGTTGGTGTTTTTCTTTCAACCTAGGAATGTTCCACCCATCCTGGTGAGGAAGGAACACTGGGTTCAGAGAACCCTGAGTCACTGTTCACTCTGCAGATATCGGTGGAGAGGAAGAATTGATGCAAAGTGGACTTGAGACAGCAGAACAGACCTGGAGGTCTGCTTTGCCTTCTATTCCAAAGCCAAGCATTGGATTTTCAAGGCCAAATTTTGTTGTTGTTGTTTTGTTTTTTCAAATCTCATTTGCAGTGTGCAGCCTGCAGTACAAAGTTCAGGATCTGCCTCAAAGATCAGCAGTTCTTTGGCGTCTGAGACAACTGTGCCACCTGGCCCTGCTCAGATGCCATCCCTCCTCTCAGGAGAGCCAAGCCCAACACCAGGCCAGCTGAAGAACCAGTTATTTGTGCACAGAGTTTAAAATGGGGATCAGAAATGGCACGTTTGTTGAGAGGCAGGATGACTGCATGATCTATCGTCCAAATGGGACACTTTCCAAAGAGGGCACCGTTAATAATCATGCCATGTTAACAGCCATAAGTGGAGCCTACCCGGGGACAAACTGGGACACATGGCCTCGCTAGTGGGAGGAGACCTGCTCAGGATGTCTGCATTTTCTCTTCAGTAGGTTTGCAATTACGGCACACTCGAAACATTTATAGCTTCCCCAGGCTTCACCTCCAGGGTTACATTGCCTGGAAGTGATTTTGAGGGTATATTTTGGGGCAAAACAGACTTGTTCAAGAAAATGTCCTTATGAATGTGTAGCAATGACTACCGAAGTCACATTCCCACTTGCCTTTCCCATGTGGTTAGAGAAGATTCTAGAATTAGAAAAGAACCCCCCTCTACCCCAAAATGAAAGACCTGCTCTAACGGCTTAATTTTGCCCTTCAGAAAGCAAGCGTACAGAGTGGCCGGTGGGATCTTTAAAAGTGTTCCCCATCAATCCTCTACCTCTCTTTCATTCTGTCTGTGAGGCTATCTTATTTCACTTTTGGAAAAGTTATTTTAATCTCCAGCTTAGAAACTGATAACAGTTTGTCAATATGAAGGAAGTCCATTATGTGGGAATCTCACATCACCTTTGCCAGAGCACGGTGCACTGTCCAGCAGCCATTATTTTATGCTTCATGTCTTTCTTTATTTGAAATACCTTTGATGTGTCCTCTCAAACAAAAATGGAGTTGGTGCACAGCTCAGAGAGGAACGCCTGAGCGGCCACGGGAAGAGATGGGACTGGGGAGCTGGGTGGGGGGTGGGGCGGAGGGGTGTAAATAAAATAAAGGCCTGGGCAGAGCTACAAGAATATTTAGCATTCCTGGCTTCCCACAAAGGGTAGGTCAAGGAGAGGGAACAAGCAGTTGGGAAGCAGAGCACACCACAGCTATTCTTTTTCAGGCCTAACCCAGTCCACTGTAGCACATAAATGTCCCCAGTGGGAAGACCTTGAGTTTATTCCACCGTGTGGCTAATGCTCGGTAATCACACACGATGCCTGTCCATCTGCAGGATGGGGTCAAACTGTGGCAAAGATGCAGCTGCTGATTTTGGCTGTGTGTTAAATCCACTTTTGCTCAGCAATCGTCAAAGCCATATTCAGAACACCCTGTTCAAGGGATGGAGCACTTAGAAGTCCGGTTCCCCAGGCCCCAGTCAAAACAAAGTCCACTTCTTTATGGTGTGCCACAGGCAGTCTGCTTCAGGAACCTGATGTCAGCTTTTTGGACGGAGGTTCTGGAAGAGGAACCATGCTCGCTGTTACTTGCGTGAGTAGTGAATTGAAGATGTGCTTCTCTGAAACTCAGGAAGGGAACACACCTCATCATTAGTAACAGAACCAACCACAACTCCTTGAGACAAAAACGGTCATTCAGCCTGGGTTTAAAAGACATTGGGGTCTGACAGGCTTTCCTTCTTCTATCATTCTGGTCTTTTTGGGTTAAATCAGTCTCTGCTACAGCACCTATAAAATGCTATATTGAGACTATTTCACTAGGTTTCCCACAGTGGGAATTTCCAGCTACTGGAAATACCCCATGCCTGTGTAAGCTCATTTGTTTTTCTTAATTTGAGTCTCTGGTTATAGAACAAATAGCAGAACCTACTTGTTGCCGAATGCTAATCCCTTCAAGTGTTTGACCAGAAGTACTCACAAAAAATGGGACACTATGATGGGCAGATGTCACACAAACATCCTCTGAGTCACTGAATGAGTGAGTTTGGGGTGATACAACTGAAAAAGTGCCTCCTGTGATAGAATCCTAGACCAGGAAAATCTTCATGTCCCCTTAACAGCTGTCCCCACCGCCCACATTAGAGATTTGAGCACTGTGTTAAGTTCGACATTTAGCAAAAACTAGTTTATAAATTTTTATTTTATTCAGATGAACAGACTTGCTATAGTGACCACACATCTTGGATTTCCTGAGACAACCCTAATATCAAATATCTAATTGATCATCACTATAAGTATGCTAGAACCATGTTCCCTCCATTTTGGGTTCAAAACACACAGTGGCAGAAATCCTGAAACATCTGTGTATTTTATAGGCAGAACAGGGGAGTAGAAGAGAAGGCAGGAGTGGACATTGAGCATCTACTTTGGGACAGGCAACATGCCAGGAATGTGCAAGGTTAATATGCTTAGTTCACAGAGTGGTTGGCATTATTACCCTAATTTTATAAATGAGAAAACTGCCACTCAGAGAGCTTTGGCAACTTGCCCAAAGTGCCAGCAATAGTTGGCATGCTACAGAAAAATAAGACCAAAGGAGATGATAACTAGGAAGGTACATAGATTGCAGAATTGTCTCACACAATTATGGAGGTTGGCAAAGCCCCAGATCTATAGGCTGGGTTGGCAACCTGGAGACAGGAGAGACGATGGCAGAGTTGTAGTCCAGAGGCCAGCAGGCTTGAAACCCAGGAAAAGGGGGTGCTGTAGGTGTTTCAGTTAAAGTCCAAAGATGAGGAAAAGCTGATGTTTTGGTGAGAAAGCCATTGGGCAAGGAGAGTCTGTTCTTACTTGAGAAAGGACCAGCCTGCTTGTTCTCTTCAGAACTTTAGCTCATGGATGGGGTTCTCCTATATTATGGAGGGCAATCTGCTTTACTCGGTCACCCATTTAAATATTAAGTCTTACCCGAAAATATCCAGGATAATGTTTGACCAATTACCTGTGACCCAGCCAAGTTGACACAGGCACCATTACAGTGCCTGGCCACGAAGAAATTAAATCAAGTTTCAAATCAAGCTCTGTCTCACTCCAAAATCTGTGTTCTTTTTACTGTTGTATAAGTTACTGATCTTTTTTTCCCCAAGGAAACACAATCATTCTTAAAAATATGAGATTTATAAACCTAAAAACTTTAGATAATGAGAAATAATGTATTACATTATGACAAATGATCAATCATATTAAACAGAAAATTTCCCCATCTGCTGCAAAATGTGGACCACGTGTATTCCCAAGTTTTGTTCCCAGGGCAGTCAATTTCTTTTTCACATTCTGTCTTGAAGGGGATTCCAAATGCAATGCAGACAGGAGTGTCTCTCAACCCCACATGGAGGCCGTAATTCAAAGGAGTCAAGACCCTCCAGTAAATACCCTGGCTCTGCTCAGGAGGCCCAGCCATCTGTCAATGCCTGGTGACAGCAGAGATGAAGAAGGTGCTGAGGATCACCCATCGACAGCTAGCAAGGGCCATGAGGCTTTACAATTACTGCTGGCCCCACATTAACTTCCATTCCATAAACATTTATTGGGTACCTGCTACATACAAAGCCCAATGTTGAAACGAGCTTGGACTAAAGGAGAACAAAGGCCCAGTCACTCTGCTCCACATGCTTATAAGGGAAGGGAATAAGAAACACAACTATATAAGAAAAATGCCAGATTCTGGATGCAAGCAATATACCCCGCACTTCCAAGGGCAGCCATATCCCTGGGCCTAACAGCTTGAACGGTGGAGGTGGTATTTGACATAGGCCTTGAAGTATGTGTAGGAGTCCAATAGACAGGGGTGGGAAGGGTAAAACAGGAGCAAACGCAAGGAGGAAAGGATTTCTCTAAATAACAGTGAGTCATTAAACTTGTCTGGATTGCAGAATATGTGAGAGGGAGTAGTAGGAATAAGACTTATTTCCTTGGCTTGCACTTCACCCTGAACTTCAATCACATGTAAGATTCATCACTTTTGGCTTGTCCTCCTGAGCAGGACCAGACTCCCCCAGTCAATAGGCAGCACTTGCCCGGAGGTCAGGTGGCCAGCCGAGCGGCTGTCCTGTGTGTGTGCTTACTCACCCAGAAACTCGGCCTGCATGGTAAGAACAAGCCTGCTGGTCTGGGGGGTTGGTCTGACCCTGTTCCTGACCTCTAGGTTTCTCATCCTTCTCTGTGGTCTGGCCCAACTGGCCTGAGGTACAGACCCTCAGAGTCTGGGTCAGCTCTGCTTGCAGCTAGAGGACACAGAGGAAGGCACCTCTTACAAGTCACTGATCCTCTCAAGTCCCTGACACTCCTAAGGTAGACAGCTAGCATTTCTTTCCATCTGGTTCTAGGCAATGGACAAGGCTGGTGGCGACCTGTCAATTGCCTAAGCTGTAAGATGTTTGCCTTTGGAATGTGGTTTGAGTGTCAGTCTAAGATTTAAAACTGGACAGAACAAAACAAGACAAATTCTATTTTGCTGCCTCTTAAATTGTTGATTTCTAGTGATTTGTTTCCTAAAAACATGTTAGACAGTTATCCATAGGTCAAATCCTGTGAATGTAAGTGAGAAAAACTTCCTTTAGCTCATCCCTCACTTCCCTGGTGGAAGCATCTGGTTCTAAGTTGCACGCTAGCTTCTCAGGTGCTGCAGAACTCCTGGAGGGTTGTTAGAAATGCAGATGCTGGGGCTTATCTCTGACCAGGTGAATCAAGCCCCAAGCTGTGGGGTTTTCATCTCCTTAGGCAATTATTATGCACGGCTAGATAGAGAAGTACTTCCTGGGGTAAAAGCTTTATGGTATTCTGGCATCCATGTTCTTTATACATTGCATCCCAGAATTTCAAGAGTTAAGAGGGACCTTGGAAATCAACCAGTCTAGCACTTTGCAGACTGTTGGTAGGGAAGCTGGACTAGGAGCTGGGCTAGAGTACATGAGGGAGTCATCTGCTCTTGGAGTGTGAGTTAGCATCTCAGCGCCTGAAGAACACAACATGGAAAATGCTGATTTAGTTCAACCCTGCCCAAGAACATGTGTCTTTGGACTTTCAACCCTATTGCTCCTGCTGCCTGCCTGCTCTGCTTCTCAAGAATCCCTACCACCCCAGCCTGGGATAAGGATGATGTGTGCTAACAGACAAGACCCTCATGGAGAGGGAAGTGTGGGAAGTGATGTATGCAGTGGGCCAGGTGCTTGGCCTTTTACTAGGTGTTTCTTTGAGGCCATACCATTCTAGAGTTATCTCAGAATAATGAATAATGGCCAGCTTCTCCCTCTTCCCTATAAGAAATTCCAAATGGTAGGAATTGGAAACAAAGAATCCTCTCCTCCCACCCTGGCTTGAGCACCAGAGTCCTGCTGGATTCCGAGGAGCCAATGCCAGGGAGTGTCCAGGCTGAGTTCCCCCCACCAATGCTCAACCAAGAGCAGACACCCTTAGCAGAGTGGAGAATGGACAGCAGAGCATTGAGCAGAAGAGTGGGGAGCAAGAAGCCGGGAGGGTGAGTGGACAGCATGAGGTTGCTTGTACCCCTCTCAGGCCCAGACCTCTGACTACACGTGACCCACCTGGCACCTGACACTCGTGGCATCAATAAATGGACACTTTAATGATGTGAAGACTGCCGTTTTCTGCTTTATACCCCTAGGAACTCTAGTCCGGTGCCTTGTTTGTATGAATTGACCAATTATTGTATAAATAATGGACTAAACATAAAATATAGGGAAACTAGAGAAACTATTCTCTACCTCACTCTCCTGGGTAAATCCCCCTCTATTCTAGAAGCAAAGCTCTCTGCTGTTTGGTCTGACCCAGTGTTACTCAGTTCATCAATGAGGGACAGAACTGTTCCATGACCACCCCTCTTCAACCCACTCTTAATCCCTTTACTTTCAGATCTTTGCCCAGAAAAGACCAGGTCCTGGGTCCCCAGGTCCAAAATTTTTGTAGCAAGAAAAGTCATTCTAACCTGAAATTTTTAATAGCAAATAAAGTGATCCGGCTCCAAATGAGCCAGGCAAGGCCACCCCACATAGAGCTGTGACTATCACAATAGGTGATTGTTTAAAGTGTTTTAATGAGTCTCAAAACTTCCTACATAAGATCAGCCTCCACTCAGTCCTCTTGACAGGCTCCAGTAAATAACACAAGTTGACAGGAATAAAACAGCTTGCTCAGAAGCAATTGAGTGGAATTAGAATGAACAGACAAGAAAGAAAAATTGGCACTTGGGTCACAAGGAACTTTTTGTTAGGAACACTCTGGGGGTTTCAGTGGGATGTGGCCCCGCTGACTAATCACCAGTATAGAAAGTTTACAGTCTCTCCACCATGCCAACGTCTTTAATAACTTGAAAAGCACAAGAGGTGGCTGTTAATTTCAAAGACAGTTATATGAAGCTTTTATTGAGTGTGGTGCAGAGTATATAGTTAGCAGCCTGCAAGATAATGAACTCTTTAAATAGGGCTTTCAGAAAACAGTTTTATTTTTGCTTGAGCCAAAAGAACAGAATTTTTTTTTCCTGTTATTTCAGGGCATAAAACTGTGTATGAAGTAGGATCTTTATATTTCACACAAGATGGGCCATCTCCTTCACTGAGGGCATCTGCTGTGCCGTGGAGCCATAGCTACTTAGACGGCCTGGACTTTGGTATTGTCATGATGTTCCTTTCCCAGAAAGAGAGCAGATGGGCAATGAAGGCGTGACCTGTTGTGGGCACCATACCAGCTCCCCCGTGGACACTGGCTCTGGGGCCTTCTCTGCCCACCCTGAGCTGACAACACTAAGAAGAGGTGGGACTCCTTAAGCCTGATAATGTCACAATGTGAAGAAAACAGAGATCCCACCAGTGAGTTCTTCAAATTAGACAGAAATGATCCGCAGAAAGAGCAGAAAGCGGAATTTCACATGCTCCCTAAGAGAGGGTTGGGGGTCAGAGGCCATGTAGAAGGAACAAAATGGGTACAGCTGGCCTTCCCTGTCTAGAACTAGACCATGGCCTGCTCTTACCTCTTGATGCTACATGTTGGGAATGGACGAAATGACAGCTGATGGGCTCAGAGTCACCATGACAGGGAGGTGGACCTCCCTTCCCCTAGGCAGCCATTCATGACTGTGACCCGGCAGTACACTGTGCCTTTGTCCTCCTCCTCCTTCTCCCTCCCCATCTCTGCTCTGTATGTGTGTGTGGAGGGACTGAAACAGAGAAAATTGCCTGGCTTACCTTGTGGATTATCGATCACTTATTTTATCATGGTTGTATCCAGTATTCATTAAGCACTGTGCAAAGACCTGGGGATAGGAACGTGAGCAAGCCAGAAACCACCCTGTCCCCAGACACAACATTCAGCGGGTGAATCCTTGTTGGGGGGCCATCTTACCCTTGACTCTGTAGCAAGTTAGCTATGACTTGCAATAGTTGCTTCTGCCTGGAAACTCCTTGAGCTGAGCCTCAGTGGGACCAAATGCTATTGGCCAACTGGGTGAAGGCACAAAACACAATGTATCAGAAAACAGGCCTTCTCCAACCAGTCCTGGGGTGTGGGGGGGGGGGGGGGGAGGAAGAGCACAATGTAAACAAAGACATTAATTAAAGGAAAATGAGTTATTTTGTGCCTCAGCACTGGCAACAGTCTTCCTCATTACTTTGTTCAGTGTTGTTGGCAACATGTATTCACTCGGAAGTGTTTTTTTTCTGTTTTTTTTTTTTTTTTTTTTTGGGGGGGGGGGGAGCGGGGTTTGGACACATTTCTGCCCTTCACACACTGTGGGAAGTTTAGCAGTTTTCTAGGATGGACCCTGCAAAGTCCATGGAGCTTTTCCTAGGTGGGAGAGCTGGACAGCCCAGAAAACCCCCTTTTGAGATCTGAGTTCTGGACAAAATCTCACAGCCTCACCCATCTCTAGCCGCTGAGTACTTGCTGGGAGCCGAGTCTGATCTGTGGGAGTCTGGAATGCCTAGGAAGGCCATTTGCCATTCAGATTGGGTGGAAGATGCTCTCAGCTTCCTGCTGGCCTGGGCTACGTAAAGAACCCAGAGAGGAACAGCGCTCAAAGAAGAGGGCTAGAATTCTTTTAAGGATGTCAGAAACCCAAATGACCTCTGGAAGTTAGATTTACTCTTTCAAGGTCTTAACAAAGGAAGATTTTTAATGCATTTTGAAGTTTTTGTACTCTGATTTACAGTGATTCCCAGTCCTAGTGGTACCTGAGAAATATTTGGGGGATGTGATTGAATAGTTCCCTATTTCCCATTCTCCACCCCTATGAGAGTCACCAGTGAGGCCCAGCAATTCTTAGCAGTGTCACTACAAATGAGTGACAGTGATGCTGTCATTTAGGGGCTGCCTATGGATTAGTGACGTCAAAAGGACCTAAACCTGGAATGTTCTGAAGAAATACCTGTCTTTCTAACCCTGGTGTTTGGTATAGCAGGGAGCAGACATGCTGATTCTGGAAGCTTCCAGTCAGAATCAAACACCCCTTTGTTAAGTTGCCAGCATGCTGATACATTCTCAGCTGGGTCAGTGTGCTTCCAGTATCCCTACCCTTGGGACACAGTCAGTGGAAGGAGAAGTATAGGAAATACCATCTTTGGAGAATGGTTACTGAGTTCCCTGGAGATGCTTTGAAGGTCTAGCCCAGCAGCTGAGCTGAGGGAAGTAGGTATTTCTGAATTCACCTTAAATCCCCATAAAGCCACATCACTTTGCCTTCACGTCAGACCCATTTCACCTGTCTGGCCCTTGTCAGGTGTCTTAATCTATATTCTGTTGCTATAACAGAACACCCAAGGCTGGGTAATGTATGAAGGAAAGAGGGTTGTTTTGGCTTACCATTTTAGAAAACCAAGAGCACAGCTCCAGCATCTGCTTGGCTTCCAATGGGGCGGGGTGGTGGGGCAGGGGTTACTTTGCTCCATGCATGGTGGAGAAGAGGAGGAGCGTGTAGGCATGTGCAGAATGGAGGGATCACATGGTGAAAGAGGAGACAAGAGGGTGAACCAGCAACTGTGGAGGAGAGGAACGTGCAAGAGATGAAACGAGAAAGCTGAGGAAGCCCAACATGGCTTATCACAACCTGCTCTGGAGGTAACTAACCCTGCCCCCATGAGGGAAGAACTCACTCCCACAAGAAAGACATGAATCCATCCTAATGAAATCACCTCTTAATGGACCATCTGAAAGAAGCACACGGAGCCACACTCCAAAGCAAATCACCTGGAGAAGTCCCGTTTTATTTTAAAAATGCACACACTTATATAGGGCCGTGAAGAGGCTGATTGGTTGGGGCATGAAACGGGGTGAGAGTTGATTGGGAGAGCCTTGTTGCTGGGGGGCGGGGCGATGGTTGATTGGGTGAGCCTTGTTACTAGGAGTCTGGGCGGGGGTGTGAAGCACTGATTAGGTGCGAGTTTGTGCCCTTGGGAAGAAGTTATGAGGAGTAGAATCAGGGAGAGAAGCCCGGCCAGCGCCACGTTGGCACCTAAGGGGGTGGGTGTGACCTTATACCATCGCCTTTCAACACTATGACATTGGGGAACAAATTTCAACAGGCGTATCAGAGGAGAGAAGCCACATCCAAACCAGAACACCAGCAGTGCCCGTGCTTGCAGCCCAAGGGCACCCCCACACTCACGCACACACTGGCGTGAAGAGGTCTGCATGGAGCCAGCCTCCGGGTTGGAACGCACCCCTGCCTCAAGGAGGCTGGAGGCTTCTGTGCCCATTTCTGGAGCTTCTACATCATCTCGCTTAGAGGCTTTGACTACAGATCCTCTGGGCAAGGCAAAGGATCCTTTCCCGCGCGAAGCCCACATTATCTACAGGGAAAGAAAGAGCGTCTGAGCTGGTGCCAGGGGTTTGCTGTTTTTTTAAGAGCAAAACAAAGCCCAGTGGCCATTCAGCAATGCTCTCCTGGCCAGCACGGGCTGCGGGTGTGTGGAATGGAAAGGTTGCTACCTGTATACCTCACCACCTGGGTGGCTCAGGCTCAGGCCTGGGATCTGCCTTGGACTCTGCAAAGATGGCTCTGCAGTTAGGTACTCAGGCAGCTGGGGACAGTGTTGGGTCGGGCTATCAACAACAATTCACTGAGCCTCTGCCCTCACTGGGCACTCTTTTGAACTTTTTGTCTTGCAAATTAACCTTAAAAATAGCCAGGGACAGATGAGTTATACTGTGGCCCTGTGACTAACCACGATGGCATTCTCCCCAGTTACCATCTCTGCTGCTTATTGAACATGACACAGTGAGTCTGGTTATAGAATTTTCTGGGGGATTCCGAAGATGCCTGGTTTGACATACCTCCCTGCCACCCCCTCTTTCTGTGAAATTCTGTCTTGAAGGTGGCTGCCCACGATTGCTTGTCACCGCTGGACTTATCTTTAAAGGTTGTGGGTACAAGAAGTTAATCCTAGCAGATGTGATCTGGCTAAGCAATAGCCTCTTTTCTTCTGAACCTAAGCAATAGTTGTAGGGAAGCTTGAGTCAGAGGGCTCATTTGGCCCCTGATAACCATGCGGGAGCCCTGAGAGTCAGGGTAGTGTCATTGATCATGTTCTTTATGTTCTCAACACGTCCAAGCTGAGCAAAGGCTTTGAATGGAAAAACCCTGAGGTTGCTTGCTCCTGGCCAGGACTGGGGAGGAAATGTATCTTCTTCTCTTATGCTGGCAAGGGGGCCTTGCCCAACCCCCTATGCAGCAGTATCAGACAGAGAAACATTCTCAGCAGGCGCCTCCTCTTGCTCCCTTCTTCTGATCTCTCCTCCCAAAGCTCCAGACTGGAGTTGGGGGTGGGGGCATGGCTCAAATCATCCAAATACCTGCCACCAAGTCTGAGTCAGGGCTT
Organism: Sciurus carolinensis; assembly: GCF_902686445.1. Classification (NCBI taxonomy): domain Eukaryota; kingdom Metazoa; phylum Chordata; class Mammalia; order Rodentia; family Sciuridae; genus Sciurus; species Sciurus carolinensis. The sequence continues at coordinate 63,949,743 of NC_062225.1, read as the reverse complement.
CCAACCCTCCCCAGGGAAACAGGAGTGGAATTTTATGCTTCATTTCTTTTTCCCATACCTTCATCTACAAATATTTATTGAGCTACTGCTGGGTACTAGGCGATCCCCATGGAACCCAGCTGGTGATTTTCCAATTGAGATACTGAATACTCAGTATGGAGGAAGTACTATCTAGATGAGGCCAGGCAGGTCCAGTCAGGCTCTGGGACCATCAGATAGCCGGGCAAAGGTGGAGGTAGACTTTCTCAGTGCAGGTGTTTAGCCACATCCGGGAAGCCCACGTGTGGCAGTGGGTCTGGAGAGAAACTTAACACAGGGCTCCCGGGGTCTGTGGTCATAGCACCCTGAAGCCTGGCCTGCAGCCTTCCTGAGAGCTCCTCACATGTCTAGCCTGCCCAAGGTACCAGTTCTTCAGAATTTGAAGACCTGGTACCAGATTCAAAACAGACATTTTTTCCTGGCCAAGGCAAAATAGGAGATCCAAATGCTTAGAATGTTGGAGTTTATTCTTTGAGGTTAGTAGGGAGATCACAGGAACCCTAACATTAGGGCCTTGCCCTAGATGTTATTTTGTCTGTGGACATACTGTGGGTATTCTTCCCATAAACACAGGGTGAGCTCAGGGACAAGACCCCACAGCAAGGTTCCTGCTGTTCCTCACTGCAGAGCAAGACCCTCCCAGCCCCAAGATGGAACTTCCCATCACAGCACACTTGTCTCTCTCTAGGTTAAAGGAAAACGACAGTAAATGAGGCCTTTTGGGTTTCTTAAATAACCCTCTTCCCTTTTCATAGACTCTCGTAGAGAAGATTTTTCTTATAGAAAAGACTTTCAAAAGAAAAAGGATATTTGTAAGGTTGATTAGACATGAACTCACACAGTTAAATCATCCAATACTCAACAGTCAGGCACCACATAGCTGAAGCAAAAAGGGCTTGACCTGATTATGACATTCAAGTGATAAATCATTCTGATCAGAAAAGGATGTAAGAGGAACAGCTGAAAGTCTGTCTCCACAGCCGCGTGGCTTGGATCTCTGGAAAAGAGGATATTGGTGTAGACAGCAATTCATAGGCCCTGATTAGTCCACTCAATAGTGACTGAGATTTCCCAGTAGACACAGCACAATAAAGTCAATAAATATTGGACTGATCTTTTTTTTTTTTTTTTTTTTTAAAGATCTTTTCTGAGAAAAGATGCATAAGAGAAGATTGGCATGCTGGCTTGAAGATAAATATCTACAAATACTGCACTCTGACGTTCAGGGAGGAACCTCGTTCACAGCATCACAGGAAGCAAATTACTCCAGTCTTAAATAAGATCCCTTTGACAGGCAGCAGCAAATCAGTACAAATTAAAGCAAATGCATTCTTGGCTGAGAGGGTTTTCTTTTTTCTGTCTAAAAAACACCACTAGCCAGGCTTCCACTAGCTATCTCCAAGACTGGGGCCTCTGGCTTACATGGTGGTTGAGTCAATTTGGTGGAAGTTCAAACCCCCAAACCAATTCCTTCGTTTAAGTCCCTGGGTGCTTGTCTTATGTTTCTAGGCAGGCAATTGAAATTCGGCCATGGTTTTTCTTTTGCACTTTTTGACCAGTAAACATAAATGCAGGATCAGTAAAACACTGTGTCCATAGATCATGTGGCAGCAGGGCTAGGGGAAACTGGTGTTATGGTATAGGGAACAAGAAAGGCCACAGACCCCATTGTCCTGGGGCAGTCTGGTTTATGCCTAGTGCTCTCAAGTCCCATCCAGCGTACATCTGCACTTTCCAAAGTTTCCCAGTTCAGATGGTGAATGACAGGCGCTCCAAGAGAGCTTATTTCCCAACCCTTGGACTCATTCTAAGGAATGGATGCACAAGGAACCTTTGTTTTAGATAAAGAGTCTGTGCTTCAGCAGGTGGGGTTGAGCCTAGAAAGAGAGGAAAGGGGCCCGGGCTGGATTTTCTCTCTGCAGGGCCACAGACTTTGCCCTAGAATGAGAGAGTCTAAGGCTTCAGGGATTCCACTCATAAGGGCCGCTGTGAGTGAGAAGGGCACCTCTCGCTTCAGAGCTGAACACAGAGGCAACTTCCGATGGAGACCAAAGGGGCCAGGCGCTCAGGAACCGGAAGGAAGTTTCCTTCACAGGGCTCCAACTCCATCGCTCTTGGAACTCAAGGAATGGATGCACCCATCTGCTCCTGAGCACACTCGAGACAGCCCCAGAGGACTCCCAGAATACCTGGGGAGGCTTTGACAGCACTGCCGGGTACCTACAACTCTGCAGACAAGGGCCAAGAATCATTGAAATGTGTTCGTGTTAGCATGCCTCACCCACAGCATGGAACCCCCGAGGCCTGAGAACGCTGAGCTTACAAATGAACTAGGAACTTTGGGAAGACCTGGCTCAAACATGGCGGTTGACTTCCAGACCAGAGTCCACCCACTTCTGGACAGCTCACACTCTGTGATACGCCCTCCCTCCATAAAGCCTCCTTTGGAGCATTCTTTCACCTACCAAACTGAAACTCCTCTTGGGCAAGGACTTCTGTTTTGCTTCCCTCACATAGTATAATCTTGCTTGGTTTAGGGGGTGCTCAGGCAATGTTGGTTGGATGAATGAATGAATGATGAGATGTGGTGCATCTAATTCTCTAGCTTGACAGCAGCTAGCTAAACTTTATGGCTAAAGTTTTCAAGGAAATTGTCTAATTCATAAAACACTCTGGCATTTCATGTCCCACTTTAGTCTAGGAAATACTGATGCTTTCAGTAACTTTAGGGTCTTGCTAATAACTAGGGTCAAAAGTCCCTTAAAAGCTTATTTTTAATTGACATAATAAATTGTGCATATTTGTGGGGCACTGTGTGGTATTTCAACACACGTATACAAAATGTGATCAAATCAGAATATTAACTTGTCCAGCACCTCAAATGTTCATCCTTTCTTTGTGTTGGGAGCATCCAAAATCCTTTCTTGTAGTTATTTTGAAATATACAATAAATCATTGTTAACTACAGTCACTCTACTGTGCTATAGAACTCTAGAACTAGCCAGGCACAATGGTGTGCACCAGTAATCCCAGCTACTCCAGAGGTTAAGGCAGGAGGATCTCAAGTTTGAGGCCAGGCTCAACAACTTAGTGAGACCTGTATCAAAATAAAAAAAAGGGCTGGAGAGGTTACTCAGTGGTAAAGCAACCCTGGGTTCAATCCTCAGTACAAAAAAAAAAAAAAAAACCAAAAAAAAAAAAAAAACCAAAAAACGGAAAAGAAAACTAGAACTTTCTCTTCCTATCTAACTGTATTTTTGTACCCCAAACCAACCTCTCTGTACACCCCAGCCTCTCCTTTTCCCAGCCTCTGATAACCACCACTTACCATTTATGATCTACTTCTATGAGATCAATTTATAGCTTCCACATATGAGTGAGAACACGGGGTATTTGTCTTTCTGTCCTTGGCTTACTTTACTTAACATAGCATCCTCCAGGCAGGCTCCTCAAAGACTTAATAATAAGACTACTTTATGATCCAGCAATCCCACTACTGGGTAAATATCCAAAGGAAAGAAATCAGTAGATTGAAGAGATCTGCATTCCCACATTTATTGTACATAACCAAAATATTGAATCAGCCTAGGTGTTCATTAGTAGATAAATGGACAAGAAAGTTGGTCACACATACACAGGGATATTGGCTGAATATTATTCAGCCATTAAAAAGAATGAAACCTTGTCATTGTGGGAAGTCTCCTTTGAACTCATCTTTTTCCTCAGGTAGAATCCCTTTATCATTCAATGTAGGTGTGAGATGGTAAGATGCCTGAGAGAGTGTTTAACTTACTGGAAGGCTTTAGACTTATGCTGAATGGCTGGTTTGGAGGCCCAAGGCTACATTCTTCTATAAGGGACCTCTTGGCCAGAAAGTAAGGGATACCGGTCCTCAGTCACCATGTTGATCTGCTTGGTTTCCAAAGGAGATGGACATGCATCTCCCTAATTTAACCACATGTTCCTGGCATAAATGGTGTTTATCTTCAGAAGATGATTTGTGCTCCTCATCCTCCTCATCAGCATACCTTTCTATATTAAATATCTACATCAATTTCAAACCCACTGGGCCTCAAAATGGACTGAGTGGTGTTAAAACAATCTCGTTCCCCTTTCTAGGAGCTGAGAATATTTGGGAATTTAATCACAAAGATCCACTTGTCTATAGACTAAGTTTTTATAGGACTTCCCTGTTTAAATTCTGAGCATAAAGCCTGACTCCTCTACTTAAGTAACATGGTCCTAAGATACTTATTATCTTTGTACCTGAATTTAATTACTTATCAAAGGAGAACAATATTACCAATCTCATAGAATTACTGGAAAGACTAAATGAGGTAGTGGTATTGAGAAAATTTGAAGGAATTATTTTATATTAAATAAATGACTAAAACAATGTTAGAAATGTTAAAAATACTCAATCCAGTGAATATAATAAGGCTTAGTTTTTACTGACTGTCCCTGTGTTTCAGGAACAGTGAAGTTCTTGAACACGTTCCACTTTGTCATTAAGTGAAGGAACTGAGATAGAAACCTAAGCCCTGGTACTGAAGATCATGTCTCGATGTCTACCTGATGTCTTCCCATTTCTGTACCTATAATAGCATAATTGTCACTCAACTGTGCTGGAAAAAAAATGGCCGGCTTCTTTAACCACAGATCCCTTTACTTTAATGTAACCTAGGTTCCTAAAGTTTTATAACCTACTCGGTTCAACAGGAAAAATATTCCTATGACAGTAATTGAAACAAACGAAGATGTTGGTTTCTGCATTAAGTAATCAATGCCAAATATTGGAATCATGTACTCGGCATCTGTTATCTTTTATTCTGAGCAGAGAATCCATTAGGCTTATGCTTCAGGAGTATCTTTACTGACCGCAACAGCGGGAACCAGTCGCCCTGCTACTGGTTTTCTGGCTGGTGAAAATTGGAACACATGATAATTTGACTCTACCTATTGGAAAAACAGTGGTACACCCTCCTCTGTTGCGGGAAAGGGCTTCACTTTTCTTGAGCAAAGCAGTTCTGAGAGTCGCTGATGACTTTGAAATCATTTTCTGTCACTATAAAAGAGTTCACACACATTCGGTCAAAACTGTGATAGATTCTATGTGGTTGTTTCAAAAGACAGTGGTCCTTACCTTTGACCTAAGAATTGAGATAAGAAACTATCATTTATTATGAGGCTACTATGGTCTAGGGACCAGGCTAAATGTTTCATAGATTGTTATAGTCAGGGTAGGCTAGATTATGGTGTGGCAGCTAACAACACTCAAATCTTAGTAACTAACAGTAAGTTTATTTCTCAATCCCATTAGAGATCATTGCAGGTTGGCGGAGGCCTCCCCTCCACCTCTCCTTACACTGGGAGCTTCCACCATTACATGGATTGCTGGTTGCCATGGCAAAAAGTAGGGATCACAGCAATGTCTGTGCAGAAAATGCTTCTGCACAGAGTAATACTCTCAATGAAATGCTCTCATTTCATTGGACCAAGGGAGTCACGTGGCTAAGTCTAACATCAAGGGACTAAGCAAATGCAATCTTTCCATGTGCCCAAATGGAAGAGGGTGAGAGTGTTTGGCGAGATGCACAAAGGACCACCACACTTGTACTATCTTAAACCTCACAACCTCAGTGAGGCAGGCTTGCTGCCGGCCTGTTTTAAAAATGGGGAAACTGCAAATACCTGCAGAAGTTGGAGAATATCATGCTAAGTGCAATAAGCCAATCCCAAAAAACCAAAGGCCGAATGATATCTCTGATAAGCGGATGATGATACATAATGGGGGGTGGGAGGGAGGCAAGAATGGAGGAAGGATGGATTGTATAGAGGAAAAAGAGGGGTGGGAGGGATGGAGGGAAGGAAAAATAACAGAATGAGACAAACATCATTACCCTATGTACATGTATGATTACACAAATGGTGCGACTACTTCAAGTACAACCAGAAAACAAGTTGTATCCCATTTGTTTACAGTGAATCAAAATAAATAAATTATTTTAAAAAAAATTTTTAAAAATAAAAATGGGGAAATTAAGAAAGGTTTAGTAACTTGCCCAAGGTCTTAAGACTGGTAATTTGAACATAGAGAATGCTTATGGGTCAGGAATGACCACAGGACACAGGAACATAGCGGGCTGTGACATCATGATTTGTTCTTCTCTACCACTCTGAGCTTCCCTGCCTCTTAGGTTCTTCTGCATTATCTTACCCCCAAGTCTCAGCATTTATAATTCCCAGACATCTTTGCACCAGCTGAGTTTGCATGACCTGGTTTAGCTTCACAAGTCTTTGCTCTGAAATCAGCTGTGATGAAACAAGCTTATGAATGCTGAACAAGACACGCAGATCCCTGTGCAGGAAGAAACCTTACAAGGTCATCTCGAGCTACCTCATTTTATAGAATAGAAAGGTCTTGCCAGTGTCCAAAATCCATGTCCCAATTTGTAATCCAGAATGCTTTGTTTGGTGAGACCTTGTCAAGATTACTTCTATGCAAGATATCATATTCAAAAGAGAAGAAAAAGACAATGTAGGATATCCCTGGTGGGCAGGACATGATGCCCTTGAACTTGAATGCATCTGTAAACAGGGATTAGGCCAGAGTAGAAGATTTAATTAGCATCCCCAGAATCTAAAATTTCACAGTTCCACTTCAGGAATTCTTGCATACATTCTGGAAAAATCTCCCTGAACTTTCTTAACATTGCCATCTTGAGCTCTTAAAGAAAACACTAATTGTGTGTTTTGAAATCCACAAAAGGAAAGGAGTGAGGGACATTGAGACCAATCGCTTCAGCCTGGCTTAAGCCTTCCCTGGCATTAGCCCCAGGGGCGAGCTTGCCTCTGTGGATTCCCAGCCGGGAAGCACCACCCGGGTTTATTTTCAGAGGTGGAAACTCAAGCAACAATTATCTCCTGTCACAGCAAATTAAAAGCCCAGGCTCACCCATCCCAAGAGCAGGGTGAATGCAGGACCATAATGACAGGCCAAGGCTGGTGCATTTCCTTTAAAGGCCTGGGCCACTCACAAAACACACAAAATAAACAGAGACATAAAAGTCCATGCAGAAGGCCCACAAGTGGGAGCAAGAGTCTCTGCCAAGATCACAGAGTGCATTTTGATTCCACAGGGGATTGAGGATTGTGGCAGCAGAAAGTGCTCAGATGAGTTTTTTTTGTTGTTTTTTGTTTTTTTTTTCCTTTCTTTCTTTTTTCTTTTTTTCTGTATTTTGGATAATGAGGAAGCTATTGTGCATGACACTTCAGATGGTGGGGCTGGGTGGCCCTACCTGTCTCTCTCTCTCTCTCTCTCTCTCTCTCTCTCTCTCTCACACACACACACACACACACACACACACTCACACACACACACACACACACTTCTATGACTTTAAGAGCATCGTCCGCTTCCACTAGCTTCTCTCAGAATCTCCATCCCTGCTTGAACACCTGCCTACCTTCTCCCGGACAGGGATTGTGGCCTTGCTGGCCAAGGCTTTGGTTTGAAGTGCCTCTCCTCTCTTATATTTGGTGAAAGCAACATTTTTCAAGAACTTAGGCAAAACTCACCTCTTTCAGGACTGGCACTTCTGGACTCCAATACCCTTCCCTTGCAGGCTCTCTATTAGTTGTCTCAGCTACTTTATGACACTAAAGATGTGTGGAGGTGCCAGTTTACTGGGAGTTCTTTGAGCTTTGTTATCCTCGGGAGTGGGCATCCACCAGACAATTTTATCTTCAGCGTCACCTGGCGAGGTAGGTGGGTGGGGAAAATCATTCCACATAGCAGATGGAAACTTGCAAAAGGAGGTGGTGAAGGGCACAGGCTTTGGCTTGAATGGGTTTCTAATCTCCCTAAGTCCCAGTTCTCTCATCTGTAAATTGGGGATAAAAATACTTTCTGCCCATAGGTTATTTAAAGTATTAAATGAGATAACATAGGTAACATGTTTGCCTCACACAGAATCAGAGCCCAGTGAAAGGGTCATTATTTTAATGATGATGAAACTCAGGCTTAGAGAAGTTAATATTCAAGGATGGAGAGCAGGAAATGTGGTGGGAAAACCAAAGACATGGAGGCAGCAGATTCTAGTTCTCTGTGCTCTGTGGCTTTGGGAAAATTACTTTACCTCTCTGGTCCTCAGTTTTTTCATTTAATAGAAATAATGACATCATATATCACATACTTTGGGAGTGTTGAGAGGATTATTTCAAAAGTACTTTAGAAAGCAAATTATAAATTGTGACATGCCTCAAAAATGTTAATTATATTAACCTGTTTAAAATGCATGTGATATGCCAGCGCTGGAGCAGGTTTCTTAGTCCTTGGTCTTTCCAGCAGACCATGTCTTCTGCCTGCATCCTGCTGTAGTCTCCATAAATGTGGCTGACTGGCTGGTGGGGTGATGAGGTGGGCTGGGTACTACAGCCCCAAGCACTAGGACTGCACAACGGCGGCCCCAGCTAGTGGCCTCTCCCTTTTTCTTTAACGTTCATGCCATTAGTATTCTGCAGATGAAGCTGAACTCAGAAACCAGAGCCTTTCCTGCCATGCCTGACTCCCCTGTTCCATCTCTGCTGTTGGCCAAGAGAATAGAGGGGCAACCGGGAGACTTAACAAAAATGGATCCCAGCACATTAGGGACTGTGGCCCCAGGGCTGAGTCTGGGAAGGTGAGAAGAATCCTGGGATGCACACAGCAACAGGATATGTGTTTTCACTAGCATTTTCCCATTGGCTCATGGGTAACTTCTCCAGTCCGTCTTCTTAGGGGCTTGCAGGGAGAAAGCGCCTTGGTCTCCACTGCATGGAGCCACTTCATCTTTCTCTCCTGTCTATGGAAAGCCCAGAGCACAAACTAGCAGGTCCCTTGAGAATAAACATTCCTGCTCAGAGAAGAACAATCAGCCTCAGACATTCTGCCTTGGTTGCTGTGCTACCTAGCTTTTCGTTGCTGTGACCAAGACACCTGACAAGAACAACTTAGAGGATGAAAGGCTTATTACTGTTTCAATGGTTCAGTCCATGGGTGGCCAATTCTGTTGCTCTGGGTCTAAGATGAGGCAGCTCATCATGGCAGAAGGGATGACAGAGGGAAGCTCTGGGTCATGGCAGCTGGGAAGCAGAGAGAGAGGAAGAGGACGGGGACACAGGGAAGATGAACCCTCCCAGGGACCCGTCTCCTCCAGCCATGCCCACCTGCCTATAGTTACCACTCGTCCATTCCAACTAGGGTGGGCTGACTAGGTTGAGCTCTTACCGTCACCTCTGAACATTCCTGCATTAATGCAGGAGCATTGCAGGGACATCTCCTATCCAATCCGTAACACTTGTGACGAACTTCAGGGATTGTCTCAGCCCCTTCTGACCAAAACTACTCTGAGATGTTCAAGTTGGCCCAGACAGGGTCAAGTTTGGTGTCCCCAGGTCAGCCTATCCTTCCTGCTACCACGTCTCCTTCTCTAAGCACTAGATGCTTCAGTATAACTTGGGGTTCTCTGAGTTGCTGTGCAGATGACAATGAGTTGAGATGCTCCCAGCCCATGGACAAAGGGATCAGTGGGGTCAAGGACTCAGAGATTTGATCTCAAGCTTGACTGTGAACTCCCAGAGTGATGTTGGAAATATTCCCAAGACCCTAAATCAGATACATATGGTCCGACCCTCTGCTGATCATAGGGATGAGGTTGAAATTAATGAGACCCTGAGCTTAGAGCCCATTGAATGTAAGATTTTACCATATCTATTTATCCTAAGAGTTACATGCACCACAGGAGTAGCTCACAAATTCATCAAGTTCATACGTCTATATTGAGTCAAAATGGCCATCAAGTGGTGTAGAATCAACATAATTTAAAGGAGAGAGAAGATACCATGAGTTCTCTTCATACCCCCTTTCAGTATCCATGCAGTATTACCATCCAAACATATTCCTACTATCTCACTGTAGTCATGTTTCAGTTGTTGGTTTCATTCAAAAGTGGACCCCAAATGACAGTGGCCAGAAATAACAACCATGTATTTGTTCATGACGCTCTAATTCGGAACATATTCAGTGGGCAGTTCCTCTGCTGATCTCACCTGGGGTCATGCAGGCCACAGTCAGTTGGCAGATGAATGTGTAGGGAATAGGATAAAGTTTGACAGGTTCAAGCTGGCCCACTGGGACCTCACTGGAGACGACTGGAATTACTGGGATGACAGGGACATTCTCTCCATATGGTCACTGGTCCTCAAGGAGATCACCCTGAACAGGCTTCCTTACAAGGTAATCACAGGGCATCAAGAAGTTGAGAGCAAAAACACAAGGCTCACTATTACTTCTGCCATATTCTATTGATCAAAGCAAGTCACAGAGCCAGCCAGGATTCCAGGAGAGGAAACAAACTCTACCTTGATTTTACATTGCAAGGAAGTATGCATTTAGGCACAGAAGAAATTACTGGAGCCAATGTTGTAACTGATTACAGTCACCGATGCCGCATACTTACAAAGTATTTCTTTCACACTTGAGAATGGCCTTTTCCTCAGTGGCAAAGGCAAGTGGAGACTTCTGCTGGACTAAGTTATTTAAGTGGGGATATTCATTTATATGACATCATCAAACACTATACACATAATTCTATTTAATTTTCAAAACAACTTCATTATCAGTCTTATTCCCATTTTGTTTACCAGGAAAGTTGATGTTCAGGGAGGGTTAATGACCTCATGTCACTCAATTATAAGGGGAGGAGCTAGGAGTTTCTGCATCTGTGAAATGGGAACCATAAAACTTCACCACCAGCACAGTTAAGAGGATGGAATGGAGCACTCTACGTGGAAGTGACTGGTAAACCCCAAAGCTCTGCACAAATATTAGCTGTTTTCACTGGGCCAAATAGACTCTGCGGGGAGAGGAGGCTGCGCAGGAAGGCGCCAGAGCCATCTGAGCCAGACGCCAACTGTTGTATGTCTCTCAGCTGCTATTTGCTTTGGCTTCAGACCAAATCCTTCACCCAGTGCCTTTGGTGATTATGGACAAGAAAGAGCCCCACGGGCCAGGTCGGCAAGCCAGGGCATGCCGTAGGTGACGACAGGCCTGCCCCAGACTTGTGTCCACTGGGAGAAGGGAGAGGCTCCAGCCAGACTCCACCTGCCTGGCCGTTAGCCTCAAGAGCCTCAGTGGTCAGTTAGGGTAGGTAGAGATACACATCTTACTTCTGATTCCAGGTCACATACACATCCTTGAGTTGCTCCAAGTTTACTTTTTCCCAACTCTTCTCTAACTCTCATATCAATCCTTTCCACTTTGCTTTATTTAAAATCCCCTTCTCTTCTAATTTTTTCTCCTACATCTTTGATCTGTATACCAAATGTTTCCTCCACCTTATTGTTTTACCTGCTGTCTGGCTTCTTTGTGTTCCAATTCTGAGACAGACCTCATTCTCTCAGAAGCCAGAAGGCAGAATCGGCTTCTCCAACCTTCTTTTTGTACATATACGTTCTACCCACAGGTAAAATCTTCTCCTCCTTTGAGGTTCCTGGTACTCATATCTGCCATGTTCTCTCTGCCCTACCTTGTTGCTATCACCCACCAACTTCCCATCCAACAACTTACAACCCATCTTTGAGAATTCTGGTATCTCACTCATAGCTTAGATCACCAAGGACAATGTCGATATTCATCCAAGGTCTTGGATTCAGAATTCCTTAAGTTTTAAAACCCAATTGCCCTTTGTCCACACCCCATGATAGTGGAATACATGTTGTTAAAGGCTTGACATGGGAAAAGGAATTAGATGTACATGATCTAGCTGACAGTGGCAGAACCAGAACCTGGGAGATGTTGAAGCGGGTAGGTTTCAGCTATCAATTAGGAGTCATCCACTGTCGAGAGAGACTGCCTGTCAGTTAATTAGCTCTAGCTACAGGAGGTATTCCAACACACAAAGACTGATGCAAGTGGCAAAAGAAGTTAGATTTAGAGTCAGGAAATCTGGTTTTTGAGTGTTATCTCAACTCCTTAGCAACTAATAGAAATTGGACAGTATTCAACTTCTCTAAACCTGTTTTCTCACACTTAAAAATGAAGAATGATAGTTCTTATCACACTCTATCATAGGAAACCAAATGCAATCAAGAGTGGGAAAATAATTGTAGGATATGCAAAAATTTCACTAAAATCTCTGGTAAGACAACATATATAATCTTACATAAATCTAATTTTTTTGTTAATTCAAAAATGAAGAAAGAAGACAACTAAATACTGAATTCTGGTTCAGAGGGTGGCTTGATGCTTGCATTTATTTCCAACCTTCTCCCATCCCAACAAATTCTTGGATATTTTAGAGGTATCAACCAACAAGGGTGAGAAGACTGAAAAAAGAGACAGTAACAGTAATACGTTGAAGGCATGAGGTAAATATAACAAATCTGAGAACATGGGTTGCTTAGACAGCTTTGGGAAAGCAGTCAGGGAGAATCTGATTAATATTACAAAAAAGAGATCAATCAACCTCCAAAACACTAGGACCCAGGATTCATCTTCAGGCATCTTCTCTGGAAACCTGAACAGTTCAGGTGGAAACACCTCAAAATGCTGACATTGGGTTCCAGTCACATGACCCTACAGAAAAACTCATGTTCACCAAGGGCTCCCCGTATTTTGAAGCTTCCAATCAACTTTTCAGTATCTTAAATGTGAAGGAAACCAAAGAGCATCAGACAGATGATGAACACCTCTAATAAGAAAGACAGGATTGCTCCTGATTTCTGTATGGTGATTTTCTGTCTTGTAACTTCACTGATTGCATTGATTCTTTCTAATGGTGTTTTGATGGGGTCTTCAGTGTTTTCTATATCCAAGATGAAGTCACCTGCAAACTGAGACAATTTGACTTCTGCTTTGGGTGACTTTTTTTTTTTTTTTTTCTTTTCTTTTTCTTGCCTCACTGATGGCTGGTTCTACTATGTTGACCAGAAATGGTGAGTGTGGGTATCCTTGCCCTCTTCCTGATCTTAAAGGAAAAGCTTTCAACTTGCCACCAGTAAGTACAGTATTAGCTGGGGTGTGTCATGCCCGACCTTTATTGCATTTTATATGTCGATTCTTTCTTTTTTTAAATATTTTTTTAGTTATCGATGGACCTTTATTTTATTTATTTATTTATATGTGGTGCTAAGGATCGAACCCAGGGCCTCACACAAGCCAGGCAAGTGCTCTACCACTGAGCCATAACCACAGCCCTGTAGGTCCATTCTTTCTTTCTTTCTTTTTTTTTTAAGAATGAAAATCTTAATTAATTTATTTATTTGGTACATGTATATTCTTTTTTTATTGTAAACAAATGGGATACATGTTAATGATCTTGCTGATAAATGGATGATGACACATAATGGGGGGAGGGAGGGGGCAAGAATGGAGGAAGGAAGGACTGTATAGAGGGAAAAGAGGGGTGGGAGGGGTGGAGGGAAGGGAAAAAATAACAGAATGGTCCATTCTTTCTAAACCTAACTTGTTGGCATTTTTGATCATGAAAGGCTGTTTAATTTTGTCAAAACTTTTTCTATATTTACCTGACATAATCTGGTGGTTTTTGTCTTTCATTCTGTTCACATGTATTGATTTGCGTTTCTGGAAATTCAGCCTTGAAGCAATTAGGTCCTGAGTTTTTTGCTAATGGGGAATTTTTAATTACTGATTCAGTCTCCTTGGTTTTTGATTTGTTCAGATTTTCTATTTCTTCATGAGTCAGTCTTGGTAGCTTGGTGGCTTGTGTTTCTGGGTTATCCAATTTGTTGCTAACTATTCATAATAGTGTTGTGATTCTTTGTATTTTTGTGGTATCATTTATATCTCCTCTTTCATTCCTGATTTTGTTTATTTGATCCTTCCTTTTTTCTTGGTTAAACTACAAAAGGTTTGTCAATTTTGTTTATACTTTTAAAGCTCAACTCTTAGCTTTGTTGATCTTTTCTATCTTTGCTTCTTTCTTTCATTTATTTTTGCTCTAATCTTTGTTATTTCTTTCCTTCTAATAACTTTGGGCTTAGTTTGTGTTCCCCTTTTCTTGTGCCTTGTGGTAGAATGTTAGATTATTTATTTGAGATTTTTCTTCTTTTTAAATGTAGGCATTTATTACTATAAATTGTCTTCTTAGAATTGTTTGTGATGTGTCCCATAAGTTTTGGTATGTTGTATTTTCACCATTTGTCTCAAGGCATTTAAAAATGTCCCTTCAATTTCTTCTTTGACCTATTGGTTGTTCAGAAGTATGTTGTTTAATTTCTGCATATTTTTGTATTTCCAAAATTCTTCCTGTTATTGATTTCTAGTTTCATAATATTGTGGTTAGAAGACAATAATTGATATGATTTCAATGTTCTTACATTTGTTAAGACACATTTTATGACTGTTTCAGTCAGCTTTTTGTTGCTGTGACCAAAATACCTGACAAGGACAACTTAGAGGAAGAGGAGTCTGTCTGGGGCCCACAGTTTCAGAGGTCTCCGTTCATCAACAGCCGACCCCACTGCTCTGGACCCAAGGTGAGGCAGCACATCATGAAGGAGGAAAGCTGCTCAACTCATGCCAAGGTCAGGAAGCAGAAAGAGACAGGGGAGGGACGAGGCTGCAGGGAGACCAGAGTACTTCCCCAGTGACCCACCTTCTCCCAAGGTTCCGACTGTGTAGAGCAACACCCAGTTCATTGGAACTAGGATAAACAGATTAGGTTACCACTATCACAGTCCAATCATTTTGCCTCTGAACATTCCTGCATTAATGCAGGAGTTTTAGAGGTACACTTCACATTCAAACCATAATAGTGACCTACTGTGAACTTTCCTGAAGATGTTCCACGTGCACTTGAGAAGAATATGCATTTTGCTCCTGTCATATGGAAACAAACAAACAAACAAAAAAGCAATTTAGAAGAAGTGGAGATTTTTCAAGGGAAAATAAAAAATATAAGTATGATATGGCTATCTCAATCCTATGTCAATAATTTTAGGGAGCTAAGACATTGCAACCTTGAAACAAAATTGAGATGTTTTATTATAAAGAAACATTCATAGAGGGAAGAAAGTGTCCTTAGAAATAAAAAATATGACAGCAATTTAAAAATTGAGCAGAGGGGTTGAAAAATAAAATTGAAGAAATCTTCTAGCTAGTAGAGCCAAAAATTAAGAAATGGAAAATAGGAGAGAAAAGTTTCCAAATTGAAAGAACCAATTAAGTGCCCATTCTGATCAATAAAAATAGATCAATAAAAAATATCAATGCAAATAATTGTGAGATTTTAGAATTAAGATCCTACAGACTTTCAGAAGAAAAATAAGAGTTACAAAGGACAGGAATCAGGATGACATCATCCTTTCCATTTGCAAGGTTGGATGTTAGAATAATGGAATAACGCCTTTACATTTCTGAATGGAAATCCTCAAATTCTACACTCAAACAAACCAAAATAAGAGCATAGAATAGAGACATCGTCAGACTTGTAAAATTTCAAAAAAAAAAATTATTTCCTATCCTTCCTTTCTCAGGAAATTTTCATAGAATGTGCTCCACCCAAGTGAGAGATTAAGCCAAAGAAGGAAAGACAGGATACAGGAAGGAGGAAATTCAACAGGGAAGAAAGGCCAGAGATACTTTCCGAATGAAATGGAAGTGTTTTAGTCAGCTTTTTTGTCACTGTGAACCAAAATGACCTGACAAGAACAACATAAAAAAAGGAAAAGTTAATTTTGGTCCACAGTTTCAGAGGTTCAGTCCACTCCAAAGCTCTGGGCCTAAGGCAAAGCAGAACATTATGGTGGTAGGGCCTGGCAGAGGAAAGCATATCGGGACAATGATAATGACAATCAGAAAGCAAATAGAGTGCGCTGCTCACCAGGGACAAAATATAAACACAAAGCCATGTCCCCTGGGACCCTCAACAACTCCAGGTATCCCCTACCTGCCCAGTTGCCACACAGTTAGTCCATAACAGTGGATTAATCCATTGATTAAGTTACAACTCTCACAATCTATTCCACTTGTGAACATTTCTGCATTATTCCACACATGAGCTTTGGGGGATACCTCAATATCTAAACTATAACAGAAAGCATGAGCCAGGGCTACCAGGCCATTTAGAAACCAGTGAGAAGGCTCCAGGGGATTAATATAACATGAAATCGACGGACCATAAGTGTGTTTGAACATACTGGCATGTGATTTAGGCAACTTGTGGAGAATTTGAGGTTGCCTTAATATAAGTGCATAAAAAAGAGACTGAAAAGACCAAAATAAATTATTAACTCTAGGGGAAATAAAAAATTATTTGGGGAAAAAAATAAGTTCATTACATGGCTCAGCTGTGGACATCACTTACATAGTCATTAAAAACATCAAATATTGTTTTAACCAAAATTATGATATAACTGCAATGAGCCTGGGGAACAGGAAGATTTTTGTGATGGTGGGGTGGTGTTGGGTGGAGGGGAATGAAAAAGAATGAAATTCACTATCTCCCATGGTAGAAAATCAACAGATAATTCTGAAAATAAAAAACCAATAAGTAGCAGTATAAGTTGATATAGAGGGTCATTTTTTAAAAAATTTTCAAATTCAAGATAATTTATTAACAGCTACTACAAATAGTAAGATAGCTCAATTAGATGACCAAGTACAAAATCAACATACAAAAATCAGTAGTTTACATATCTTCAAACAATCTTTTGGAAGATTTAATGGAAGAAAAGATCTCTATATAACAGTAACAAAAAATATATTAATATGTTTGTCAATAAAAATGTGAGACCTATTAAAAATCAAAATTAAAATACCACTGAAGTCAAAAAAATAGCCTTTCTACGAATAGAAGGACCATATTATTGTGTAAATTAATTTGTAAATTTAACAAACTCTTAATAAAAACTGAATAGTTTTAAGCTATATCACCTGATGTTAAATTTACTGAAAACAATAAACATAGAAGTGAGACCAGCACTAAAACACATCAAGCCATTTTTAAAAGCCTAAATAATCTAAGAATATCATACTGGTCTATTAGTAAAACAGAATGCCCAGAAGTAAGTAAGCTCAGATACATATAGAAATTGAGTGTATAAAGAGGACATCTTCTCAAATCACTGGGAAAAACAAGTATTCAAAAAATGTTATAGGGATAGTTAAAGTAATATCCCTGCCTTACCTCATATACCATGATAAATTCCATATGTACCAAAAATATTTTTATCTGAGCTGTAAGTATCTCCCTTAGTTGTCTTCTTTTTTATTTTTTACAGACTGCATTTTGATTCATTATACACAAATGGGGTACATCATATACACAATGGAATATAATTCAGCAATAAAGAAGAATAGTATTATGGCATTTGCAAATAAATGGATGGAATTGGAGAATATCATGTTAAGTGAAATAAGCCAAGCCCCAAACACCAAAGGCCGAATGTTTTCCCTGATAAGTGGATGATGATATATAATGGGGGTGGGGGATGGGGGTAAGAGAAGAATGGAGGAACTTTAGATTGTATAGAGGGAAATGAGAAGGGAGGTGGGTATGAAAAATGGTGGAATGAGACAGACATCATTACCTTAGTTGTCTTTTTTTCAAAGTTTGTTTATGATGCTTCTTTTCATAAAAAAATTGATTTTTATATAACAAAAATTACCATTGAAATAATTTATGAATTGGAGTTTTGAGTCATGAAAGGTTAGATAGTTCTTGCTAACTCCAGATTTGTAAAGAAAAAATTTTCAAGTTTTCTTCTTATTATTTAATGGTTGTGTTATTTAAAAATTATCTTTGGTAGAGGGTCATCTTTTCATTTAAAAATCATTGCTTCTGGGGAAGGGAAAGTGAGTGGGGAAACTGATCATTTCTGTGACGAATCTAGTAAAATAGCTTAACAAGACACGTGCATAGATTTGATTAAAATAAAAATGAAAAATTGTTAAATAATGTGAATGATTCTTAATGCCATTCTACTTATAAGGCTGTTAATACCCAGGGATGTGAGTGAGCGTGAGACCAGGAACTTGAGTCTGCTCACCCTCCTTGCCCGCAGCACCTTCGTTCCACATGGCTCACATCGTGGGTCTCAAAGGTGATGTTGGTGACTCGGAAGTACTTCCCCCACACTGGCTTTGGAATTCAATGACTGGTTAAGATATGCCCACTCTGTGTGAGAAAGGCTGCCTTCAGTTAGAGCTTACTCTAGGACGACTTCTCCAGTTTCCTCCAACTCCAAGACAGGGCAAAAAATATACAAAACCCACTGAAGTTATACAGATACGTGCCCAGGGCCTATGGGGTTGACGCATGGCAGGAGCCAAGGTGAAGTGAGGGCAGGTTCCTAGAAGAGGCTGTCATCTATGTGGACATCTTTGATTCTGCTCCTTGAAACTGTGCACTCGTCATCTTACTGCTACATTAAATTAAAGCATGACAAAGTAATGCATTTTAATGCTTTCTTTTCTTTTACACAGTTGAGCACACAAAGTCCTAGTTAAAGAAATCGCTATTTTTACCACCTAGTATTATGGCATTATATAGTAGAAGTGTCTGCTGTCTAGTTGATATTCTGCAAACTAAGGAGAGGGATTTCAACTGTCAGCAACAATGCCAAACTGCAAGAAGCAAGTGAATAAATATTAGAACTCAGGTTGTTTGGCTTGATGGACTCTGTCTTTTACTCACCTTCCACCCGTCTCACCGTCAGTTACCAGTGGGGCTACCAGGAACCACAGGAGAGCAGAATCCCTGGCGAGGCAGAAGCAAACAGGAGATGGGGAGAGCATAGGACTTGCAGCAGTAGTCGGGACTCTGGCAAAACAAACAGCTTGTGATAACCTCATTCCAAGGTTTAACGTGTCTTGTGCCAAAAATGCAAAACGCCAAGTGGAAGAAAAGCACTAGACTTCTCAAGGGCCCCATCCAAAGGGCCTCATAAACCCATTCAAACACAGTTGCTCTCATTATCGCCTCCGAACTTGTTCAGTGTCCCTCCACACCCCCAGAAGAGGGCTCACGTTTCCTTCAGGCTGTGAGCCAACTTGCAAAGACTTGCCAAAGAGCTAGTGTGCGGGTGCTAATTTAAATGCCCCATTCTCTACTTCGGTCACCCCCATGAGATGGCATTTTTGCAGGGACAACCTGAAGAACCAAAACATGATTTGGGATAGACTTTGCTGCTATGATACATGACTTTCTCTGAGGGGCGTTTCAACAAGTGGTGATAGGCGACTATGCATTCAAGTTAATAAGATCTTTCACTTTCTTATGTCTTAGAGAAGAAAATATATCTGATGAGGAATTGTGTAGATGTGTTGGTCTGGTTCCCCTGGGAAGCAGGCTCTGAGACGGGAGCTAGCAGATGAGAGGTTTCTTGGGAGGTAGATTCCGTGAAACATAAAGGAAGAAGAAGCAGCATTGAACAGAGAGAGTCTTCAGACGGAGATGAATATCTGATACGTGAAATAAAAAGGGAGAGGAAGAAAAAAGGGCAAGGAAAAGCTCAACCTAACCAGTGGAAATTCCAGAACTAAACCAAAGAAGCCCCACATTACACAAAAATGGCCATACCCCAGGGTTTCCACCATGCTCAGCCACGACTGGGACCTGCAGCAGAATATTTAATCAGTCCCAATAGTGAGATTGGTGCTCCGGGACACTGAACACGGAGGCTGTCAATCACTGCACTTTACACAGTTTTCTTTTCTTGAAGGAAGTTTGAAGAGCATGCCTGTCACAGTAGGGATGACCATAAGATAACAAAATGCCAAGATACTCTGAATTCATGCCTTAAGCCAAGATGTAATGGATGTGGAAAGAGTATTGCAAAACACTGTCAATCAAGAAAAGAACATGGTCAGGCATGGTGGCACATGCCTGTAATCCCAGCAACTTGGGAGGCTGAGGCAGGATCAAAGTTTCAAAGCCAACCTCAGCAACTTAGAGAGGCCCTAAGAACTTGGTGACACCTATCTCAAAATTTTAAAAAACTTTTTTAAAGGACTAGGCGAGGAAGAGAATATACTGAGCTGATAGAAATTTGAAATTTGAATGGTATAGTTTCTATCCAGTTTTGCAGTATAAACTCATTCATTCATTATTTTAAAATTCATTATTGGCAACTGCTTATTGACATTCCACTATGTATCATATACTGTCCATGGCCTCCACTCACAAAGAGTTCCTAATAAAATAATGAAATAATTAAAACAATGCATAATAAGCCCTAATGGAAATGTGTGTGAGCTATTGCAGAAGTTCAGGAGAAGAAAGGACAATAACATGAAATGGTTTAGGCTTTTGTTTCACCCTTGGGTGGAGCCCTGCCAATCTACTTCATAAAACACCAGTCTAGTACGTGTGTTGTACAACCGAACTATCCAAATGGTTCAAAAGAGTTAGGCAACTGATTATTCAAGCAATGATCTCTGGAGCTGACAGTTCTCTGTTGAAAAGGAGATGACAGTCTCATCATGAAATTTAGACCACATTGGACACAATCTGTTTTTAGAAAACTGAACACCTACTCCACCCCAACCAAACTAGACTTCAACTCCAGGTGGAGAAAGCCAGGCAGATTTTAGCTCACAGGTTCATAGACAGTTTTGCCACCTCAGAAGGCCAGGAGATCACTGGTCCCTACTGGAATTCCTTTTGGTCACAGAGACCTGATACCCAGGAGTGTGAATGTTGATCAAGGAGTTCACGTGTTCAACCAACCTTTGATGTGCACTGCTCTGGGATGAGACTCTGTGGGAAGCATTGAGGAATGTGATGATATATAAAACCTGGTACCATGTAGTACCAGGTCTGGAAAAGTCTAGTTCCCGTCGAGCTCTCCTTGGTTCTACGACTATCTCTGGCTCCTCTGAGAGCTCTTATCGACTACCTCAGACTCCCGAACTGCCTGAGTCTGTGTCTACCATTGACCTTGACTACTATCTCCAGACCACCTAACTGCTTAAGTTTATGGTGTTACTACTGCCATTGTCCCTACTGACCTTAAACTGTACAACCTCAACAAAGCCTGAAGCCATTACGCCCACCAGTCCTTAGGGTTGGAACCCCCATTATCCTGACAGGTATAGGCTAGGATCAAAACTAGTCTTTGTACAGTTCACATTAATGTCCAACTATCTGCAGTGGCTCAGAAATCAGCAGTATTCTCTGTCATGCATGTCTTGAAATGTTTTTATAACAACAGGGGAAAATAGATCTACCCTACGTGAATTAACACAAAACCAGCTTCCAAGTACAGAATGACTTGCATTTTAATGCAGAAAAAATATACCAAACTGCTATATTTTATTCCCAAAGTCCACCCTTTGTTTCCATGTTCTAAAGTGAAGTAAGAGAATCTCCTGTCATGTTGTCTATATTCTTTTTCTTTTTAGCCTGTGGTCTTTATATTTTAACTACAAATCACCCCATTGGTAAGAGAGTCTCTATCAGGAATCACATGCTTCATCAAAAGTAAACCTCACATTCCTCTTCTAATTGTTGCCTTCTGACAGGTCGGGGAAAATAGTTTTGTTTTCATAGTGAAGTCACAGACATAAATCTCTCAGGATTAAGGCCCTCGCAGCAATCCAGCATGGTCACATCATCCATGAGGACTTCTTTCTGGAGGAGAGAGAGGGATCCATTTTAGTGAACTCAGATTCTGGAGGAGAGCACACATTCACCAGCCCCCTCCTTAGTGTTGACCAGTGCATTGGGGCTTATAAAGCACAGGTTCAAACCTAAGCTTATATAAAAAGCAGGAAAGGAACACCTCTTGGGTTTTTTATTTCCCTTATAATCTCATCTTAGTACTTCTTCCTCCCTCTCCTTGGCTCCTCTCCTTAATTTATTGGTTTACGTGTTTGTTTTAACCTACAATCCACAGTGATAGGAGAGAAAGAGCATTGGGCTTGGAGTTAGAAAGAACCATGTTCAAATCCCTCTTCCTCTGCTTTCTGACTGTTTGACCTCCTGTGCTCCCTCTCAATCTGTTTCCACAGCTGTTAGAGAGGAATAGTAATTTCACAGGGTTATTGAGGGAACCAAATGACCTAACATATATAAAAGTGTCTGGCACAGAAGCCTTTCATAAAATCCACCAGTTTCACTCTCCTGATTAAATGCTTTTCTGAAACAGGTCTCACAGTGAGCAGTCCACCCAGGGGGATCACCTCCACAAAGCTGGGACACTGTTGCCGAAATCCGAAGACAGCTGCTGTAACCAGCTGGGAAGGTCCAAGCTTAGAAGGAAACAGTGATCGCGATGCTGGCTGCCACGCTCCCCAGAGGAACCCAAGCGAATGGTGTGTCTAGGGGAGTGAAAAGATTCAGTTGCCCTCCCCTTTCTCCTCTCCCTGTATTTGAAAGCCTGTCCTTATCCTAGGAGAATCAAATTAGGAAAACCAGGTTCTATCAGTGATTAAGTTTGTCAAAATATTTTCCTTTAACTTTGCAAATACTGAGCAATGCTGCTCTTTTGACCACCTTTTCCCCAGTCCTCTCCCCGCTGTCTCCTCTCTCTCAGGCCCCCTCACTTTCAGCCAAAATCATTGTTGCGAAAAGAATCACTCTTACAATGTCTGAAGGATTGTTAAATGAGATAAACTGGTTGCAACACTCAAACCAAGAACAGAATACCTAAGAAATCCCTCTCCCCTGATAAATCATGTGGAAACCTCTCAGCCTGCATGCCTGTTTGGCTCGCTCTCTCTTTCCAACTTCAGATCTTGCTAAAGTTGAAGCTGAACCCTCAGTCCCAAGCAGGTTGGTCTCCCCGGCTTTCCATCTATTCCATACTCCTCTGTCTCA
This sequence comes from Sciurus carolinensis, assembly GCF_902686445.1. Lineage (NCBI taxonomy): Eukaryota > Metazoa > Chordata > Mammalia > Rodentia > Sciuridae > Sciurus > Sciurus carolinensis. The sequence continues at coordinate 63,926,881 of NC_062225.1, read as the reverse complement.
GCCCCGATTTGAATCTCTCTGCTCCTTCATCTTTCAGTGGCCATCACAAGCCTCTCTACTGTGCTGACTTCCCACAGCAGACAGCACGGATAAACTTTGGACTCAGGTGGGTTTCAGTTCATTCTCTCTCTGCTGCTTATGAGTTATGAAACTTGGGGCAACTCACACTCTCTGCTTCGGATACCACATCTGTGAAGTGGGGATGATAACATCTCACCATGTTGTAGGAGGAAAAATGATTTGAACAGTAGAGGGCCATGGCTGATATGCAGTAACCGGTGAACACACGATGGCCATTATTACTACCCTCCTGTAATTATCAGCACACCTCAGCAATAGCAATCTGACCATGTTACATTTTGTTCCTGTCCAACTGTGGAGATATTGTGAAAACTTCTAGGGTGTAAGAATTTCCAGTTGAGGAATATATAACTTTATGAGAAGAAGATTAGAGAAGCTAAGGTAACATGTCAATCTCTAAAATTTGCGGTAAGGTAGGTTATATTTGTTAAAAGAGTTCTCTAAAGGCAAAACATGAAACAAAGAGACTCGTGATATTTTATGCACATCGTTTTTGAGAGAATTGATTTCCATTTACCATCCTTGGCACATTGGAAATCTTGCTGGGACACCTTGGTCATTCAGTTAAAACGATGTATATATAAGTAGTCAGTTTGCTCTGTAATAGTCAATGCCAGATGCATCTGTCTGCCTGCTCCTCCGCCCACACGTCTCGTGTAGTTTGATGTGGTGACTTGGAGCCGCTGCCTTGGCTTCCCAGGCTCTTCATTCCAGCCTGTCTTGCACCATCCCAGCACCCTCAAGAAACTGACCCATGGCCTCCAGGTCATGGGGGACTGGAGTTAGTCTCCTCCCTTTCCTCTTTCTTCTCCCTGCTTCCAAATCAAAAGCACCCTGGATCTGGATGGTGAGTTGTCAGTTTTCACTCAGGGAGAGGAAATCAAGCATCGTGGACCAGGCCAAACTCCTCCTTCCTCACCCTGCACAGAAGGTGGGTCTCTGCCCAGCCTTTCCAAGCGTGTCCCATGGGGACGTGCCCTTTCTTTTAATTCATCTTTCTTTCTCTTCTCCTTCAGGTTTTTTACTCTCTGCCCTTTTAATGCTTCCACTTCCCCCATCTTCTCCAGGAAGCCTCTTCCTTCCTTTAAGAATACTTTGGCTTCAGGCCCCAAGAATCTTCTAGAGATGGGCAGTTCGGCAGTGTCCAGCATTCTCAGGATGCCTCTGGCATCCTCCTCATTGATGGCAAACTCCCAGGAAGGAGTGGGGAGGGAGTTTTAATGGGGGAAAGATGGGGGCGGGGGTTCACTCTGTAGTGAAATCTGTTCTCCCAAATATCTGAAATTAAAAACACCTCACTATGGGGATCAGTTTCACTGAATAGACTCCTAACCAGGTTCCAATTATGGTACTTCTAGTAACATAATATGGCTCTCTTTTTCATTAAAATATAGAGCTCTAAACATATCATGCCATTATTAACCTTTCTTATAATATGTGAATATACGAGGTGCCATGTTTAAACTGTTTTTCCCTGAGCACTAGGCTTTTCCCACAACTGCAGAGGTAAGGAAAGGTGGCAGGGGGAGAATGGCCTTAGTTACCCTGCTGTGCTCAGAGCCTAAGCAAACCTAACTCCTACATCTTTTGGGAGCTAAACCTCAGACCTGCCCAAGCAGAACATAGAGGTAAATTCATACATACCAGAACTTCTCATTAGAAAAGAGGAAAGGATATTGCTAATATTACATTTTCTAATTTTGTTTGTCCAGCGAAGAATGCTTTATTATACTGGGATATAAGACTATCAAATGCAATGCTATCCCATTGCTGATGGCTCCATATATTTTTTTCCTTTTGATTTTTAAATGATAAAATCCTTATGGGCAGGACTGTGTATTTTCATGGGTCATTAATCCTCAAGAAGCATTCATTGACAGCTGGATATGCACCCATGGATTGAAGGGGTGACTTTGAGCTCTGCATGACTGCCAAGCCCACAGCCATCTTGGGCTCAGCAACACATCTGTCGGTTGTGAATTTTAGTAACACAAAACTTTGTTGCCCTGACCATGACTGTATGAACTAGGGGATCAGCACCCAACCCAAAGACATCCATCTGTAGGTAGGCTAGCATCACAGAAGTTGGTTTAGTGGGACAACTTTGGCTGCAAAGAGAATCCCACACTGGGTAGAGTGCAAAAGACTGGCTTCTCTCGTTAAGGCAGTTGAAATAACAGACACAGTACATTTTGATGGCATCAGGGGAAAGAGAAACTGAGTCACTAAAATGGACTCCTGTGTCTTAGGGAATGCTCACTAATGATGCTGCTGTTGTGGCATAATTGACCTTGCTGTTCAATGACCAAAACTAACACTGTTGGCTAAAGGATGTTCCAGTAACCACAAGGCTGAGCAGGGCATCTGCTGGGACAGTTTTGCCAATTCTGTTCTTTCCCTTGTATCATTATGATGAATATCTGCAAATGGAGTTAATTGGAATGTGCCTCTATTACTTGCATCCTTAGAACTAATTAACAGTGTACCAGTGTGCCCAGTGTTGAGAACACAATGATGAGTTTGTGAGCTCTATTCAAAGAGGTGAACTTGTAAGCAGCAAGGTCAGTTAAGTGGTGTGTGTTAGTTTCCTATGACTGTGGTGACAAAATGCTACAAACATGACAACTTAGATGAACACAATTTTATTCCTTGAAAATTCTGGAAGGCAGAAAACTCAAATCAGTTTTACTGGGATAAAGTCGAGGTGTCAGGAGGGCTAGCTTCTTCTGGGAGCTCTAGGGGAGAATCCATTTGCTTGCATTTTCTAGATCCAACTGACTGCATGGCAAAAGTCCTGAGAATGATGGAAACACAGAGGTCTACCAAAGAGGCAGCTGGACCAAGGTGGGGGAAGCCATCACACAGGAAATTTTCCCTTGTCCCATCCTCTCTGACTTGTCCATCATCTCAGGATTCCAGAAGAAAGATGAGCGTAAAGACGCTGTCAAATGTGTCTCTTTGGGTCCAACTGCATGAGCTTACTCCTTTCTCAAAATAGGACTTGTAAACTGCCTTCACTATCCCACTTCTCCCAAGCAAGAGTGCAATGATATAGGTCAGGAGTCATAAATGGGAGTAAAGTTGATGTGCCCAGAAATAACAGGGGTTGGTATGGGCAGTGACAGGTGATGTGTCCTAAGAAAACACCCAGATATGAGGGGGATTTTTTTGATGCTGAATGAGAATTGTGATTTGAGTTGGAGATGTCAGAGGAAAATTGTGTAGAATTTATCACTTAGATTTAGGGGAAGGATTTTGAGGGAAATAACTAGCTAGTCATTAGAAATTATTTCAGACACCAATACAATTGATGTGGAAGTTCTATTAGGAAAGGGAGGCTTCATTTACTAAAGGCTAGGAAAGTTAATTAAGCAGCAAGGGTATTTATAAGTAAGAGGCTCAGAGGAGTTGGTAATGTCATCCTTGTCATTATAGGTTTTCCTGATATGAAAATACTCCCTTGACCATTATAGGAAAGATTAGTTTTCATTATTAGGCATTCACTTATTCATTGCAAAATGAAAATGTGTGTGTTAGTCAACTTTCCATCACTGTGACAAAATATCTGAGATAAACGACCTGTAGAAGAAAAAACTTTTTTTTTGCTCATCGTTTCAGGGAGACAGTCCATAGTTGTTTGATCCTGTTGTTTGGGGCCTGTGGCAATACAGTAGGTAATGGCAGCAGGAATTTGTGATGGAGGAAGTTTGTTTACCTCACGTAGGCTGAGAAGCAAAGAGAGAGACAGGAAAGGGCCTGGGTTCCTATATCCCCCTAATGATTTAATTTCCTTCCCCTAGGCCCTACCTCCCAAGGTTCTCCCACCTCCCAAGGGCACCACAGGCTGGCACCCAAACCTTTAATACATGGCCTTTTAGAGGACATTTGAAATACAAACCATAGCTCTGTGCGTGTGTGTGTGTGGTGTGTGTGTGTGTGTATTCTCAACCACAAGTAAGGAGCAAAGACTACATTATGAGGTATACAAAGATTCAAAGCTTGGATGGATAGACGGATGGACATATGAGTAGATGGCGGGATGCATAGATGTATGTATGGATGGATGGATGGATATGAACATGGATTGATGAGTGGGATGGAAGTATGGATGCCTTGCCTCCAAGATCTTTGAATTCAGACAGAGGCAGTATATTTGCAGGAGCTAGGGAAGTATCATTAAAAATGTGTAAGAAGCATTTGCAGCTACTTTTGTCTTATCTCTGTTGGTTACACTTGATTTCTTCTGAAGTCCATTGGGTTGGACCATCTGCAACTTACATTTGGGGTGGCAGAATGTGGCTTTTCCTTCCCTTTACATAGAAACTATCATGATGCCCCCTTGCCTCTTTCTCTCTGTGTCAACTTCATCTGAATATTCATTGCGAATGCTCATGTGGGCCAATTCCATTACATTGCTCCACCAAAAACTTCTGGATACCATTTTCTAGAATAATTTATCTGACTTCAATATACATCAAAAAAGCCAGTCCCTGAATAATGTCTGGTGATATAAATTGACGGCCCTGTGTGCCTTCAGGGTCTGTTGTAACACTTGGCCTGGCCAATCTCCCTCTTGCCCCTGGCTCTGTTGGATTTCATCCTACCTGTCCAGGTATACCTTTTCCCCCACCCTCTCTGCAGCCTCCAACTGCAGCCAAATCAAACTACTCACAGCTGCCCTTGTGCTCCTGGCTTTTTCAAGCCTCCTGTGACTTTGTCCGTATGGTTCACTGGGCCCGAAGCATCTTTTCTCTCTCCATTTCTCTCCACCTTTCCTTCCTTTCTTCCACTAATCCCTGAAGATGCAAAATCCACAATATTGTACTCAAAGTAGCTTTCATTGACCTTTCTCTCCCATTTCCACCCATTACCAAGTACTCTCTTCTGCACATACTTCTTTAGGCAATGAGAGATCCTCAAATACATTTACAGGAGAACACAAAAACATTAAAAACACCACAGGCAAATTAGTCAAGGTAAAAGTGACCAGAGTCTGAGGAAGGTCCACAATGAAGATGAAAAGTAAGAGGCACAGTAATGCAACAGGCCCAGATGGGATTAAGGGATCCTACTGCAAAAAGGCAAAATAAACAACCGGACCAGGCTCTGCTGCTTGTAAGTTAAACATTTTTATTTCTCAGTTGAATCTATTTCTTAGAAATAAACACAGCCCAGGACTGAAAAAACTGTATCTCTGAGAAGATGATCCCCTTCTACACTCTACAGATTTCCAGGTTGCACTCAGAACTCTGGCCGAGGACAGGGACACTCATGGGAGCAGTCACATTCATCCTGGACATTAAAGGGATGACATCAGTCACAGCCAGTTCACCCTTGCTCCCAAAGACTCCAGAAGGACATTGGAATTATGGCAAAAATAGCAACACCAGTACTCCCTGTGGGCATGTCAAGGTGATTTAGAACAAGGCTGTGGATGGAACACTTCTACCCAGTCCACAGAGATCATGGATGTTATTTCCTGGCTTGTTCTTAATTTCTCAGCTGAGGATGTTCCTAACTTCCTGTAATAAACTTTAATCCTTTGGGCACTTCCTCTTTATTTTTTATTCTTTTGGTAACAGATTTATTAAGATGTAATTCATATACCAGACAATTCACCCATTTAAAGTGCACGATATTATGGCTTCCAATATATTCAAATAATTTTGCAACCATTGCCACAATTAATAGCAGAACATTTTCATATCCCAACAAGAAACCTCTGAACCATGAGCCATTATCTCCCTAAATCCCCACCATCCTCCAGCCCCAGACAACCATTAAGTTATTTATGTTCTTTCTGTATGTATTTGCCTATTATTGACTGTTAAAGACTGAATATGTCCCCCTGAAATTCATAGGTTGCAGTCCTAATTCCTAGTACTTTAGAATGTGACTTTATTGGGAGACAGAGTCTTTAAGGAGGTAATTAAGTGAAAGTGAGATCAAAAAGGTAGGCCATAATCCAATGGACACAGTTACCGAAGGAAGGCCATGTAAAGACACGTAGAGCAGATGGCCATCTCCAAGCCAAGGACAGTGTCTCAGAAGAAACTAACCCTGCTAACAACTTGATCTCACATTTCCATCCTCCACAACTGTGATAAAATAAGTTTATATTGTTTAAGCCACCTACTCACCCAGTCTGGTAGTATTATGGCAACACTAGCAAACTTATACATGGACATTTCATATAAATAACACCATACAATATTTAGTCCCTAGTAACTGACTTCTTTCACCTGGCATAATGTTTTCAAGGTTTATCTGTATTGTAGCATGTATCAGTACTTCATTCCTTTTTATGACCACTTAATATTCCACCATATGGATATACACTTTTTGTTTATCCATTTATTATTGATGGAAACTTGGATTATTTCTACTTTTTGGCTATTTTGAACAACAGTGTTCTGAACCTTCATAAGAAAGGTTTTGTGTGGAGTTATGGTTCAGTTTTCTTGGGCGGCTATCTAGGAACAGAATTTCCTGGTGACAGGTAACTCTACACTTAACTTTTGTAGAACTGCCAGATGGTTTTCCAAAGGGTCTATAACATGACACATTTCTAATAGCAACTTATAAGGGTCCCATTTTTTTCCACATCCTCACCAGCCCTTGTTATTATCTATTTTTTGATTACAGCCATCTCAGTGGGTACATCGTGGTATCTCAATGTGGTTTTGATTTTGATTATCCTGATGGCTAATGATGCTTGTTGGCCTTTGGTATTCTTCTTTAGAAAAATGTCTATTCTGATCCTGTGTCCATTTTTTGAAGCACAAATAGTTTTAATTATTATGATATCCTGCCTTTTGATGATATTCCAAATTATAAACTGCATCTTTCCAAGGTAGGGCTACATAGAAATCTTGCATACCTGGAGATCCTTGTAGAGGAGTAACCTAGATTCCACCAATCAAATCTACTCATGAGACTCCCGGATTTAGAAATGAACAGCCTGAGGAACTGGCTGCATGGGAAGGAATTGGTGTGATGGCAGAGGCCTCTAGAGCTTTGAGATCAGCACTGGCAGAGCTCCTCATATCAGCCTAGTTTCCTCCCAGGTGCAAAGCAGTGGTGATAAAGGCAAATTTGCCCAAGAATCTCCAGCAGTATGGCCAGGCATTGTTCCTAGATGGCTCAGAGCCTACCCACTGACTCTCCCTGAGTTTCCATGATCTACCTTGTATTCTTGAATAAATATTTCCTGCTTAAACTATCCAGGATGGATTCTGTTGTTAGCAACTCAGAACCCTGACCAATAAACACCCAGCTGAATTAGAAGAAAGGATTTCTGGGATTTCAGGAACTATAGAATCTGTGACTTTCACAAAAGTAAACTTATTTCTGTCTTTTTAAAAAAGTGACCTCTTATAGCTTATCAGGTTGGCCATGTTTTCTTACAATGCTAAAACAAAAACAAACAACACACACACACACACACACACACACACACACACACACACACACTTCTTAATATAAATTCAAAATAGCCTGGTGAAATCTTTCAAGCAACATAATTTTCCCTAAAAGTAAGTTTACAGAAGTGCAGTGAATGTGTTCAGTTTATCCGCAGACTTAGCTCATCTAATGATCAATGGACTGAAGCGCAGGATGCAATTATGAATCCAGGTGATGGAACAGAACACAGATATTGGCCACATGGAGATCAGCCGGGAGCACTGATCTTACTGGTTTGTGCTTAAGATGCTGTATAATAACCAGGAAATAAGACCTTCCTTTCATCTGAAGAAGAATGAATAACAGTCTGAGAAAAAGGAAGTACTACAATTGTTCCTTATGAGTTGTTAGACCAACACCAACTAGAATTAAGGAGGAGAGTGTGGTTCTCTCCTTGATTCAGGTCCCCATCTGGATTCCTAAGCCAGTTCTACATGTAGAGCTTTGAGATTTCTCAAATGTGTTTTGAAGCCTACTTAACACTGTTCCAGATTCACCAGATATTTTCCCAATACTATTTTGACTTGCTTAAATGGAGCTTATATAAAGGGAACCACATTACTGAGAGAAGAGATGTTCAAAAAAGCAAGACATTAAGGAGATCAAGAATGTTTTCTGTAAACTCAAGGCCACCAATGCCTATTCCAAACTTTAAATCTTCAGAGATCAAAAGTCCTGCTAGAGGATAAAGCATACCAAAGTCATAGAGAAACGTTAGTTTTGGCAAGATGAGCAAAGAGAAGTGGGAAGAAAAGAAGCAAACAAAATATAGAGAGGAAATTCTACCTTGACTCTCTTCACAGAAGTTTCATTGAGAAACAACAAACAATCAGCCAGCAGTCTTTTTATATCATTGAACAAATAATTAAAAGAAAAGTATTCAGAATGAACAACCTCTGCAGGCTCAGCTCTTTGCAATATGTGAAACTCCGAGGCTAGAAAATTTTGTGGAATTTAATCTTTTTAGAAATTGAGAGTCAAAGTCATGCTCACAGCCTCAGGTGGAATGGTTTTGTTCTTCTAGAAGAGAAACAGAGTCACTCTGAAGACCATACTTGCAGGGACCATTTCTATGATTTATTATGAAAGATGCTTCTCTGAATATATACAGCACCAGAAGCCACAGAAATGAACTATAGAGTCCCCTTCTGAGTGTGAAGTCCACCTTCAATGTCACTTCAGGGCAATTATCGTTGCCACTGGTGACTGTTGTTCTTTTTGTTCTTTTCCTTTGAGAAAGTAAGTGGGAAAAATTTGGTCTGAGTGCTTGTGTTTAGAAATAAAGTGCACACGCAAGAGAAAGAGAGTGAGAGAGGCAGAGAGAGAGAGAGAGAGAGAGAGAGAAGAGAAAGAAAAGAAATACACTTATTCTACTTCAGTGTGGAGATATTCCATTCCATTAGATCAAACTCCACCCCTGAAACAACAATTCAATGACCTTTGAGACGGGTACCAAGTCCAGTACTCCAACAAAAGAGCTAAGAAGTCATTCAACTATTTTCCCAATGGAAACAGCAGAAATACCATTTCAATCTCTCCCCAAAGTTGTCAATTTCCATTGACTTTAAAAAATAAAACTTCTCTGTTTTACGGAACAATAATGCCATTTGCAAAATTGACTATAAAATGAGAACATTGCTTCTTTCTTTCCCAAAATGACATACACAAGCAAAGAGCATAAAATATCTTATATTTCAAATTTACTGACCTCAGAACTAGACTCCAGGTAGGCTCAGTTATATGGAGCCTACAGTTGCTAGCAGAACTCATGTGAATAGAATAGGGTAAATAATGTAAATTATGTTTCATAGTGAAAGCCCCAGAAATCTGCCCTGTACACTCTGGCAGTTTAAGCCCAACTGCAACAGTTGGCCTCTGCCCAAAGAAAGAATGAAGTCCAACTACATCCTCTACCTGGGTGCACCTGAGTTTATGCTTCATTTCTTTGCTTGCTCCATGCTCTGTGAAACTGATCTGAGTATATTTCATTTTCATTGAGAGAAACCCAACTCCAGGTGGCAAAAATCAATAAGAGCCCTGTATTCAGTTTGGCTGCAAAGCTAGAGAACAAGGTGAGAAATGGTCCCTAAGTTAATAAAAGGAAATAGAACACACATACATATGCTCACCCACATTCAGGTGACAGAAGTTACTTCCAGATGGATTGCCAGACAAAACTTATTGTAAACCAAGCTGGCAGAGAGTGACTCATTGTCATGAACATAACAAGAATGACTTCCACTCTCCTCCCCAAAGTGAAGAAAGACCCACAAAAGTAATGCGAATGAGATCTGAGGGTATCACCAAGGACAGTAATTCACATCTTTTACTGAGATTTGAGTCACATGATAGGTCATTTGAAAAATGCAGACATAGATATACCTATAGCACATGAAGAGAGGGTGAGGGAAAAGCTTTAAAATTTTAACCTGTAATAATTGAAGGGATCATTCCTGTCTTAAGGACTCAGATTAGGGTGTCTTCTTTGTAAAATATGTCAAAAAATTTATAGCAAGTTTAGGTAACACATGCAATCACGTGCATGGTACAGGGTGTATTGGATGTTTAATGTAAATATCCCAGGGAGTTAAGGCTTCAGTTGAGGAAATTTACTTTTGAGAAAAAGTGCAAAGAAATCCTCACTTGCCTGTGGATTTGCCTGTGGATCCTCAGTGCTGGAGTAATCTCACATGCTGGAAAGACCTTGTTCTGGATCTTGTATAAATAATCTCCCAGATTCTAGGATAAAACTCCCAGAAGCACAGACTCTTCCCTCTTATCTGTCTCCACAGATTCAAGAGAACAAGCCTTTCTCCACGTCAATATCTCACTGGGACATTCCTGAGCAGAGATGTCTTCTGGTTTCCCTTCTCCTCTTGGAAAAAGAGGTGCCTATGGGAAACTCATTTTGACCCTTTAGTTTTCCCTGAAATTTTCTTGGAGTGGCTTTTGCTTGAAACTGACAAGGCCCTCCATTCTTCACACTTCTCCTGACACGTCTGTCCCCAACACATGCCCCCAACTATGTGCTCCTGACACATATATTGTAGACTCCTCTTTTGGTTTTGCTTTTGTTTTATTTTAACTTCTGATTGTAACAGAATTCTATAACAGAATTCCTAAAAGAAATGTCTCTTTTAGGAACATTTCTTTCTTTTAGGAACATTTCTTTCTACCCTTGCTATATGGTAGTAAGAACACAGACATTCAAGCCAGTTTTAATCATGAATCTTGGGCAACTGACATATGACCTTGAGTTCAAGATGCAATCATACCAGAGAGAGCTAGCCCAGAATGGAGACATAGTGCAGGGAAGGCAGAGTTCTGGGTCAAAGAAGACTGCTAACTCATCCTGAGGTGGGACTGTGATAAACTGAAAGCATGAGCTGATCATTGTGGGTCAGGCCACTGAGGGTGCAAAGTCCTCTCAGAGGAACTAACGGAGAGCCGTTGTCACTTGGGAACTGCTATAAAAGCCTTCTGCACCACCAGCATCTGTGAGAACTTTCAGAGGAGATCTTTCCCACCATGCTCTGGGCAGTGGTTCCCAAGCAGAGCTTGCTTCTCATGGCCTTCACCTTCTCCTGTCCTTGTCTCTCCGTTGTTCTTGCCTGTGAGATGGTTGACTCTAGAACTTCTTCCTCCAGCTTTATGCCCTATGAAGAGAGCTGAGCAAGGGACTCAGAAGAGCTTTAATGATAAGGACCCTGACCAGCCAGCCTGGGAGCCACTTGCACTGAGTGTTACATTGGAAGTAAACCACACTGGTCCTGAAGAATCCCAGCTGCTGAGCCAACATGGTGCCCACATGCCTTGAGCTGCTGGGAAACAGGGAACTGGAGTACTGCCCTGCCTCCGTGCCCTGGACCCAGTGTGCTGTAGGCATTGTCTACTTAGCTCTCCGCATCTCTGCTGAGATAAGTGTTCTGAGATGGGACAGAGCTGGACGGTTGGAAGCCTGTGAATACATGCACTGTGAATGGAAAGAGGTTGATCTCCTGAAGAGGGGTCAACTTAATTTCTGCCTACTTCCAGAAAGTAGGTTTTCTGGAACTCTAGGGACTGAAGGAGATAAACTCAGGTGTAAAAACTATCTCAGTTATAAAAATTACCTTATAATGTGCTCTAAAACTGGAAATTATGTGCTCCTGACACATATATTGTAGACTTCTGTTTTGGTTTTGCTTTTGTTTTATTTTAACTTCTGATTGTAACAGAATCTATAACAGAATTCCTAAAAGAAATGTCTCTTTTAGGAACATTTCTTTCTTTTAGGAACATTTCAAATGACCATCAGTAGGTGACTGGATAATGAAATTGTGGTGAATCTATACAATGGAATATTTACTCAGCATTATAAGGGATGCATTATATTATTATGTATAAGAGCTGGATGAATCTCAAAATAATTGTGCCGAGTGAAGAATTCAGATGAAAGAGAAGCCATATGGTATGATTCCATTTGTATAGTTTTAGAAAATATAAATGAATCTATAGTGGCAGAATGTACATGAGTGGTTGTCTGAGGATAAGGATGTGGGCCAGGGAGAGGCAGGAGAGAAGGATCACAAAAGAGCAGCAGGAAACTTTCAGGGGTGATGGATTATTCATTACTGATTATTGGTGGTCATTTCATAGATACATATATCAAAACTTATCAAAATATACATATTTGTGCTAGTCAGCTTTCTATCAACTGTGACAAATACCTGAGATAAACAAAGGAGGAAATATTTATTGTGGCTCACAATTTCAGAGGTTTCAATTCACGATCACTTGTCTCCATTGTTTCTGGGCCTGTGGTAAGGCAGAACATCATGGGGAGAGGGCAAGAGAGAGGAAAGCTATTTTTACCTTGTGGTGACCAGGAAGCAGAGAAAGAGAGAGCTCCCTGAGCCAGGGTCTCAATATACCATTCAACATCACATCTCCAGTGATCTACTTCCTCCAACTAGGTCCCTCCTAAAGTTTCCCCCACCTTCCAACAGTGCCACCAACTAGAAACCAAGCTTTTGACACATGAGCCCTTGGGGGACATTTTAGATCCAAACTGTAACAATATTGAATATGTGGAGTGTATTGCATATCGGTAACACTTCAATAAAGCTGTAAAGAGAGAGAGAGAATAGATACAAGTTGCTTCATACTGTGCCTGGCATCCGGTCTGTGCTTGATAAATAAGAGCTACATTGTCATTTTTGCGCTTGGCCTTGCTCTTGACTACATTGGTGGTAACAAGAGCGAGGAATTCTGTGATATGTGCCAAGTGCATCTGACCAACAGCTCAGGGAACCGTGGGTGCTCAAAAGAAACAGAGCCAGTACAGAAAGGGATTCAGAAATTGCTTTGGAGACCCCTTCCAGCCAAGGGAGACTTCCTGGAAAACATGTTATAATTTATAGAGGAAAAATCTTGAAATATATTTCTGATGATGCCTATAATTCCTTTGTACATTTTGGCCTGTTTTCTTACCTTGTCTAGACTGAAGAATTGTTCCAGATCAATCATTTTTGCTCTTCTCATCAAAAACATCCCCTTGACACTAAAGTGCCCAGCCTAGGGCATAAGCTTTCCTCTAGCTGGATCCTGTCACCCTGTATTCTAGGGCTGGCCTAGTATTGGGATCAAGCTTCCCCCATTCAAAGTTTACCTCTGTTGAGTTCAGCAGCTTTCCAATCCAAGGGAAATCCATTCTCCTTCACAAACATTTGAAACCTCAGAATCTCTGCTGGTCATTCTGCCCCTGCTCATTTGTGAAATAGGAAGTTTTTCGTGGGATGAGTTTAAGACCCCCTGGACAAGACAAAATTCCCACTGCACCCCTAAGCTTGGTAAATCCTTTGTTTTTTTTTTTTTGGGGGGGGGGTGCTGGGGATCGAACTCAAGACCTTGTGCTTGCAAGGCAAGCACTTTACCAACTGAGCTATCTCCCTAGCCCTGAACTTGGTCATTAGTGATTCTTTCTCAATTAAATGTACTTTTAAAAAACACAAACATGCCTTGATGAGAATAAAGAGTTTTTCAAAAATTTTTTTTCCTCTAGAAAGAAAGAAAGGAAACAGACAGACAATACTGGATCAGAGGGTGAAACACCAACAAGGAGAAAATTTTTCTCAAAGATGGATCTCAGTAAGTTTGCTGTTTGGGCGTCATTGCCTCATAAACACATTGGTAGCCTTCGTATTTGGGTCAGTGAAATATGGGGAGAGTTCAATCTGCTCTGAGGATCAGCATCAGGCACTCCTCAAATCCATCCAGAAGCTTCTGGACAAAAAGGAAAATTTGAGCTGCTCTTTTAATTAGGTGAAAGCCAATCTGACACTTTACTAATTCTATATTTCCTGATTTTCTAGCCCCCTACATTCAGTCTCTTGGTTGCGGGGCAAACAGGGTGTTTTTGCTCACTTATTTGCTGTTTTTTTCTGAGCCTTTTTCTATCCCCTAATCACCCAAGGGCTGTGATGCTCCATTTAGTTTCAAAGAGAAGAATCATAAAACAAATCAGAGAAGGTCTACCTTTAAAAATCGAAACCCAAAGCATCCAGAGGCCTGCACCTGGGCTCACCCCATTAGGCCAGCTCTGGCAGGGTCCCTGGCCCCTAATGAAGGTTGATTGTTCTGCCTGACCAGGTGCCTGACTCAGGGACTTCGCCTACACCTGTGTGTGACACCTGGAATCAGGGCCCATTCAGGCCCCAGGCAGTCTTAGATGATGAAGGACTGACCTGCCTGTAGGAGGCGCCATCCCCCTCTCCCAGACACACCTGGTGGATTCAGGAAGCTGTTGGTAGGGCTGGCATGTCGCACAGAGGCAGGAGTTTGCACCCACCTCGGAAATATCACAAGGAAAAGGACAAAGGTCAGGAAAGGAAGTGTATACAGAAGTGTCCCCAAAGCCTGAGTTAACCGACTAATGGCTGACCCTGAGCAGAAGGGCAAATTCTGCAAAACACCGTTTTAATTCTACAAACATTCACTGAGCAACTACTGCACCACAAGCCCTGTGAGAGATGAGGAGGAACACTGGTCAATAAGAAACAAGGACCTACAGCTGGATGGGAGCTAGAGACTTAACCCACTCAAATAGCAGGCTCTGATCAAGTGGTCTCCCCCCATGGGCACATCCAGGTCACAGCCGCACTTCTGTTCTTGGATGATATCGTCTGTATTCCTCTCAAATCCACTTCTCTCTCATGTGCCCATTCCTTCTGCACTTAACGCCTATTTTCTGGGGAAATCTATTGACTGATCACTCACAGATTTTGTGTTACCTTTTTTCAAAGATGTTTGCTTTAAGAAGGTGTAGGAGGTGGGGGTTTCAGCAGAACAAAACTAGCCCGAGAATCATACCTCTGACAGCAAAATTTCTGTCATGGCAGAATGGCTAGAAATACACTTTTTAATAGTGACGTGATTTTAATATTCCCCTCTGTGGCTATAACCTCGCTTGGCTTGAAAACAATAATATGAAGTAGTTAATGATATGATATAGGTAAGAACATAAGCTCAGAAAGTTCTGGTGTCTGAGACAAGATCCCACTGCCAAAAATAAAACAAGACACGAATGAAGTTCTCTTGTGGCAAAGCAGGGTCTTCCCCTCGTAATACGTGCGTTACCCTTCCCTTTATACAAGTCTCAGGCCATCAGTTGGCTTGAGTTAGGGTGGACATGGACTTCAATGGGACAGTCACTTTTATGAGTCTTTCCATAACTCAAACAGGCACCTGGGGTGTTGCTTTTCATTTTCGTAGGTGGTCTGCAAAAGTAACTCCTCTTACCTTTTCCTCTGAACCTTGCTAACCTAAGCTCCCATCTCAAACTTTGACAGGTTGGAGAGGGATAGTGGCTTATGGCAACATGCCAATGTCCTCTGAGTCCTTGGGCGCTGTTTGTAGATCAGCCTGTCCTCTTACCTTCCATGAAGAAAGTGTTCAGTCTCAGTCACTGAGAACTTCTCTTAACGGTCCATCAGGGAAAAAGAGCTCCCCTCAGGTGGCCTTGACCCAGCCCCAGTCATAAAAAGGGATTTCATATCATTAGTGACTTCCCTTTCACAGTTCGTTAGCATGAAATGTCTTGGCAGCTGAAATGACAAAGGGGACTCCCTCCTCACCAGTGATTTCATGGCGAGAGACAGAAAATACCCTATTCTAAAAGCAGCCATGGAGCAGCTGTATTTGCAGCTTTAATTTGTGGCTCTGACTCAACAGCAAGTCGAGATGCTTGTAGCACTGGTCATCTGGCCACCAGATGGCAAGTTGGATTTAACTTTACCTGGTAGGTCTTGTGCATCCACTGGCTGGGTCTGGACACCCAGCTTTGTTCACTTTACTAGAAGGCTCTGCTACCAAGGCTGAGCTGGAAGTGGTATAAGTTGAAGAGCCTCATATGGTTCCAATAAAATGTGGTGTGTGTGTGTTTGTATACACATATATAGATACATACGTACACATATACACACATATTTTTTATGTGTATAAAATATGAATAAATACATGTTTTTTTACTCAATATTGTTTATGTATCTTCTAAACAGGGTGGAAGTTAGAGGTGTATTTTCCCACTGTTAGGGCCAAGAAAAGTCAAGAATTGAAAACAATGAATCCCAAGGTCTTGTGAAATGTGCACTCATTTAAAGGACAAAAAGAGCAAGTGATTCTGTTGACTAATTAAGTGTTTCCATTGATATTTAAGGTGACACCCATGGTTAATGCAGTAACTGTGAAAACTCAGGTATTGACCTACCATTAAAATTCCTTTTGCTTTGGACCTACTGGTTTAATGACTGTCAATAAGGAGAGTTGACTCCAGCCCCACCTCTACTTACTCACCAAGCAGAAATGGTTAAATAGAGATGGAAGAGTTTTGGTGTGGAATATCATCTCTGCTGTTAACCTAGGGTACAGTGACAAATACCCTCTGAGACAGCCCATAAGTGAAGTTAGAAGTGAGTTGACTCACTCCTAACAAACATGGAAAAGTGACTGGATATCAATTCCAAGATGTGACCTTACGAAGATTGTGGCTTCCATCTTGGAAGCATGATCTCTTGCTCTCTTTCTCTTGTTCTCTCTTCCTTCCTCTTGCTCTTACTCGCTCATTCCTGCTATCTCTGAACACTCTTTCTGTGGAAAGTCTTCTGCCGTGGTATGAATTAGCTCAGTGGAGAAGGATACAGACCTCCTAGCAGTGAACCTGGAAGTAGGTTCCCTCCTCCATTTTCCTCCTCTTTGACCTTCTATGAGACCACAGCCTTAAACTACCTCAAGACAGACCAGGAGCATTCAGTTAAGCTGTGCCCAGATTTTTGAGCCATAGAAACTAGGAGATAAAAAAATCTATGCTATCTGAAGTTACTAAGATCTGTTGAATCTTTCAGTAGGAAGCAACTAATAACCAAACTAATAACCAATACAAGCAGCAATGGGAGACAAGGTTATCCCCTGTTAACCATTGCAAGGTTAGGCCAAGTAGCTATAGGACTCAATGTCCAGAATACTCAAGTTATAAACAAATCCTGCTTCTGAGGAGGAGTTTTTCTAACTTCAAACACTGGAATTCCCATGTATAACTTGTTGTGCTAGGTGGGACCTCATCAGACATGTAATGGTTAGAATGCTTTAAAGACTGTCCTTCCAGAGTACTTTTTTTAAAAATATAGAGGCCAGGGCTTATTAAAATAGTATCTCTTGTGTTGGAATCTGGCTCTGAATTTCTAGATCATCTTTATGATTTTGCCATTTAGTTCAATTTGGAAACTACTTGAGCATAAGGGTGGTGGTGGACAATAACAATAGCAAAAAAAAAAACCTTTTCAAGTCATCTTCTATATTGGTTCTTCTTCTTTATGGTCTCTGGGTTAAGGGGGTTTTGTTACCAGCATAGATGAGACACTTTGGAAACTGAGTCCCATCCGTGAATCTAGCATACTGGCGTGTCCTAACTGGGGGTGTGGTGTCAGTGATTTGTAGGACTGAGAAAGTTGAGCAATACTCCCAAGTTTACTTGTAGCCTTGAATCTATCAAAATAGCAATGGGTTCTAGCCTAATTCCATGAATGGTTTATTTTCTAAAAACTTAAACAAGCAATGATGTGTTGCTCAAACCAAATGTTTTCAGAGACACCACGGTATGGGGAAGGAGACATTGGGATTAGTGTCAGAAGAACTGGGTTTAGGAGCTGGCTCCTCTACTGGCAGCTGTGTGATCAACAGAAAGTGAACTAAGTTTCTTTTTCTTCTAGTTTAATTTAAATGGATTATGTATGTGTTTTATTTTTTTAATAGAACTAGGACCGTAAAATTATATAAGTCCTTTTTCTTGCTTTTTCACTCAACATTATATTCTGAAAATTGTTTCATATCAGTAAAAGTGTTACAAAAACATTTTCGAGGGCTCCATAATGTTCCATTTTTGTAGTTCTATTATAGCTATTTTCCTGTGGTCAACCCTTTTGGTCATTTCCAAGTTTGCACCATTATAAAGAACATTGTGAGAAACATCTCTGTATATAAAATTTGTCCACATTTCTTATTACTTCCTTAGAAGAAAATTTCAGAAATAAAATTACTATTTCCAAAGGTATGAATATTTTTAAAGGCCTGATACACATTGCAAATTGCTCTTTGGAAAGGCTCAATTTGTTGTCCCACTGGAAGAAAGAGAATTTCCATCTCAGTGCAACCTTGCCAACATAAGACATTACCTATTTTTTTTATCTTGCTAATTAGGTGGTATACATATTTTTGCTAGTTTTTATGGTCAAAAATTGCTTTCTTGGTATTTCTAAATACATATTTTTTTTTATCATGCTAGTAAGATCAACTACTTTTCCTATACTAATGAGATATTCTTTCCTGGTAAAATGAGAATAATAATCACTACCCATTGATATATTGGAAACATTTATGAAAAGATGCTTGTGGATATTTTTTATAAATGCAATTATATAGTACCTTTAAAGACATAACTATTGTGATCTCAATTTAATTGATATTATTTTATATGTAGACATGCTAATCTCTCATGTGGTTGTAAGATCAAGGGCCAATACCCCCAGTCCTCCTTCATCCCATACATTTTCACGTCATATAATCAGAGCAGATGCATTAAGAACTGTAATGAAGGAATACTCAAGTGACAAATGCACCCCCACGCAGCCTGCATGGCTATTTCCACATCGTCACTTTCAATTCTGGTAGGTTTTGGACAAGGATGACTTGGTCAAAGGTTATTTTAGTTTAGGCCTCCAGTTATTTAACAGCCACTCTCCATAGCCACTTCCTTCCCCCTTTGTGAGCCACATTCCTGAGTCATTTGCTCAGTCAGTTTTCTTAGAGTAAGACTTACCCATACCCTAGGAATGGGTCTGCCTACATGTAGAAACTGCCTGCTTTCAACACCTGGAAAGAGAGTAAGTTCTAAGAGAAAGCTTCCCAAATTCCTATATTAAGTGGATGATCATATATTATTGCTCTTTCAACTTGACTGTCTCACTTATTGGAAAAGAAAAATTAATAAAAACAAAAATTATGATAAAAGTCCAAAAATACAGAAAGACATTCAATAAATTCACTATAGAGCATTCAAGATGTTAAATAACATATGGTTTCTCAAGGGAAAAATACAGTGGACTTAAATGTAATCCATGTCCAGGCAAACTATAACTTCACTATCAGAAGCCTGGAATTAAGCCCTCCCCTTTTCTCTAGACTGCCTTTGTGCCTGGTGACTGCAATAGGATGAAAGTTGTACGGGTAGAATCTGTTCTTTCTTATTTATAACTAAAATATAAAAAAGAGTATTTGGGGACCCCTTGTACTAGTGCCTATAAACCCACAGTAAAGAATTTTGCCTTAATAGCTCTAAACAGACCATTCTTTTTTCTTCCAAATATATGGAAGAAGTTTAAAGGCATTTTGTATACATAATTATACAGTTTGTGCTTTAATTCAATGGGATTTCGGGTTGAGTATAGACTGCAAAGTTAGGCATTTTGGGTTCAGTTTGCTTTGGTATATCTTTCCCAGATATTACTTCATGTTATTTATATAATCTCATGGTGTCTCTACAAACTTGCTTTTATTATTGTCCTCTGAAATCTTATGCAATAAATAGTGAAAATAAATATAGGAAAAGAGGGGGGAGGATCAGGTTCTCAGGCTTTTTCAACAAGATTGTGTCCTTTTGTTAAGAGTAGCTCAGTTACTAACTACTGTCTGATTTCCAGAATAAATGAGCACCTGTAGCTCTCTAGAGTGAGGTCCCTGCAATGCTCAGTAAGCACTTGCCAGGGAAGTCTGATAACATTGCCCTCCTCCCACCCAGGTTTGTAGGACTGGAGAAGATTTAGCCAGGGTGGTGCTGGGTTTACCATGGTACATGTTCCCCAAGCTCATGACTGGCTTGGAATAACCATGACCCATGGAAATGAAAGCATGACAGATGATTCATAATGAAGGAAAAATCACCAAGAAATTCATCCATTTGGAGTTGGCCATTTCTGATCTTTTGTCCCTTAA
This sequence comes from Sciurus carolinensis, assembly GCF_902686445.1. Classification (NCBI taxonomy): domain Eukaryota; kingdom Metazoa; phylum Chordata; class Mammalia; order Rodentia; family Sciuridae; genus Sciurus; species Sciurus carolinensis. Next base: position 63,906,814 of record NC_062225.1, on the reverse strand, counting down.
GTGACAACATCCAATTCTTTGGAATAGGGCAAACTCAAGAAAGGACCTGTGTACTTCATCTGCATTGTCCTTGCTGCAAGTTCTCTGGCCAGTGCAGAACATGTACCAGGCTTTCTCCCACTTTTACATTAGAAATACTATTAATATTAAATTGTAATAACAACAATTAATGTTTATGGGAGCTTACAAAATACTAGACGCTGAGGCATGATGAAAAGTAAGTGATAACATGCAATGCCTCAGTAAGGTAGGTGCTGGGATTGTCCCATTTTATAGGCTAAAAACCAGTTCTGACAGGTCAGGTAACTTGCCCACACACTAACCTAGGAATGGGCACAGTTGGAATTCAGGCACAGTCAAATCCCAGAGTCCCTGCTTCTCATCACTAGGCTGATGGTAAGTGGTATAGACTAGTGTTCTGGACACAGTCATTAAATGGTTCACTGGACTATGTTTTTCTTCTGCGATGGGCTGACATATTTGACTCCATGGAAATGTTAGAGACCAGACTATATGGACAATGACTAAACAGACTTTTTTAACCTTGAGACTCTATGTTATGTAGGAAATACTTCTCCCATGGGAACACCCCGCCTCTGTACCCATCGTCAGTTGCTTAGCATGACATGTTTGGCAACACAAAATGGCAATTCTTATATAATGAAAAAATGTTCTCTTTTTGATTCCTATTTTCCTAAATAATATACCATGTCAACAGTGATTGTCTAGATGTTAGCAACCATTCTTTAATTTGTACCTAAGTAAGGTCATTTTTGACCCACTTTCCCCTTCTGCTAATGATTTTGGATTTCATGATGTTAGTTTATAATTTTAAATCATGGCAATAGACACTTATGATTGATGTACTGACTTATGGTATAAAAACCCATACAAGGGGCTGGAGAGATAGCTCAGTCGGTAGAGTGCTTGCCTTGTAAGCACAAGGCTCTGGGTTCGATCCCCAGCACCCCCCCCAAAAAAAAAAAAAAAAAAAAAAAAAAAAAAAAGCCCATACAACCCGATGTTCGGGCTGCTCTCCAAATAGTCATTTTTGGGGCGTTGTGTGAGACAGTCCATCAGCTGGCTAATAAAGACTCTCAAATTTGGACTTCTCAGTGGTGATCAGCCTGTTCTTAAGTTGTGCCCCATAACACTTCCTTCCTATCAGAGACTGAAGACAAGAAGTGTCCAACCTGTAGGGAGATGAACTGCAGATAATAAGGTTGTCACTTTGTGTTTAATCCTTCAGAGCACAGACACTCACTTTCCAATGCTGACTAGGATGAACAAACTAAATGGAAAGTAATAAAAACATTTCTTTCCCTACTTGGCCCAAAGGAAGGGTTTCATAGAAAGAACAACATGATCCAGGACAAAAATATAAGAAGTTTGATGTCCAGGTTTCTCTCCAATCCCCATGTCTTTCTCTATGAAGTCAAGTAGACTTAGTCACCCATGAACCTCTGTGGCCAGGTTCTCCCCCACCAAGACTGTTCCCTGAGAAAGTAACTATTTAGGTTCTATCAGGAACAGAAAATTCTAATGTCTTATGACCTTAGATAATATAGTCAATTTAATGATCTTATCCAAGGAGGCACCTGCAGGCACTGACTCCTCTCCCACTGACTTTATGACTTATAATTCAACTTGCTTCAGGCAAATTTCTTCCTTGGGCATGTATAGCTTGAGTTTATTATGCTCAGTTCTTCTCCAAAATCCCCTCTCACTTGCAATCTTCTTCCCTCCTTCCCCTCTGTTTATTCCATTTATGAACCTTTGAGTGAGCCTAGTAAGTCAAGACTCCAAGTTATAAAAATGGTGCTAGAGGCACATCTGACTTAAGAAAGGGGAAAAATAAATATGGAAATATAATTTGAATCATATGAAATTGAGACTATGAACCTATGGAGTTCTGGAAGCATCCATTGAACATTTTTAGTTTCCCTTTATGAATAACTTAATTTAGCATCAGAGTCTTCAGTTTGGAAGAGATCTCAGAGGTAACTTGACTTACCAACCAGCTGCTGTTTGTTTGCCTTCTGTATCATTTAGATACGCTTTTAAAAACAAGGGTACTCATTAAACTAAAAAGTTTCTGCACGGCTAAGGAAACAATTAGGAGCACAAAGAGAGAGCCTACAGAATGGGACAAAACCTTGGCCAGCTACTCCAGAATATACATAAAAGTCAAAACAAAAAAGCCCACAAATAACCCAATCAACAAATGGGCAAAAGAACTAAACAGAAATTTCTCAATACAGGAAACACAAAAAGGCACAAAAAAAGCCAATAAATATATGAGAAAAACGTTCAACATCTCTAGCCATCAGGAAAAGGCAAATCAAAACTACACTAAGATTTCATCTCACTCCAGTCAGAATGGCAACAATCAAGAATTCAAACAACAAATGTTGGCGAAGTTGTGGGGAGAAAGGAACACTTGTACATTGTTGGTAGGACTGTAGACAGTACATCCACCCTGGAAAGCAGTTTGGAGATTCCTTAAAAATGGGAGATGGCACTACCGTATGACTTAGCTGTCTCACTCCTGATCATTTTCCAAAAAGATCTAAAATTGGCATACTATAGCAACACAGCCACATCAGTGTTTATAGAAGCACAATTCATAACACCTAAATTATGGAATCAACCCAGATGCCTGTCAATAGATGAATGGATTAAGAAATTGTGATACACACACACACAAGCACACACGCACAATAGAGTTCTACTCAGCCATTTAAAAAATAAAATTATGACATATGCCGGTAAACAGATGGAAATGAAGAATATTATGCTAAGTGAAAAAAAACAAACTGAGACACTCAAAGATTGAATGTTTTCTCTCATATGTAAGCTAAAGTAAAATAAAGGAAAGAGGAAGGGAAGGATAAGATTACATAAAGAACCAATCAAATACAAATCAATAGACGAGTCCAAAAAAGTCTATTAGAATAGAGAAAAGGAGAAGGGAGAGGGGAGGGAGGATGGGAGGGCAAAAGGGTAGGGAAAAGTGGGGATCATGAATTGACATTGATTTCCATGCATGCATGAACTTATCGGGATGAGCCCAACTACTATATAACCATAAAGTTCGAATAAAAATAAATACTTAATCCCAACTAAAAAAATAAATAAATAAAAATAAAAACAAGGCTACTGCACTGGATCAGGTCATAGAAATTTGGAAAATACAGGACCCAGAATCTGATCTCAAGAATCTTGATATTGTAAGAGATAAGAAGTGTCACAGGCAGGTAGGTGCACGATGTGGCATGGTAGAGGAGGTCAGAAATATCTTTGCAGAACAGGAGATACTTGGGCTGATCTAGAAAGAGAAATGCCTGCTGGTTGCAAGTAACAGAAATACCAATTCAAAGTACTTAGGTAAAACAGGGAGTGTTTGGGCCCTCTCATAATACGTGGGAAGAACAGGGATGTAACTGAGTCCCGTGACTTCAAATGTTCTTAGAGCCTTCCCCAGGTGCTTACTTCACCCCCCGCACCATATTTCATTCTCTCTTACTGCAAACAACGATGCAGGGAGATAGTTGGCTGCTGAAGACTACCCACTCCTCATTATATGACTCTGCCATCAGAGATAGACTGAAGATCCAGTTGTAAAGCTCTGGGGATATGGCTGGGGCTCATCACAGAGATGGCCAGTGTGGGCCAGCAGGCCATGCCCTATTTCAAAGATGTAGCCCCCAGAGAATAGTCTCTGGGCATTAGACCTACTCTCAGACAAAGGTCAGCCCTAGGAGGCAGGCATCCATTCCACTTAAGGTCCTCCACAGATCCTAGTTTGGTTTTAAATGAGTGACCTTAGAACCGCCTCTGGAAAGCCTCTCAGAAGCCTGGATTCCAGCTGGGTATTCTGAGGACACACCCATTTCACACTTCCTTTTACAACATACCTGCTCAGTAATCATCAGCTCTTAATTCAATACAGGGGCAGACCGTGGCAGGACAGAGACGGTCATTTGACAAAGATGATGGTGCTAATATACAGAGCAACATACTGCCTTCTTTAAAATACATTATCCCATTTGATTCTTACCATCATCCTATGTGAAAAATACAAATAATAAAGTGATAAACACTTAATCGGGCACATACTAGGGGCTGAGCACTGTGCTAAGGGATTTGCATGCATTAATTTACTTAATCTAAACAGCAAATCCATATGACACATGCTACTGTTATCCTAACTTTATAAATGAAAAAAAATTAGACATCCTAGTTTTATCCATGAGTTTATAGACGAGGAAAGGGATTTTATCCCTTATCCTACAAAATCAGGAAAAGAGAAATAAACTGATATACCTGATCATGTAATCTAAGATCACACAGCTTGGGAATTGAACCCAAGCAGTTTAGTTCCTGAGTTCATGTTTGGAAAATCATTCTTATTATTTTCATTTGACAGTATTTAACTAAAGTAAAGCAGGAGTAAGTAGTTCTACTGGTAATAAGAATAATAATAACTAGTATATATTTCATATTCACAATACATCAGGCATTTTAATAGATATAAATACTCAAAGGTCCCCAACTATCCTGGAAAGGAATTTTTGTTGTTGTTGTTGTTGCTTTTAGGACACATGCTGACAGATATAAGCCCAGCTCCAGATTACACATACTCACCTACATGTAGTCTCTGCTTTATATGGACCTAGGAAGTCAGGAAGATGCTGGGCTAGCTAATAGTTGACCCTTTCTCTAAGAGAACACAATTCAAGTTTAGGTGATGTTCAAATTAAGCCCCAAGACTCCAAGTGATGAATATCCAAGGTCTGGCCCCTGATGTCTTTCATACCCAGATCTATTTACTAGAACACACATCCCTGAGCGAGAAGCCTGAGACAGAGCTAGCTGCTCCACCAGCTTCTCAAGGATACTGGAGTCTGCTACTGCCCAGCCGAACCTCATTCTCCTCCTCCACAAAATGAAAACATCGGTTGAAAGGATCTGTAGAACACTTCTGTGCTCTGAGTCTTCACTAAGATTTGGAGCGTTTACATCTATGATTTCTTCTTAAGGGATACTCCTGTTTTAGAATCACTCCTTCCTGCAATTTGTGGCAAAATATAACTAGTGATCCTGAGAGTAAGAAAGTGTATTTGAGACCAGAAAATGCAACTTCCTCAGCACCAATCCCTTCCACATTCCCTCATAAATCCCCTCCCTACAGAACCACTATAGTTACCATCTCCAGGCAAACAGGCAGCAGTTCCTCAGTCTGGGGTGGGGTCCTTACCAAAGCAGGGAGGTCAAGGCTCATAGATACCATGAGGACCAAGGAAGCATACATATGGTGGTTGGTTTTTTTTTTTTTAATTGGTTCTAATTAGTTGTACATGACAGAAGAGTGCATTTATACATTTAGATAGATCATATATAAGTAGAGTATAATCTTGCATTTTTCTGATTATACATATAGCAGGATCACATCGTTCTACATACTAACAAGCACACTGTTCAGGTCCCGGCACATAGCTCAGGAGCTGCCTGTCTCCAGAACCAGGTAGACCTTGTGGATAACGCTGTTCCTGCTTCATATTCTTCAGCTGTTTAGGAAATACTGTTGAGACACTCAGATGAGCTGAAGCAGATTCTTCCAGAAGCGTCCTGTTTTTCCAATTTGTGATTCTTTAAAGCAGCACTTACTGGGTCGACATCTGAACTCTGTTGAATGGCAGTTCCATGATAGAAATGCTTGCAGTGCACACTGGTGACAGGGCCCAGGTCTAAGCTAGTTGCCTGTGCTCAGGAAGGAAATCTTCACAGTAATCCTGGGAGGCTTTGAGGGTTCTGATTTGCGGAAGTTAAACTTGGTCACTCAGGTGTAAGTGGTCTATTAGTTTCTATGTTTATCAGAACAAATTGTCCCAAACTGGTTGACTTAAAACAACAGAAATTTCTCTCTCACAGTTCAACAGTCCAGAAGCCCAAAGTCAAATTGTCACCTGGGCTGTGCTCCCTCCAAAGACCTTCTCTTGCCTCTGCCAACTCGGATGACACCAGGCATTCCTTGGCCTATGGTTGCACACTCTAACTCTGCCCCATCTTTATGTGTCTTCTGTTCTGTGTCTGAGTCTCCTTTTCTATCTCTTATAAGGGCACTTGTCCTTGGAACTACGACCTTACTTGGTAATCCAAGATAAGTCCATCTTGGCTTTATTATAATTACATATGAAAAGACATTTTCCCCCATAAGTCACATTCACAGGTTCCAGGGATTAGGAGGTACACCTGTCTTTGGAGGGGGACCATTCCATCCACTACAACAAAGCATCTGGGCTACACTGGACTCAAGTAGTCCAGCCCCAAAGGGTGGCCTCCCAACCATGATGCTAGCCTCTCTTACATGCTTGCACCCTGTAGGTATCAGCAAAATGCCTGAAAATTATCTGAGCTTTTCACAAATCATCACAGAGTAGAAAGGCTCTTTCTTCTATGCTGATATTCTGTGCCTGTTCTAGAAGGACCGCACATAGTCTACTCTACCTCACACATCCCCAGTTAGAGTTGTTGGACAACGGCAAATTGACTTGCTTTTTTGGAGGACTGCATTAAATTTTGCAAATGTTAAAAGCCTGTATACTTTCAAAATTGCAAGCATAAATATAAAACCTCATTGTCTCCAAACCACAGTTGACAAAAAACAACACCGGTGAAGACTTAAACTCCCTGCAGTAAAAACCTGACATAAGGCAGTGATAGTCCAAAACACAGCCCCCAGACCATTCCCCAGATGCCAGCAGGGTTGGGATTTCTACCAGAGTTCTTTACTGATGAGAGAAAACAGATTTTCAAATGAAGCCTGCCGTTTAAGTGTAGAAATTTTGAAGCTGTGGACAATCAACATTGTCACTGAAGGAGTGAACTTTATTTCCTCTGAGGTAAAGTGATGAGCCCAGGCACAGCACTGACTCTATCAGATATGATTTGAAACAGCTGAAAAATAAACCTCTGACAATAAGATTTTAGGACAGAAAGGCTGTTGGAGCTCTAAGTGCTGTTCAGAATAATAAAAAAGAAAGTAAACAATGCCAGAGGCCAGAGGAACAAAAGGAAAATTCTTACTTGGTTTGTTCTCGTCAAATACCATAGAAAAATAATCTGTGCTTAGGCAGCTCTTATGGAGGCCAAGTTCCTGAGCCGGCTCAGCTCTTCTTTCTGTTTGAGCTTGGTGCTTTGCAAGCTGTCATTAAATCACTTGTGCTAGTGGATGGAGCCAAGATGGTTTTTAGTCTAAAGCCAGTGAGAGTCTCAAGGTGGATTCTGAAGGCCTCTAACCACCCGAGTCTGCTCCAAATGGGCTCTTCCTTTCACCGTTGTGATGTTAACATTGGTGTCTGATCCCTCTGAGTCCATTAATGGAATCCTTAGGCCTTTAGCAACTTCAGTTAGCCAAGAGCATGACTTGAAGCAAAGGTGCTGGTGATGGAAAACTACAGATCATGAGAAAATCTTTGGATTAGGTATTTCAAATCAGTGGCAATCATTTTGTTCAACATCCAGAGTTGTCCAAAGAACAAGCTAGAAGCTTAACCAGGCAAGGAAGGAACAGGGATGGATAAGTGATAAACTGGGCTGTTGATTCTTATGTAACCGAGCTTGACTGTATGAACAAGCACATAATGATCAAACTGACAAGCTCCAGCGTTTACCAGCTACCCAGAGGCCTGCTGACAACACCATCCCTGGGGCCGTGTTATAATGAGGTCCTTCTGATAACTTCCTCTTTTGGATGGAGTCCAAGAGGGACACGTGTCCTGTGGAATTCCACCCTATAACCTGCCATGCTTCAGAGAGATTCCAGAACTGTGATGATATGACTTGTGAAGGCTGGAGGTTACCTGCTCCTCCTCCTCCATCTCCCCATACAGCAAGGAAAGGACACATTAGTTTCAGATGACAAGGGTCTGGTTTCCTTTACTAAAATAAGTTTTCCATGTCATACAGACTCTGGAAGACTTGAAAAGCCATTCCTCTTGGCCTCCATGTAGGAAAGAGAGTATCACACTCTGACATGGCAATGGGGATTGCTGAAACCCAGGGTTACTACTCATCCTTCCTGCTATTTATGGAAACTCTTGGGGAAATGTCCAAAAGCTCTTTATAGCTCTTTCAATTAATCCTGAAATTCTGGTTGCCATTCATGGCTAGAAACATATGGATCACAAATGGTTTGATGCTTATTATTTCAAGAAAAAGCTAATACATTATGAGAGGGTTGCGGTATAATGGAGGAACAGTAAGGGTAAAGAGAGAATTTGTAGTATTTTCTTGCTTCTTTGGAGAAGTAAAGAATCAGCTGGGGAAAAATGACATTTTAAAGGGAATATATGGAATTTATTTAAGTCAATATATATATACCTCTCTTTCCCCTATCCAAGTTATTAAGAAATGGAGGTCAAAATATCACCTTGGTTCATGAAAACGGGCAAGGTGCCTGGCATTGCTAGCCATGCTCCCTGGGGTTAGGAAGAATCACTTCCCTTATTAACAAACTTAGAAAACCTAAAACTCCCCAGTGAGAGACCAGGTTGAACATGACAGAGTAGAGCAGATCTGGAGTTTTGTTGGCTCCTATGGGAGGGCAGGGAAGAAGAACCTGAGCTACACTCACAAATTCATGTCCCTTAGCCACCATCAGGTGACTCACCCCATCTCCATGGGATATTAGCATGAGGCAGGAAGTGAGGGGAGTTTTAGGGAAAAAATTCCTCGTTCCTGAAAACCAGAGGAGGGATTGTTCACTCACAAATAGGAAATTAAGTGGTTAAATTTATCTTTTTGCAGGAAACGTCCATGCCACTCTTAAGGCCAAAATGAATTCCTGTTGGTGTTCCTCTGAGAGACTTCGCCAATGGAGGCCTATGTGACACAGGGAATTTTCACCAAGATCAGAACTCTCATGGGTCCAGAACCTAATCTACCTTTCAAGGATTCAAAAATTTGTATCTACTTCCACAAGCTACTAACCCATCAGTTCAAATCTGCCATGAAGACAAACCACGGAGGCAGCCCTAAACCTGCGCTTGGTCTGGGGGAGTCTGGCGTTTTTTGTTATGGACATGAATGATCCACCTCGTGACTGCACTTCGAATCTCCTGAAAGGAGCTGTTAAAAAGTAGAGTCCAGGCTCCTCCTCAAACCAAGAAATCTGAGAACTCTGGGGGTGCGCAACTGGACATGGACAACTTTTACACGGCTGCCAGAGTCCCATATGCAACCTGGTTTGAGAACCGCTCAGTGTCAATAATCCCCTTGTCACTGCTGCTCTGGAGCAGGCAACAGAATGGTAGTGAAAACTGTTTGCTCTGGAATCAGGTGGCCTGGGCTTCAATCCTGATTCCTCTCCTGACTGAACGTTGATTAAGTTACTTTAATAGTCTTAATCTCCTCAAGGCAACAAAGGTCATTCTTGAAAGGAAATTCATTTTAGTGAGTGTGCCCTTGCAGCCTCAGCATTTATAATGGTCAACTCCGGAAGGGTTCCTTCTGTTTGATCCATCTCCCCTTTGTGTCTGTTGCAGATGGCAATGGGCCGTAGCTCTGCCATGCAGATGCTCGGGTTATGCCCCATCTGGAGAGTCCCTGTTTGGCTTGGGGTCTTGAGAAATGGAAACAGAAGGTACCATCCTAAAGTCAGGAGCTGCGTTTCCCCTGTAGAAAAATGTAGGTCCAAGGACCCCTGTTGTTCACTGTCTTATGATATGAACTTTTATGGCATGGGCGGGGGCTCCTTCAATTCATAATATTTATAAATTCATATGATGAATAAATCAATTTTTTAAATCTCACATGCTTTGTCATTGGTCCATGTCACAGCTATCTAGCCTGAAAGAACCACTCCTGCTTGCTCTTACCTTCAGAAAATCACACACTGGTGCTTACTTAATAAATAGTTCTTTTAAAAATAGTTTTTAGTTGTACATGGACACAATATCTTTATTTTTATGTGGTGCTGAGGATCGAACCCAGTGCCTTGCATATGCAAGGTAAGCGCTCTACTACTGAGCTACAGCCCCAGCCCAATAAATAGTTGTTTTTTTTTTTTCTTTTGGTGCTGGGTATTGAACCCAGGGCCTTGTGCATGCAAAGCAAACACTCTACCAAGTGAGCTATATCCCCAGCCCAAAAGCTCTTGATTATGGGAATAATTATGGTCTTGGGAGAATTCTGTTTATATAACCAGAACTCTTAGGTCTTAATCTTACAGTAGAAAGGGAACTTGGAGACGCAGGACTTACAGCTAAAAGACAACTAGCCTAGGGCCACATGGGCTTGCAGAGACAGGTAGAAATCTGAGTGGTCTTGTTCCAAGCCCATTTTTCTTTCTACTTTATCACATTATCTCTCTATATGAGTCTTTAATCTACTGTCTCTCTTTTATAAATCCATTTCATTCCCTTATATCTCTCTGCCATAAATGCCTCAAATTCATTGAATAAGAAAAGGGAGAAAAGGTTTGAATATAGATTTCTGGCTTCTATGTTTGGATTGCTTTGGAGGACTGCTTTTATTAATCCCTAGCTTGTTTGCCTATCAGCTTCCAGGGCAAAAGAATCCCCAGGTTTTTGAACCAGAAATAGGTCAGTCCTCTGCCACCACCCTTGCCAGTTTGAGCCTACCCATAGCCTATGGGCAAGTATCCCTCCACCTTCCTCAATGGATCAGAGCCAGACAAAGCCAGCAGACAGGCAGAGGGGCAACCTTTCAGCCCAGACAGCCAAAGCAATACCTGTTGTTGCTGGAGTTGGCCGGAAGCCCAGTGCCCCTCACAGCCTGTCTTGATGGCTTTAGCTGTGAAAACTTCCTCACAATGGAGGCTCTCACAGGCTCCAGCCATGGGAGCCCTACTACCAGGGTTTCAGGAAACTGGGGTGAAATGGGCAGAACAAGAGTTTGTCCAAAGACTGAACGGGACAGGAGGTTCCTACTGCTTGGAAATCTATCTGTGTGTTCCAGAAACAAGCAGAACAAAGACCTACACATGGTTATTTTGGCAAGAACAGGAAGGTTTAGATTATCCTTTTCCACCCCGTGAAAGTGGCCACCTAAGATGTGAGTGCTGAAGGCACATCTGTTTTAGCACTAACAGAGCCTTGGTGAGGGCCTCATCGTGGTCTTCCCTGCACACACACAGCCCTGGCCATGGGAGAGCTGCAGCTGACACAGGCTCATAGAGTTAAGGGTTTTACCTCTCCCTTTCATCTCAGCATTTCCAAAGTGATAGTGGATACTGAATATGCTCCAGTAGGCTCCACTCCCTTCAGCTCCTATTGGCAGCTCAGAAACATCCTGTAAAGCCACATCTTGTTATTTTTGGAGAGGGCATTTGGGAAATGACAAAATCAAAATATCCAACATGAATCTTTGTACATCATTCATGCATTAGATTCCTGAAGTGATGGGATTGGATCTGGAAGCATATGCTACATAACAAGCAGCTTTCCCCATCTGGAGCACAGGTGTGCAGGTCCACCCCTGAGTTCCAAATCCAGATATGAGTGAGTAGTGAAAGCAAGACCCATCCAGCTTGCCTGTCCTTGTTCTATAGAAATCACATTACCCTTTGATGTACAAGACCAAGACAATGGGACAGTCGATTGCACTAAGAAAGATGGAGTTTTTATAACTCATTTGTTGAGAGGCAATGTGGCACGACCGATTTAGAATTTACATTCTGGAATCAGAAAAACTCAATTTCAAATGCCAGCTCTTTTATTTGTGCTCTGTGTGACCTTAGGAAAGTGAGAGACTTTGTCCACACTTCAGTTTCTTCTTTTGTCAGCTATTGATAATTACAGTTCCTACTTGGGAGTGTCATTGCGATGATTGAGAAGAACACTTATGAATGACATAAAATACTACAAGGCCAGTCACATCATAAAAGCCTGATTCAACTGGTTACCATCATTATTATGACTCAGAGGCATGGACTCCCCTCTACAAGAGCCCTTTCCAAATACCTACATGTGGACTTGTTCCTTCTATCTTCCCCTAAGGTTAAAATGTCCATATCTTAAGCCAACATTTTACTAACCTTGTTTTTTGGCCTTTAATTTTTGTCTATCTGTTGGAGACACAGGCAAAAACTCAAATCCCTTTTAAAATGGCAATGACTGAGCCTTTGTACTGGGCAACCCTGAGGGACACCCTTCACATTGTAATCTGTATCAATAGCACCCCCTGCTGTCAACCCCACTGGAGAGGTAAACAAGGAGGATGGAGGGAAGCAAGAATTGGAGAGAGACTGGCCATGTTCTTTATCATGAGAATTCCTAGTGGAAGGAAGGATCCCACAAATACCCCGCCTTCTCCCGACAAAGCAGCTGCAACTCTATGGACACTTCTTCACAGGACATGATTTCACATCAAGACCCATTATCCTTGGACCATACTCCTCTTAAAGCAAAGGATCTAGAACCGAGTCAACATTCCAGCTGAGATGCAACCAGAAGCAGGGAGAGCAGAATTGGACCACCTTCCTGTTTCTAGATGCTATAATTAGGATGCCACTGTGAAACAAGACAATCTCACAATCCTTATGGAAATTATTTCCTGGACAATGGGTTTGGCCTTAATCCCATGTGATTCTGCAATATCTTTTCACTTTGCTTGAATTGTCACATTTTTTATTGATGTTTCGCATAATATATATTTTTATGTATTTGTGTCTTTTCATACTGTCTCTATATTGGGAATTCCCTGAGATACATCTGTTTCCAGACATGGTAATGACTCCTGTTAAATCTAGCATGGTGTCTCGGTAAATAAAAATGTACCTAATTTGAATATTGAAGTGGAACCAAAGCCAAAGGATAGTATTTACTAAAATTTAATATGGCATCTGTGGCGATGCAATAAATCCACTCTGTGTGGTTGGCTTTCCGGGGATAAAGTACCCTTGAAGAAATGGCAGTAAGTTCTTATTTGGTTAATGAATCATAATTCTCCAAAGTACAAGCATGACGCTTATGGGAGACCCTGGTAATAATTCCTCAAGCGTGGTTTCTTGCTCACATTTTTTATATATGTAGTGATTTCCAAATTCACTTCATGGGGCTCTTGGGATTCTGAAAGGATGTCCCAGGGATGTGTGTGGGAGGGTCAGAAAGAACAAAAAAGAGGGCGGGGCTCCTGTCAGCCCTCTATTTCATTCAGAGCTGTTGGAGTTCAACTATTGTAGGAATTGCCCTTCCCTGTAATATTTCCTTTTGGGGAGAAAATGTTTAAAAACCATCAGTTAAGTCACTTCCTGGTCACCTCAGACTGATAGGGAGTGTGATCATATCCGTGTTTCTTGAATTATGAATTTCTAGGAGGGATAAATTTGAAGGCAGGGTCAAAAACTAGGTTTTTTAATTGCTAAAGTATTTGAAACACTCAACAGCTCTGGGTTTAAAGGTCAATTATCCTCACTGTCACCACCATCACGGGTCAAGTCCCACATCCCAACATCCACAACTGAGGGAGAGTTCAGATCTGGAGAAAACCTGGGATTTTGAAAGACACTTTCCAAATAGTGTTTCAAGTTTGTGATTTTATTCAGATTTTGGGGGAGTTCTCAGAGAAGCCTCACCTTCTGTTTTGATGGTAGAAAAAAGGATACTTTTTTACCTTCAGAAAAGGAACATTTGTGTATTTTCCTTACTCATATATGAATGTGGTTAGTGGTCTTTGCTGGAGAATTTTCTGAAGAAAAAAGGACAAGGCAGACGCTATATTTCCTTTGTCCATCAGTAGGCCCAATTCCTAGAGGGTCATGATTGGCATGGCCAGGGCAAAGCATCTTCTTGCCATTCTGCAACTCCCAAATTATAGGTGCGGTGGTCAGTTCTCCTGGAAGAATCCTACTTTTAATAAGAACTGTGATTCAGACCAAACTTCTCACCATTTTTAATGTGCAATCAATATTTAGAAATATCTTCTCTTAAGTCCATTGGTCCATTATTTCTTTGTCTGCAAAATGGAGATAATATATTTCATGGAGGGCATTTATACAAATTAAATGAAGAAGAATGACAAAATAATTGGGAGAAGTCTGGAATGAAGTTGGAAAGTGGCAGCAGCAAATACGCATTGGCAATTGACTGAGATGGTGACCCAAACCACGGAGCACCAGGACAGAGAATCATGATGGAAACAAGTGGTGCAAATGTCACCATCACAGAATAAAGGACAATTCCATGGTGTCTTCACTCCCCTCATAGTGTGGAACACCAGGAAAAGAATCTTAACTATGTTGAATATTAAAAAAATAACTGGAAGATAGTGAACTATTTCTATTTTTCTTTTTTTCAGTGTTATAAATAAAATCAGCGTGTGAGAGACAAATACATGCACTCTTTGTTTCTGATCTGGGTTAGTAATACTTAATATACCAGGAATAAGGAGTTTTCATATGGAAGATTCTACCCAACTTGATATTTTGAACTATACTTAAAAGAACTCACATGTATTGATTTTCTCCTCTGATGCTATTAACCCATTAAGTCCCAGGTTTACAATTCTGCAAATATTTCAATAAATTTGACACAGATGCATTAAAATATGTTGGAAATCATAACCTAGAGCTTATATAGCCTCTATATATTTTTCATGTATATATATATGGAAATACATATATATATATATATATATTTAAGTGCTCTAATTGCTTACCTATCAACTTTCTCAAAACAATAGAACTCTAAAAGCACATTTATATCAAAGTGACCATAGTGATATATTTGTTGCTCAACTTGTTTTTTACAGAATGATGGGACATAATGGGGTAAGATATAATAATGTACAAATAAGTTGGACCTGTTTATTTCTCTGTAACTAATCTCTGCAACTAACCCTTTTAAATCCCCATCCTACTAGACCAGACAGGGACGTTTTCTATGGACAAGAGTCTTTGGATTCAAAACAGTCTCTTAAAGTTTAAATGAATTCTTTTGGGTACCTCAGTGTCTTTGGGAAACTGTTTAATCATTTTGATTTTGCCCCCAACCAAGATGGCATCTAGCTGAAAAGGGGAAGCACACATGTCCTCATGGTGATAGAGAAGAGAATTTGCCAATCAAGTCTCTGCAGTTGGCTAAGTCTGGTCCTCACACCTGTCTCTTATCTGTGCTGAAGTCCAGGACCAGTGAAACACATGGTCTGTTTGTGCTGGCTCCACCGACTGGTCACCTCTGATGTCCTGTTTTGGGGTGTTGGTGGCATCCAACTACTGGCTGTGCCATGTAACATGCTCATTGGTTTTTGGACAGCCAGTTAAATTTCCACTACAGAGTTTCCTGGTACTAGAGAGCCACGACCTTTTCCCTCCCCTGTACCCAGCTAAGGTCATTGTGGGAGCAGCTTTACCCAGGGCTGCTACAGTCTTGAAAGCCAACTTACTTCTTAGAACTCTTTCAGCAGTTGTAATTCCCCTTCCTGTCTACATAATGCCCTTTTCCGTCCTGAAGCAGCAGCCATCCTCTTCCTTCTCTCAGATCATATGGGTGGCAAAAAATCTTTCAAAAAACCCAGCAGAATGTATTTTAAAATTATTGCCTTCTCCTTGCATATTTTAGAGGGTGTACTTTTTTGCAGATGAGGAAACTGCAACACTTTAACAGTGATTAAATCACTTGTGATAAAACCAGGTTCAACAACAAATCCTGTGTCATACCCCCAGGAAAGCCACCTTCCATGCCCCTACTAGGGAGCCAACACTGGTAAGCTGTTTTCCATCATCACGAAGATGCTCTTCCACCTGGGTAACCCTAGCACTTCAATCTGATTCATCTTTTGGGTCCTATCCCACCCCACCTCCAAATGAATGCAGAATCTGAGAGCTATGTGGCCTTCTAAGGTGCCTGGTCAAGTAGCTGCTTGACACAGAATTGACACACCATCACTGCAAACTGGTATCTCCATGAAAACGAATGAGATGCTCTCATTTACCACTGCTCCTCCCCCCACCCCCACCCTTACCCACAATTTAGGGACTATGGTAAAGTGACCAGCTTACAATAAACAGGAGAAGGTGTGTGCAGAGACTTTTTAAAACAAGCCCAAACATTTGGCTGGAGCCCAGTAAGCATTCTTCTTTGTCCATTAGGATTCACTCCTACACAGTTATCCAGAGGAGGATGAAATTCCTTGGGTCATGTCATAAACATTCATCTTCCAAATCACACCCCTAATAGAAAGAGCAGAAGACAAAGCATGTGCTGGAAGTCTGCACACGGTGATATACATGTGGGGTCAGCCCCTGCGTCAAAGACCAAATGCGCAAGTGTACGGAGCTGCGGGGAGAAAGACAGAGTCCACATGGCCCGCCTGGGGAGGGTGCGGCAGGGTCCTTCTGGGGCAGGGAGGCTTGGAAATGGCTTTCTGGGAGGAGCTGAGGGGAATGTGGCTCCCTGGGCTTCGCAGTGGCCTAGGACAGAGACAGTTCTCATTGTGGCGATGTGGGCACTGCCTGGCAGAGCAGGGAGATCAGGGCTGGGGTGGCAAGTGATTTCTTAGCCAGTCCAGAAAACGGATATAGTCTCGATGCAGTCCGAAGCTAAGGAAGGCACCTTTCTAAGTTTTCCAGGATTCCAGCCCCTCTGGATTCTCCACATCTTCTCCTACCTTCTCCTCCCTCACTTTGGACCCAAAAGGACAAATACTTCTTTCCCTACTGGCAAAGCAGGCAGGACAAGGAAATGGTTTCTGCCCCTACTCTCCTACCAACCTTTACCTCTTCAGCCAAATAAATATTTCAGGTTTCCTATTTGTGTCAATGAGACAAGCAATATATACATTCAGTTTAGTCTGGCATTTTCTGACGGCCCTGTAGGAACCGACCTTCGATGACCTTTCCTGAATAACTGATAAGCAGGAATCTGTCTCACTTTTGTTAGCTTCACGCCCTCTTCTCCCAAGTTCACAATCTTTCTTATCCATGCTGCTTAAACCATGCCTCACAGCCTCGTGAGACGGCCTTCATCAAGCACTTGGCAAGGAGTCTGAAGACCTAGGTTCATACATGGGTTCTGCTTCTAATTAGCTGAGCAGCCAAGTGTAATTAGAATAATGATGCGTCCATCTACCACCAATTGAGCAGCTAGCAGGTCAAGTCCTACACTAAGCACTTGAGAATTATTGTAGGAAATGATTGCCATCATTTAAAAATTTCCTAGTAACTGGAAGCATTGGTGCCTCATTATCTTATTTTCTCCCCATCATCATTAAATTTGAAAACAAAACAACAACAAATCCCATAAAACTGAAAGGATGTTCCTGATTCTCAGCCAGGGGAGAGGAGAAGGAGGATGTGTGTATAGGTCAGAATTTTGTGGAATTTGAGTGGGAAAACAAGTGGGAGCGGGAGAAAAGGGAAGGTGGACAAATTCTGGGACCTTTAGGGATAGGAAGGAAGGAAGCAGCCTGCTGTCCTGGATGACAGGGCCCGTCCCTTGGGTGATGGCTGCTTACCTTCACATTGCTAAGTAATCAGTGGTTTGTGCTCGGATCTCAGCACCGCCATGCATCCTCTGGGTAGCCATGGAAAGCTACCTTACTTTGTTGAGTTTCAGGTCTGTAAGATCTGCAATGGTCAGTAACCAAATTCAGAGGGTACAACCGTGGTTCAGGCTTCTTCTCCCTGATAGACTAGCTCAGCAGGACCGTGGATGATTCTTTGAACATCTTTTAAGTTCATTTTCTCATCTGAACTGGAAGTACTGGTGTCTACCCAACCTTATAGAGCACCATGGTTTATCAGTGTGATAATTCTATGGTCAGTCTTCCTAAACTTAGAGACACCTTCATGAAGTGAAGGGGCTGATAGGTGATTGGCAGGTCCCTTTGGGCTAAGATGTGTGTGGATTTTATGATGTGATGTGGTGACCTTGTGTAGAGGAAAATGGCTTCACAAAACCTCCAGCATCCCTGCTGCTCTAAGGGGCTACTCCTTGTTTCTTGCAGCTGTAGACTGGGGGGCAGGGGTGCCTCCTCAGGGGTGTTCACTCTATAGGCATCATTATCTTGTTTCTCAGCTGATAGAAGTCTGGCTAAAGAATAAAAGACTTTTCTTTCAATCTGGCAGTCATTTTCTTCTTCACTCCAAAGTCACCAACCAAGGTCAAGTTCAGGGAAGTGAATTCCTTAGGAAAGGATTCCCTCCCTGATCAGCTGGGAGAAATTAGTTCATAGTTAGGATGGGTGTGTTGAGACCCCTGTGGTTTTCTCTCTCATTGGATTTTTGTAAGTTAAACCAAAGGTGAATTGTGTTGACCCAGACATTAACTATGACCATTTTTATGGACATTTTTAGGTGTCCTTTGTGAATTTTATGATCTCACTTTGCTTCTTTTCTTATGAGATAGGTGGAGGGGTGGTGGGTTTCATCTTCAGTTATTGATTTAAATTAATCATCGTTCATCCTGTCCAAACACTGGACTGTGTACACAGGTGGACAGGCTATTCATCTTTAGGCATTTAAATCTGACTACTTTTGCATATTGGTATAGACAGACTATCAAGCTGCAAAAATACAAGCATATCTCCCAATGAGCCCTCTCACACAGCTTCTCAAAGGTTATCAAAATAGGAGAGAAGCACCCAGCTTTATAACCCATTTTCAGTTTTTAAAGAGACCAACGTTGAGGAAATTAATTTAATTTTATCCTTGCAGATAAATCAAAGGTAGTTGACTTCTTTGAAAGTCAACTCTACCACTAGTAAGTGTGTGTTCTTGTATAAATTACTTCAATTTTCTGAACCTCAGCTCAGATTCCTCATCAGAAGATGAGCATAATGTGTAAAACTCTACTATATCATCTCTTTAAAATATACTTGTTTTAATTGTTTTTTTTCTTCATGCTCGTTTTGTTTTGGGTACTGGGTTTGAACCCAGGGATGCTTTACCACTGAGCTATACCCCCAACCTTTTTTAATTTTTTATTTTGAGGCAGGTCATCACTAAATGACTAAGGCTGGCCTCGAACTCGCAATCTTCCTGCCTCAGCCTTCTGAATCACTGGGATTACAGGTGTGTGCCACTGGGCCCAGTTACTTATTTTGATACTAATATGTATGTTATTCTCCCCCTTACTATCTTTGAACTAAAGTCAGGGAGTACCTTTTATTTCACATTAGCACTAACATAGGGTCTTGATTACGGTAAATGTTTGACATATATTTATTGGATAGAATGTAGCAGAGTTCATTTTAAGTGGTGCCAATTCAGAAAAGTTGATTTTTCTGAGATAGCCCTATTAAACATTCTCATTTTATAAGGAAGGAACTGAGTGGCAAGGGAAATTCACCCCAAAGAGGTGAGCAGGGTGAGGTGAGCCAAGACAGTGGCACTCAGAGTTGAGTAGTGGATTTGAGACTAGAATCCATCTCACCCAAATCTCAATCTAGCTTCCTCTTTACCACACACCACATTCCCTCATATCTTGTTTGCATTTATTTCAGGGGGGAAAAGTAAATGACGCAAAATTACTTAGATTGTTTTTATACCCTGTTATGGTCTGGATATAAGGTGTCCCCCCAAAAGCTCATGTGATAGACAATGCTGGACTGTTCAGAGGTGAAATGATTAGATTATAAAAACTATAATATAATCAATGTATTAATCCATTTATGGATTAAAAATTTGAATGGACTAACTGGGTGGTAACTGTAGGCATGTGGGGCATGACTGGAGGAAGTAGGCCCTGAGGCTGTGTCCTTGGAGATTGCATTTTTGTCCTTGACTCCTTGCTTGCTCTCTCTGCTTCCTGGCTGCCGTGAGTGGAGCAGCATTCCTCCTCCATGCCTTTCCACCAGGACATCCTATTTCACCTTAGAGCCAGAGCAATGGAGTTAACCGACCACCGACTAAACCTCTGAAACTGAAAGTCTGAAGTAAACTTTTCCTTCTCTAAATTGTTCTTGTCAGTCACAGTGATTGAAACGTGACTAACGCACACCCTGAATTATCAAGAATCTCAAGTCGATGAAACCTTAATTGTTTCAAATTTTCCACTTACCAAGAATAAACTCTATTTTGAAATTCTGAGAAAATTCCACGTCCTCAGGACATACGGATACAGGAAGGTGAGTGGTAGAGAGTGGGTGTCATCTTACACAAGGTGGTCTGCAAAGGGGTCTTGGACGGGGTGATGTTGGAAGAAAGACTCAGAGTGAAGAAAGGAGTCAACAGTGCAGGTATCTGGGGAAGAGCTGTCAGGAAGAAAGAACACGGGAGGCAAAGGCAGAGGTGGGAGTGCACCGAAGCCACCATGGCTGGAGTAGAGGGAAAAGAAAGGAAGCAGGGAACAGATGAGTTTAGAGATACAACCTCCCCATTACATGACAGGACTGGCAGGACCTTTATAAAGACTTTCGATTTTATCTAAATGAGATGGAAGTCATGGAAGATTTAAAGCAAAAAAGTAAAGTGATCTGATTGACATTTCAGAAGGATAGCTTCCATAGAGAACCAACTTCAGGGAGCAAGTGTACAGGGAGGACCAATAAGAAGTCCAGGCAAAGGGTGATGGCAATTTTGACTAGATTGGTAGAAGTGCTAAGATGTTATCAGATTTAGGATATATTTAGAAAGTAAAACCAAAAAGATTTGCTGACTAATTGGAAATGGGTTGAGAAGTGGGAGGGAATGAAAAATGACCAAGATTTTTGAACTAAGCAACTAATAGAAAGGAGTTACAGCTTACTGAAGTAAGGAGAACTAACTAGAGGAGAAACAGATTGATTTTGAAGGTGGGAATGAAGGGTTAGTATTGGAAACAAAAGTTTTGCATTCATTTTGGATTCTCAAGGAGAGAAATCCAGTGAACAACTAGACAAAGTTTGGAGCAGGAGAAAAGTTGGGTAGGATTTATAAACCTGGAAGTTAACGATGGAGAGATGGTATTTAAAGGCATGGGATGGTGTGAGACAACCAAGGAAGGGTGTGTAGACAAAGAAGAGTTTCTAGGACTGAGTCCTTGGGCATTTCAGTAGCTAGAAAATGAAAAAGAAACTTGTGAAGCAAAGGCACTGAGAAGGTTCACTTACTGAGCTAGAAAGAGAGCCAAGAGAAGTGGTAACTGAAGGCTAAATGAAGAAGTGTTTCAAAAGAAAAGAGAGATCAACTGTGTCAAATAATGAAAATTGAGATAGGACCATTGAATTTAGCACATGAGGGTTGTTGATGATTTTGGCAAGAGTTGTTCTGATAGAATTGTGGATATGAAAGCTTGATTAGAAGTTTCCAAGGAAGAATGGGAAAAGAGGAAGGGGAGACTGTAAATACAGACAACTCTTTGCTAAATCTTTATCATCATCATGATCATTAATCAAAGAGGAGCAGAGAAATAGGACTAGAGGTATATGTGGAATTAAGGGATGCACTTGAGTAATGTTGGAAATGATCCCAATAAAGAGAGGAAAACTGAAGTAAGAGAGAGGGGGATTCCAAGACCCATAGCGTGGATGAGTGAATGAGAGCAAAAGGGATACTGTGGAGGAGTTGTCTCCAAGTAGGAGTCCAGTTAATTCACTGTAACCAGAGGTTGGGACAAGTAGGGATGTGGGATAAAGTCAGTAGGGCCTGTGAAAGTTCTCCTGTTAACATCCTTTTTCTTCAGAGAGATGAAATGGAACTGAGAGAGAAGGGTGGGTGAAATATTAGAAGGCTGAGGAGAGAGAATAGTCATGAAATAATTGCCAAGGAGAATGATGATCTAGAAAAATGAAGTAAGAATGCTGTTTGTCTTGCACACTGCCTGGCACAGAGTCAGGCCCAATAAATCTTTGCTGGATGAACAATGACCCAAGAGCCTAAGGAAGAAGCCAAGTTGAGGATTCAAGACCCAATATAGCACATTATTCACTCTTTCAGATTTGGATTCATATTCAATTGTACATATTTGGCCATTTTCCTGAAGTTCCATTGAAGGAAACTATAAAAATTGTGATTTAAACATCTTTCCTGGCAACATAAAAGAGGGCTCCAAACTTTGCCAAATGATAGAATTATAGACTTTCTTCTTGGAAAGCCCCTTTCCCAAGTAGAGATTTTTATTGCCACACTTCATCTCTCAGTACAGTCCTGTTCTCTTTATTGGTACCCTTTCATTCCTTACAGGTTTTAAAACATTGATTTCCCAGCATCCATCATTTTAACAGCACCTCTTCCCATTTTCCACACAAAAATTCTTCTCTTACATTTCCCTAGAAATGTCTCATTAATTTCATGTGTTTACAAACTTTTACTATCCCATAAAGGCTTTTCCCTCTACCCCTAGAGAAGTATCTAGTCAGAGAAATAAAATATGTGAACCAGAGGCTCAGCATTCTTTTAAACTCATTCATCTATTTTAGAAAGTTCTTCTTAGTCTTTGGCTGCCTTCTAAATGGATGAATCACCTGCTTCTCGAGAATTTCAATAATTTTTTGGTAATGGTCTTTGGTTTTCAGCCAGGGATAGCCTCTGGAAGCATATCTTTCTAAAGTTTTGAGACTTGCAAACTTTGACCAGAGAGTACTTGTCTAGGGAACTAGTGCCAGGTTCTGCTTTCCTTCTTAATTTCCATTTTTTTTTTTTTAAAGAACATTATCTCAAGTCCTTTGATTGAGACAAATTCTTCTGTGAAATAAGGAAACTATATTTAGAACTAATTCAAATCTAAGATTTAATTCTTTAGAGAAGATCTGTGATACAGTCAGCAGCCAGAAGCTATCCTTCTTTAGATGAAGAAAGATACATAAATGATTTTTGTTTTTTATTTTACTTTTGCACAAGAATGGAAATAAACAAAAATGAATAAAATAGATACCACTGTTTCTATTACCCTACATCTTCTTTCTGGAGTATAAAATTTAGTAATTTTTCAGCAGTATTCTAAAACTTTCTCAGGTTTTGTCTGAAAACACTGTATTTTATGCTCACCCTTAAATAATTTACTTAGATGCATAATTCTAGTAAGATTTGAATTTTTGCTCAACAGGTTAATGTATTACCTCATTTTCATCTACTCTTTATTTGTGGTTGTTGAGAAGTGTGTTATAAGTCTAAATATTCCTTTTGAGATAAATTGACTCTTATCTTGGATAGTTTTTAAGATTATCTTTTTCTTAGGAGTGTTCTGCATTTCCATTCTAGTGCATTTGGGTGATAATTTGAATTTGTTTTTCCTCCTGAGACTCATTATATTTATTGTCTCTGGACATGTCACCAATTGTGGAAATTCCTAATCATTCATTTTTAAAATATTAACTCCCCACCATTCCCTTTACTTTTCCTCTTGTGAAATTTCTTTTAGGCATAGATTAGACATTTTATATGTTTCTCCATGTTTTTAATGACTATTAGTTTCATTCCTTTTTCCCCCATGTTAATTCTAGATAACTCCTCACATAGATTTTCCAATTTACTGATCCTTTCTTCACCTATATCTAATATGCTGTTTTATTTGGTCACTGAACTTTTAATATTAATTGGCTTTTTATTTTGCTTATAGAACTTCTATTTTCATTGTACTGTTATTTTCTTATGCTTTTGATCCCTTCTGTTATAACCTTAATTATTTCAGTACATGTATTTCAGAGTCTTTAGCTAACTGTCCTATTATCTGAAGCATGTGGACCTCCAATCCTCCTATTATCTGGGTTTGCTTACTTTTACTCATGTTGGTTTTTTTTAACCATTTTATGTTAAATGACATTTTTCCATGAGTTCATCCTTGGTGGAGCTTGTTTTTCTGTGTAGATATCCTAAAGCTTGGTTTGCAGGAACAGTCCTTCAGAGAATTTTGTTGTTGTTGTTTGCTTCTATAGGTGCCCCAATGGCATCACTGGCTCCAGGTTTGGAATTCTTTGACCATGGGAATATGTTTCAACCACTCATTTTCCAGGAACTTAATCCTAGGTATTCCATTTTTTCAGGGTGAATTTATTTACTCAGAGCGTGGGCAGAAATAGATGACATTTTTACCCAGTTTCATCCTGGGCCACCAGTAGAATGTTTTCTAGACCAACCTTCCTATGGTGCCCTCTGAGAGTACAGGATTTATACAAACATATCAGTACTTTATGCAGGCCTTTAATCTTATCTCTGATTCTGTATAGCTGTTAAATTCCAATCTGACCAACTCCAGTGCTCCCTACGCTGGCTGTAATATCAACACAAAAACTTACTTTTCTAGTTTAAATTTTCTCTATTTTTGGCCAGTTTTCCCCATTCTTCCTTGAAAATTGAAGTGACATAAGAGCGCTTCCACAGACATCCATTCTGCATCTATTTACCCACCATCTGCTATCCTCCATCTCGTCTCCTATTACTGTGGATGAACCCTCTGGGCCTGAAGTGTCAATCCCTCCACTTGTGCACTATCTCTGATTCTTCTCAACTATTCAAGGACATTGATTCAGCAATTCTCCTCTGTCCTGTACTGATTTTCTTCTTCTTCTTCTTCTTCTTCTTCTTCTTCTTCTTCTTCTTCTTCTTCTTCTTCTTGTTTTTTCTGGGTTACATCTATCAGTATAAATATGCTGGTATTTTTCCTCTCAAAAAATATCTCAATTTCTCTTCTTATATACCTACTGCCCCATATCTCTGTTTTTCTTACAGTAAACTTGTTTCTACCTCCAGTTCTCCTCCCCTATTTCCTTATTATGCCCATTCTAACCAAACCATTGTCTTCACCATTCCACCAAAAGCACTCCTCTAGAAGTCACCAATAACTTCCACATTACTAATTTGATTCAGTCATCACCTTACTTGACCTAGCAGGTAAACTAGATCATCCTCTTCTCCTGGAAATCTTTATTTCTTTTGGTTCCTAGGACATCCCATGTTCTTTGTTTTCCTTTTGCCTTATTAACTACTTCTCAGTCTCATTTGTTATTTTTCCAAACTCCAGAGTATCCCAGAGTTCAGTCTTTGGATGTCTTAACTTTTCTAGTCACTCTGAATCCATTGATGACTTCATCCAGTCTCAAGATTTTAAAAGTCATTTATGTTCCCAAATGAACATCTCTAATCTTTTGCTCACTCCTGAATCCCTAAATGTGTATGTCAAACTACTCACTCAACATACCCACTAGATTGTTTTTCTAGTAGACATTTCCAACACTATAGAGTCTAAAACTGACCTCCTAATATTTTCTGTCAATCATATTCTTCCCTCAGTCTCTCCTCTCTTAGTCAATGGCAGCTCCGTGCTTCTGAGTGTTAAGGCAAAAACCTTTGGTACCACTGTTGACTTCTTCCTCCTGTTCCTTTGAATCTGAAGATAAAGTTTTGAAATCAGGACATTTATTCCACTCGAATGAATAAAACTGCATAAACACATAGCAGGGGGAGCCTATTTGGGAAGGGTAAGAGAATAAGTAAGTGTAAGGTAAAACTGAACATGCCAAATGAGAGATGTTAATGCTCTAAGGGTTAAATGGAGGGAGAGAGCAGGCCTGGATACAGAGACTTGAGGCTGATGGGCATGTAGGCTGCACAGGCTGTTAAGATGCTAATCAACAATAGGGATGATTTACTTGATACTTAAGGTGGAAGTGCGTGGAAATTCCAAGGAGAAGGAGCAGCTGAATAAGATATAAATTTTCCTGGTTAGTTCTGTTTTCCCTTCCCGTTAAGTGGGATTCTTCTTGCCTACCTTGGCATTATGTCCTCTGGGAGCTTTATAGAATGTTTTGACCCCACCTTCATCCTACCTTACTCCCTACGCATATCAAATTATAGCTGCATTGTTTTACCAACATTAACTTCCAAATTGTTTCTCATGGGCTTCCTTCTCTTGGTTTATCTTACGTCCACTTCTGGCCATTCTTTTCCCACATTGTGCCTCATTGTTGGTCTCTGGGCCTTTAGATCGCCTCACCCCCTCTGCATTCTATTCACTGCATCCAGATTTGTGCTCAAGGCAGTAATGACTCCTTCAATGAACCTATAAGAGCCTATTGTGTTCCAGGTTCTGCTCTCAAGGAGGCTTATAATCAAGCAAAAGTTCACACTTGGAAACATACACGGGCTACAGTGCTTCTACAAAAACTGTACAGAGTGCAATGTGCACAAGAGAAGGCATTATAAATTCTATCAGAATGGTTTTATTAGAATGGGCATAATATCCATCCATAGCTCCTCATCACCTATGGAATGAAGATCTTCTACAACATGCCCTTAGTCACCTTTTGCCTTTTATATCTCTCCCTTGCCTCTCCTTAATGTGTCCTATATTCCAGCCACACTTCTGTGTTTGCACACACAGAGCCTTCCCTTCTGTGCTTTTGCTCTTGCTGATCCATCTGCCTGAAAAACTGGTATCCTACGTTGCATGTTTAAAGCCTGCTCATCATGTGAAATACTCTGCGCAGTACCATGCACATAATAAATGCTGAGTAGTGTCAATCATCTTTATCATTATCATCATCATCACCATCAGCTTAGAAAGACTAACTCAATTCTCACAATTCATATATATATATGTAAATACATTTGTATATAAATTTACATATATATGTATATATATATATAAACTTATTTCCCTGCCTCTTGAAGGCAGAGTGTCACATAAAATAGTCTTTCCTTTTGACAATAGAAAAGTACCTAGTTATACACTGTTGTCACTGAATGTTCATAAGTTGTAAGTGAAAAATGAAAAGAAAGAAAGCAAAACAAAAATATTTAGAAAAGATTCTTCTAACCAGTTGAGTTAGATGGCCATGGATTCAAAATCTAATCTTACTCAAACAGGGTGAAATGGGCCTCTGAACTTCCTGGTAATGTGCAACCAGAATGCCTTAAAATGTGACTAACCAAGTGGATCCAGACTCAGACCACACCCCGACTCAAGATGTCCTTACTCAGATAACACAACTTGCTCTCATCAGCTGACTGGTTTAGTTACAAGCAGCTACTCAGGGTTTAAACAGCTTGTAAGAAGAATTTGAAATTTGAAAGGATTCTGAGTACATTAATCAGATGTGGATAATAGGAAGCTGGGTGTCCCCGATAAAGAGATATTTCATGGCAAGGATAAGAGCAATTAAATGGATCCCTCACCTGAAAGAGGACAATGACCTTATTCCCATTGGTGACTGCCCCTCTACCTGGTGTTTGTCTCCTCTTTTCCCCATCTCCTCTCCCTAGTCCTGCTCCAAAAATCAGCTGCTAGTCTATGACTGGTGTGTTGGTTTGGGTTCTGCATGTCAGATACATTCTACTTGGACATAGTTTCAAGTCCTGGCAGATTCATTCCTGCTGTAGGGTCATACAGGTCTCTGCTTGCTCACTGTATGCCCTATAGGCATGTAAGAAGAATATGTACCCTTCCATTCAGT
This sequence comes from Sciurus carolinensis, assembly GCF_902686445.1. Classification (NCBI taxonomy): domain Eukaryota; kingdom Metazoa; phylum Chordata; class Mammalia; order Rodentia; family Sciuridae; genus Sciurus; species Sciurus carolinensis. Next base: position 63,879,481 of record NC_062225.1, on the reverse strand, counting down.
GAGGGCCAGTTAAACATGATGTGACCAGTGCTTGCACTCTCTTAAGGAAATAGTGAAGTACACTGTGGTCATTTCAGAAATTTAGATATTTTAACTTCAGCTCCCTCAGACCTACCCCATTTGGTTTCTTCTACCTAGATTTTGTGCAAGGATCTTAACATATATCCACCCATCTCCCCTGTCCCATGATACCACAACACATACACACTTGAACTCTGTCTTAGCCTGAAATTCTTTTTTCCAAAGCATATTAAAACTCTAAAACACAGTGTTTTGGTTTGTTTAACCTATTATTTAAAATACTATAGACCAGGTAGCTTTTGAATAATATAAATTTATTTCTCACAGTTCTGGAGACTAGAAAGTCCAAGATTGAGGCACCAGCAGATTTAGTATCTGCTGAGAGCCTGTTTCCTTGTTCTTATGGTGTCCTCACATGGCAGAAGGCACAGGCAACTCTCTGGAACTTCTTTTATAAGGGAACTAATCACAATCATCAAGACTGAGCCCTCATAACCTACTCATTTCCTAAAATTCCTATCATGGTCATAGTAGAGATTAGGTTTCAACATATGAATCTTAGTGCAATGCAAACATTCAAACCAGAGCACATGGTATACAGTGAAAGTAGCATGTACAGGAAAGAAAAGGAGCTTTTGAGTCACATAGATTTGGTTTGAATCCTAGAATATGAAGTAAAGTGGCCACCTCCTCAACTCAACCCAGTGCAAGACTGGACAGATAGCTCACAGCTAAGAGCAGGATTTCTAAAAGGGACTAAACCAATAAAACCTTTATAATAACTTCTCTCCCATCTTTATTAAGGAGGCTACAGGAAAGAAAAGACAATCACATGGGAAGGGGTCTTTTTCCTCCCATTCCATGTAATCAAGAGCTCCTGAGTCCCTCACCCCTCCCCATCACACCCTCATCCTCCTAAGTTAGTTAGGGATTGGTCAGGCTCAGCACAGAGTCACTGAACTGGCAGATATGCCCAATGATCCAGAGGCATGGGAGAAAGGGGGCTGGAAGAGAGTGAGTGGGAGGTTGGTTGGGATGGAAGGAGACATCCTGACTTCCTACTAGTCAACATGGGAAAAAGATAGTAACTTTCCCAGAATGGATCAATCAGTCAAGGAGATAGTGTAGAAAGTAGCTGAGACCTAAACCACCTAGATATGGCCACTCCAAAGTCAATCAATTGAGGTAAAGGAACCACAGTGGAATAGACTGAGAAATGGACTTCACATGTCAGTGAGGATAATGAAGGTGCTTCAGGGAGATCCCCAGTACCACCACTAGCCCAAGAACAATCCATGAACCCAGAAGACGATCCTCTTCTGACCACAGGCAGAACATCTTCCATGGATCGACCAACAGAAGAGAGGACTAAGCCAAGACAACTGGCTGCCATCAACACATAGAAGGACACTCAGGTAAGCCCTTCCCCTACTTCCTGGCCCCACATACCAACATCAGTGCTGCAGAGCCTAGGAATAGAGAGGGAGAGAGAAATGAGACCAAAAATGTAACCACAAGCTCAGATTAGAAACTTGCAAGTCAAGCTAAATGTATTTGGATGCTCTAAGTTTCCTTTAAAATTCTGTCTTCTCAGGTGTTGTGTCCAAGGTAGACACTAGTAAAAAAAAAAAAAAAGTATCATATACTTGTATTTTCCTAACACAACACCCTTCTCTTAAGCCTGTTATTCTCTCTCTGTCACCTTGGCCACACTTCTTAACCTCCTGAACAGTCTTCCTCCTCTGAAGGTGTGATGACCTTATCTCACAGTACTTGGAGTTAAGAAATCTCTGGTGCAAGCCCTTAAATGTCAGTTTCCTGGCACTGAGAAGTAGGTGGGACATCAGCTTGACCAGGGAAGTAGTAAATCATCTATTCCACCTTTTTGTGACCATGGACTTGGTTACAAGAGAAGGAGAACATGCCTTTCATGTTCCTTCTCATCCTAGAGATCTCAGCTTAAATGTCACTTTCTCAGGGAGGTCCAGGCTACCCATGTTTTACAAAGTAGGTGGTGCCCTGTATTATTCTTTGCACATTTCCTGTTATTTCCTTTACAGTCCTAATCAGGATGTGAACTTATTTAATGAAATTATTTGTCGAATTATTCCTTATCTATGTCCTGCCCCTGCTCCACTCCCTGAGGTCAGACCCCTCTCTGCTTTATTTCTCTTGTGTGTGCGGTGTAATTAAATCTGAGCTCTTTATATTTGTTATATCTTGTTTCTTAAGGTTCTGGGCCATGAATGTGAAAGCTTGTTTCCCCTGTTTAAAGAATATGAAATAAATTATCTTCTTAGTTTGGTCCTTCCTGTTGCTGTTTGCTTTCTTTGGCAGAGAAAATGTGAAATAAATTTTAATTTTTTAACTTACAGTAGTCATTAATATAAACCACAGAAATGGTAAGTTTCAATACCTGATGTTCTATGAATAATTACTGGGTGGAGTTATCCACACAAGGCAATTTTCTACTTTCCCCAGTAGATAAAACCCCAAAAATGTGTTACTATAGCAGCCTATTTCCTTACTGAGACAAAAGGAAAGACAACCCCTGCATTAACATCAACCATTCTCCTGCACTCTGTATTCTTCCAGAGAAGAGCCCCAATGTGCTGGGAGACACACCAAATGTTAGGTTAGTGACATGTTTGACACCAACACGTGTGGAAAAAAATATGTGTGTACACAAACTATAATTTGGTAGCATCAGCAGGAACTGAAAAAAAAAAAGAAACTATATTTAAACATGGTGCTTGGTAGTTACATCAACAGCATTGGGAAGGAGCTATGCACTAATTTGGGAAAATTTTTCTCATTTTCCTATTGACCTTGGCACAGCAGAATGAATGGATTCCATTGGGATGTGTGCTCATCCCAATCCTGCTATCTTGAGCAAATTCAGTGGTCAGCTACTTGTCTAGTTCCTGTCATGAGTTAGAGTTCACATGAAAAAGTATGATCTTTCAGAACTAAATAATTTTCATAGACAGAAAACCAAATAGCCACCTCTCCTGACAGCTAAAATGGAGGTAGTGACATAAAGCACCATTTTAGAAAGTACCCGAAAGCTCAAAAGCCCTAGTTGGGCTTCTGAGAAGCTCTGCCTGGTCCCAGATGGTTCCTCCTTGGAAGCATTTACCAGACATGACAGAGGAGAGAGTATGTCATGGGACTGACTTAAAGAGACCAGAGTAGACTAGTAGATCTTTGTTCCAAGAGGCCCAGCACTCACAGTATCACGTTACTGCTGCAGACCCTCAGGCCACTCCTGAACTACTGTCTTAGTCTTATTAAAGGATGAGAAGTGCTCATTGATTTTATAGATCCTCTAAATAAACTTTGGAGAAAAATGAGTCTGAAAAATGTGAACTCATGGAGGACAAAGATGGAGCCTGATTTATTTATTTTTAACCACCAGTGCCTATAGAACAGTAAGCCTATGATGTATTTGTTAATTAAATGAGTGGATAAAATGAGGGATTAAGGCATTTTGTGGCAGACACAGTCTTGGGCCACACAGACCCCCTTTTATTCATTTATCCTATCTACCATCTATTATCCACATCACATCAAATAGGATATTAGAGGCCTAAGTTTTGAGTCTTGCTCTATGTTTCCCATTGATGAGCAGATCACCTCAGCACTATGCCTGTTTCTTCAGTTGGAGTGAATAATACTTGCCTGAACATCTACTCTGTGGTGATTCAAAGGAGGCAAAAGAATTGTATTTTGTTACAGATTGAAATTATCCATGCACAGATTCCAAGAGTCTCAGCCCTCCTGACTGTATGTGACATGACATTCAAATCCATGTCACCCTCCCTTTCTCAGTGATCTTCTGGGCCAATTCGGTCCATGTACAGTTTAGGATTAGATTACAGAGCATCTTACCCTACTTAAGTCAGCGTGAAAGTCAAAGATAACGCAAAGGCCATAAGAATTCAGTGAATGCCTTGGGTACCCAGGGCCTGTTGGCTGTATGGGTTACAGTGCTCTTACCTACCCTGTGGCTCCTGCTGGAGATGGGAGCAGCTGGGTGTTGCCCTCCAGCTTTTCTTGGCAGGATTGATGCCTGTTGTTGAAGTCACTGAGCCAGACAGAATGCTCCCAAAGCTCCCATTAGAAGTTGCACAGCCGGGTGCAGTGGCACATAACTGTACTCCCAGTAGCTCAGGAGTCTGAGGCAGGAGGATTCCAAGTTCAAAGCCAGTCTGGGTCATTTAGCAAGGGCTTGATTCAAAATAAAAAATAAAAAATGATGGGAATATAGCTCAGTGGTAGAACCCCCACCCCACCCCGGGTTTAATCCTCAGTACCCCCCCCCCACCCCAAACACACAGAGCTGCTGCCCACAATGTATCAGGGCTCCTGGAATCAGCACAGTATTTGAATCCCAAGGCTGGTCTCTCATCGCTATCACCTGAACCTTCATTATGTAAATGAGTTATCTGCTGGCCAAGTCCTGTGGGTGAACAGACTGTAAAGGGAAGGAAATGTTGGCTGGAAGCTGGTACAGCAGCTGAAGCCAGGAGAGCTGCTGCCCCTCCCCCATTGCCTCTCTGCCAGGCATTTCAGTCCTGACCTGCTGCATCCGGGGCACACCATTCCTGCTGCACAGCCAGATGTCAGGGCGGGGTGGAGGGTAGCCTAGCTGAGGGTGGAACCAGAGAGGGAAAGCTGTGGGCTTGGGTCCAGGTAGGACCGTTGACAGAGCCAGGAGAGCCAAAGGGTTTCCTCCTTCAGACTATGAAACAGGAAAACAAATCTGTTAAACAGAAAGCCTCCAAGCTCCATGACCTGCCCTCAGTGCCACAGACAGGGAGTGCCTGTGTCCACCAGGAGACCCGACAGTGGCCTGGTCATCAGGATCAGAGAACAGCCCTCCAAGACACAACTGGGCTGCCCTGCCGTCCTGGGCATGGTGTGTCTGCAAAATTTCCAACTCATTTCCTGAGATAAGAATGGCATTTATTAAGGCATTCTGGAAATTAAGAACGAGTGGCAAGAGCCTCCTAGGCCCTGGTCCATGGGCCTGCCTGCCAACACCTTCCTAGTGGCCTACGAAGAGTAGGACAAGAACGCAGCCCTTGTGGAAGCTGCTCTGTTCTCTCTGCTGCTAGGCCCTGGACTCTTTCTCTTCCCTCCTCTGACGCTCTCAGCCCTGCCTGGGTCCAGAGGGGTTTGGAGAACATTTGACCAGAAGCCTTGTAGTGGGAATCGTGGCCTGGCAAGGAACACCTGGGAGGCCACCTGGACACAAGCAAGGGAACGTCAGGGGGACACCAAGGGCGCTGCCTAGAGCCTGTCTTCTCCCACCCTTGCTCTCTGACTGGACTGCTGCAGGCCCCTCCTTTCAGTCTGCCATCCTCGCCTTCCACCTTCCCCCAGCCCGGTCTCCATTCTGCAGCCAGAAGGAGCATTTTCAGGCACAAATCCAATCACGTTGCTACCCCACATAAACCTGCTGCAAGACCCTCAAACTCCATCCCTAACTCCCTGACATGGCTTTGAAGTTCCCATGATCAGCCCCTCAGCTCTCTCTGAGCATGAATTTCCTCATCTGCCACATCACGCCCAATGTGCACGCGGCTGATCCAGCCTCTTGTAGTTCTGGGAATCCATCCCACTTACTCCTGCCTGCAGAAGGTTACTTTGAGCTTGCTGTTCCCTTAGCTTGGAACACCCTCACCAGCATGTCCTGGTCCCCACAAACCACCAGGCTGCCTGACCAACACCTACTCATTCTTCCATGTCTGTATGCCCCACAGTTCTTGGAACACCCCCCAAAAGAACCCTCACCACAGTGGAGAGCAATCGCCTCTGTTCCCAGCACACTGGACAATCAACTTTATGGGACACTTTGTCAGACCATGAGTCTGGCACTTAACAAATGTGTGACCAATATTTCTTAGTTGAATGAAGTTATGAATTCATTAATAAAAGGCCCAGAAAACAATTTGACCTTTGCCCCAGAGCAGCCCTACCATCATTTTACTCTAAGACTCCCTCCAAGCATTATCTGAGGGGATAAGCGTAATGCTTGGGACTCTGCCCCTTGTCCTCTGTGTTGTAGGAGAAGAGGAGAAGGTTCTCAGGAGCTCTGGGAGAGAAGGAAGAACTTGATTCAGGACCACAGGGGTTCAGCAAGTGCCAGTCAGGGGCATAAACAGAGGTTTGTTTAGGAAAGTAGATACGCATTCACAGAAGAATGGGGACAATCTCAACACAGTTCTGGGGTTATAGGAAACGTGGTGAGGGGTGGATATGGGAATGTATATGTAGGAGTGATACCTAGTTGGTGTCCTCGAGACAGATTCTGGTGGTCTGGTCAATTTCCAGATCCTTGGGCCAATGTGGTCTTTATTATCTGATCAACAGAAAATGCCATAAAGTTCCCTAGATTTTAGGTTCCTCAAGACATCAAACCTTTCTTTGCCTAATCTACTTATTGGGAGGTTCATCAATAGTATGTAAATAGATTTATAGACTTCCCAGGAATTTGGGAATAACAAGACTGGAAGAGAGACTGACTTAGGCCTGAAAAGAATATATGGAACTTCTGAATTAAAATCTATTTCCCTTGTTCTTCTTCCATGTCTCATTTCTGCCTATTTCTTATTTCTTCTTTCCTACCTCACTCCACCTGTCATTTTCTCTCCTAGTCTGAACAGTTGTATTACATGGAGTAGGGACCTGGTGTGTGGTGTGGAGAAGGTCAATCAATGAAGAAAATATGGACTGGAAAACAGTCTGGCTGGGGTCAACCAGCGTGGAGTATCCCAGAAGCCAAGGAAGATTCCTGAGATTCTTTAGAGGTTTTACTTCTTACCTCAGGGGAGTAATTAACCATTTCTCTGGGACGCCAGGACATGAAGACTCTATTTAGAACACTCTGCTATATACAGACACCCTCACAGTGCTTAGGGACTAAGGTGGTTCACCCAGGACACAAAGTGAACCAGGGGGATGGCAGAGAGGGTGAGCTGAGAATTCTGAGACACTTTAGGTGGGAGCCTGTGAGGCAACAAAATGCATCTTTTCCCATGTGGCTCTGGGGCAGTCAGCTCAGTGGCCTGTCACCACGTTCCCCCCACCCCCAACCTCTGCCACCCTAACCTACTAGTCACCATAAAGCTTAAGTCAAGAGACCAGCACCTGTTTGTCTCTGAGCCTCCAGGTAAAACTCAAGTGCACATTTTAAGACCAAACAGCAAATAATGGATTTATGAATCAAGGTTTCATTTTAAATTCTCACGTAAATGTTAATCATTGGCCAGAATGGCCTGAGTCAAACACGTGATTTGTTATTGGTGTTGGAGAGAAGCCAAAGAGCCTCATCCTCTATCACAGACTGTGGGTGGAGTTAGAAGTCATAAAGTTACAAATGTCTCCTGATGCTTTTAATGAAGATGAATAGAGTCGTTGTCAGAAGTTACATTAAATGAGTTTTAGGGAACAAATGTCCACTCTGTTATTAAGGAGGGAGTGATCAGAAGGCTGGGCAGAGAAAGCCTGCAGTCCTTCATTTCCAGGCTGTGAGATCCACTCAGCTCCCTCTTGGGGACATTCCTTTTTCTCCTGTTGCATTCCCAGCTTTCCATGCTAGCTGGGCTTCCTAATTTGGAAGTCACCACAGAGCAAACCCTGACAATAAGCAAACAGTGTCCTGCTGTGAACTCCCTGAGAGGCAGCCTTCAGCCCCTACACAACAGCAGCTTCTGTTAACCCCCACTGGCCTCCGATGCTTCTACGTGGTGTGAGGGCTGAGGCTCTGGCTGGGTCTTCTCCCCACTCACTGAAGCTGTCAGGAGGCTCTTACCAGCCTCCTTAAGGGTATCCCCTGGAAGACTTGGACAAAAGGCAGCACGAGATTTGATGCCTGTTCCCTGTGGCTTGTGATAGCTCTTTTCATTGGTATTTTTCTCAGAAATTGATGGAGTTTCCTTGTTGTCCATCTCCTGATCCTCCCAATGACATTGAGAGACAGGCTTCACGTAGCATAATTGTCGCCTCTCCTTTTGTCCTCTACCAGCTCTTTCCTACTGTCATCCATCCTCTCAAGGAGAGGCAGTGCCTGGAGTCTCACCTGGAGGCATTCCATTTCCTAAGCACCTGCCTGATACCCAGCACACTGCTGGGCTCATCAAAGGTAGACAAGCAGAGAGCAGAAAAAGGAGTCTGTCACTCATCATTTGCTCATATTTTAGTTCTTTCTTTTGAATTCAGGCAGGCAAGTGTCCCCAGCTCCTGTGTCAGGATCTGAGATCTAGCCTCATCTATTAGACATGGCAGGTAGGTAGTGGGCTCACAAGTCACAGTGGCATTATCCAAAACTTCTATTTGCATTTATGGCATAAATATTATTTTATCACTAAAGGAGAATTCAAATAAGAATACAAATCATCCCTCATCTCCAAATCACAACTAATGTTACTCTTACCTATTCCCTTTGATTGACTTTATTAAGTGTTTTATTTTGGGATTGGACACAAAATTCCAAGGGCAGAAAATTCCTGTTGAAATCACCATGGATTCCTGTGGTTCGTTGTGTGTTGATTTTCTCCCACCTCCAGTCTGAGAGCTCCTTGAGGGAACATGTCTTTTGCTACCCAATCTCAGCGATTTAGTAGGTGTTCGCTAAACATTTGTTAAGTGAGTAAATTTTTCCCAGTCTGAACCTTGCTCTAACCGTATGCTTAAATCAAGATTGTTATTATTTTGATTTAGAATAAATTAAAATTTTCATGGAAATAGAATGCATGGACAGAATAGAGCATCAGAATGTCATCCAGAAGATCAAAGACCAAAGTTGGAAGGGAACATTTTACATTGTGTAAACATTCAGAAGGGACGGGGAGAGGGAACTGATGGACTGAAGCAGTGGTTGAGAAGTGGCCTATGAGTTGAGAGGGTGTGCCAAGGAGGTCCACAGAGTTGAGACCCAGCACCTATTATGGGGAATAAGTGTGGTGGCTTAATGGAAACTCAGCATACTGAATGTGAATGACTGTTCATAGGTCTTCAGCTGCCTTGTGGTCTTACCGTAGAAATTCTGCTTTGCTTTTGAAGATACGGTCATCATTCCTAATGGGGGATTGTATTCTGGGCAACAGTAGCAGTGACCATGTGACTCTAGCTATTATCTTACATAGCTCAGAGAAGAAAATCAAAGGCAGTAGAATTTCTGCTCCTTGGCACATATTGGATCCAAACTATAGTTCTCTTTCATTATCATTTATATTGTCTATTTCCCAATGCATCCTTACATTCTTACCCATTGTATGGTCTTTTTCATTCAGACTTAAAACTAAATGGCTTGATTCCTTCTCAAAGGAAGACTTTAGGAAGAACTCTATTTGCCAACAAATTAAGCTCAGAAGAGACTATTAACTTAGTGACAGGATGCCTGCTTTTCCAGTGGACATGATCCTCCTCTATAATGGAAGCACAAGTGGGATTGTACTAGAGTGACTACCAAATAAGGAACAGAACTTTGAGCTGTCATGTCACATTGCCCACACTGGCTCACAGAAACAGTGCAGGCCGTACCCTGGCCAGGCAAACTGAGTTAATGCTTCCATACCAGTTCTAAGCTTCTCTAGTAATTCTTGATCAAGCCTGAATTTGGAAGTGCTGGGGCTCTGTAAGCCTTGGATTTAAAAGATTAATCCCATGTTATCATGATATAAAGATGTTTTCTAAAGGGTCACGCTAATCTTTTTGTGAAGATACAAAGAGTGTGATGGATAAAGTGGATATGAGTTTCCAGATTGTAAATGAGTTAGATAATGACAACAGAGAAGTCATAAATATCTGGAAATAAGTAATAAAGTGCAGATTTTGGAAGTACTTCCAACAAATCACCCTTGCTTGAATCTCATCCATCTCCTAGAGCCCTCCTATCCAATCATCCTAATCCTGTGGAAAAATCCTTCCTAGTTTCCTTGGTCCCCGGCCACAATTATAGTCCAGGTCCTCATCACCTCACGCCTGGATTATTGCAAGTCCTCCTCATCGGTCTTCCTGTCTCCAGTTTCCCCCTGCCTCCAATCCATCCTCCACACTATCACCAGCTCAGAGCCTTATTGCTCCTAACATATCACTTTGGACGTGCTCTAGTTCTGCTCAGAACTCTCAGTTTCCCATTGTCTTCTGGGTGAAGTCCAAGACCACAGTCTGGCCGTTTAGGTCTCTTGGGTACAGCCTAACTGCCCACATTTCTCTCTAGCTATTTGCCAGGTGAGGTGTTCACTCTCTATTCCAAGCAATCCTGTCCTTATGTTCATTGAGCCCCCTGGCTACCTCCTACCCACTCATCCTTAGTAGGTCTTGCCCCACTCCTGTCTGTCTGTTCCAGCTCAAACTATCTACTGCAGTTCTGTCCCCTAAAACATCCCCAATCTGTCCAGCCCCTCCTGTTCTATTAGAGTTGCTTTCTTGTATTGTTTATTCTATTGTAATAGAAACTTCCCAAAGATAAAGTAATTTGATTCTAGGGAGAGATTAGGGGGATTTCAGGTACCCAGACTTAGGATAGAGGATCAATTTTGAGGTCAGAGGGTCACTTAGATGACCACAACTCAGACCTATCTTTGTGTCTACTTTGCCTTTATCTCAGGAAGGTATCTTCTTAGGAGGAGCCCTGTTGGTAGACAGCTACAGGGCTGTGCTCCCTGAAGGCACCAGACAAGGGTTGTGATAATTCCATGTGACTCTTGTGCTGCTGGACAATTCTTCAAACACCCTTTGTGGATTTTCAGGCTCTTCCAAGTCCTTCCCTTGTTCCCAAAGCCTCCAACCAAACCTCACTTCTTCAGGCCTACCTATGGCTTTCCTGAGACACTTGGGGCCATAGACAGGGCCTCTCTCTCTCTCTCTCTATCTATCTATCTCTATCTCCATTTCGCCCTCTCCCTTTTTCAACCTTCATTTATTCTCTTTTTTCCCCATCTCTGAGGTAGGAGCACTCATCTTGCTGTTACTGTACTCTCAGTTCTATACCATCCTGTCCTGGACTCCAGTAATTGTCTTTTCTGTTTTACAGCTTCCCTCTCCCTTGGCCTCGTTCTCTTTGCCTATGAGGGAGAAATGGATGTTCCATGGATTACAAAATACAACAAAATAAATGCTTTGACCTTTCTTATTCCTTCAAGAAGTTCTGTTTTTCAAGTTTATTGAAAAAGCAAGATTCTAATGAAGTCTTTGACTCCTCCCTCCCCACATCCAAGCCAAGGAGATCTTATACCTCCTTCCGGTCTCCATTGGCCTCATCATTGACTGAATTCTTATTATATTTAAATGTAATATAATATTGCGTGTGTGCGATGAAGCATTTCATACTCACAAACATAAATGATGTTGTACTGTTGTGATTCCAAGGCTTGTGCTGATGAGGTACCTTGGACCCACAGTGAAATCACAGGGGCATAAAAGAATATTTTAATTTCCAAGGGAGAGCACACTATCTAGTAATTTTAAGTTATTTGGATCTAACTAATAAACAAAGCTATTAGGTATTTGGTTTTGTGTTGAGATTGCAGAATTTGCTGAGACACTAAAAGAACCATGAATTGAGAGAGTTTGTGAAACTCCAATATACAGATTTCAAAGAATGTAATGATCATCTATGTGCCTATGATATAGCTCAAGGAAAGAGCATTTGAATACTGTTTAAGTCCCCGAGATTCTATTCCTAGTGAATTCCTCTCCCCACAGTCCCACCCTTCCCAGAAGTGACTATGAGTTTGAATTTTTGCATTAAATCTCCCTAGCTTTTCTTCAGTTTTTATCATAGCTGGTTGCGTTCTTTAAAACATATGTGCATATATTCATATTGTTTAGATTTGCAGGTCAGCCCTCATCATGTTTTGCATTGACTGCCAGCCAATATGGCTGAGTGTTCCACTCTCAGTTTATCTTCTATCATTCTGCATACTTCTTTAGATTTGACCAGGTCTCTTCACTCCCAACCGTCAGGGACTCCCCATCCGTTACTGATTCAATTCGCTTCACAACCTTAACAGTCTCAGCTTCACCAAGTCCCTTCATTTCTCTGAGTCCCAACTTCTTTTTTTTTGGTGCTGGGGATCGAACCCACGGCCTTGTGCTTACAAGGCAAGCACTCTACCAACTGAGCAGTCTCCCCAGCCCCCCAACTTCTTTATCTATAAAACAGGGATGACTGTACATACCCTGAAGGATTGTTTTGAGAATCAGATGTGACAATCATGTAAGCTGTGTGCCAGGGAGTCCGGCAGGTAGTAGAAAACACAATATATCCAAGTACCTCTTATTTTTATTACCTCTCCCTGAGCTGTTCTTTTTAAAATTATTTTTATTACTATTTTCTGAACTTTTCCCTAAGGATAGCACAAGGTCCTGTGCATATACTGAATATTTGGGAAATATTTGTTGAATGTGGAATAAACCAGTCTCAAGCAACACCCAGGAGTTGATCAAGTCCAGGTTGGGTGCTCCTATTAATTGGTCTTTGAAAAACTCCCAAGGGAAGATGATATTGCCTACTTTGAAAGGAGGGAGGATGCTGATGCTTTCTCTTACTAAGGACAGTAAATAAGATGTTATAGGGTCTTTAAAACATTTTCAGTAGCAGCGTGTGGGTACGGCTTGGCCGAGTTGCTCCCCCAGCTGGCTTTTGTCAAGTGTTAGCTGGCTGCCCTCAGAGCAGAGCTGCCTGCTAGGGAAGACCGCAGGATTAGCTGGGGCCCCAACCGGAGGCCCATTCCTCTGATGTGCATCGTTGCCTCCGGGCCTGGAATCCATTCCTTGCTCAGTTGCCAAAGGACTATTTTAGATCCTGTAGAGTTGGCAGGAGTCCTGGTATGCCCACGTCTCAGTGTGTGAACTGCTTGTCACTTGCCTCTTCCCCTGGGCTATTTCAAAGAGGATGAGAGAAATTAATGGCTGTAAATGACTAAGGCCCTCTAGTTACGCTTTCATTTATGTTTAATTTTGACAGGTTGTCTCCTTATTGAGAAATGGCATGTTTCTTATCTTTTGAGAAAAGATTGTTCTCACTAATTTGAGAATTGGTGCTCTGCATGTGCTGGAGAGACGTAACATGTAATCAGATTCAGCAAAAATACACCCCTAGAGGACTGCGGTCCCTACAGAACCACTTCACTGCTGCCTCTCCAGCTCCACTGCCTGAGCTTCCAAAAGAAAGCTCACCATTTATTCTCTACGAGTGCCATGATCGTACTAAAAAGTCATACACATACTAAAGACCAGAGAAATGTGTATGCATGTGTAATGTGGTCAACTTCACTGCATATGTGTATGAATATAGTGCTACACAACAAGTCAACAGAACAAGGTAGTATTCTATGATAAGAAGTGTATATTAACTTAGCCAAAGAGTGATAAAAGTTTATCTTCTGTCTCACGCAGCACAGAGTGACTTATCAAATGTCAATGGTTATGCTAACATTTACTTTAGGAAGGAGATAATTACAAGGGTTGAAAAGCCTGTTGAACCCATCAGATTGTCCACACATCAGCTGGTCTCCATCCAAACCAGTTTCTAATCCAAAGCAGGAAAGGCTTTACTTTAGAGGCAATGGAGGTCATAACCTTTTGGGTTTTGTACTTAACAAGGTTTCATGGCCTTAGTGACCCCAGCCAAGTTTCATGTTGCTTCTGGACTTCTGAATGCAATTGGGCCGCTAATGTCAGCAGGCCAGGGTGAGAGACCCACTGGTTCTAGATGCACTCAGATGTGCTTTGCCTTATGCAAAAATAGTTGCAGGCAGCACCAACCTCCTTTTTCCCATTGACACTCTTCTCTGAAGTGCTTTGTTTTAATTTCAGATAGAACTTCATTTGGTAGTGGCCTCTGTCACAAAGGGTTTGTCCTGCCCACACTTGATATTCTTACTTAAGTAAATAATTGCTTATTACAATGGGTCAACTTACTCTTTAAAAAACATTTTTCGGTGTGGTGTATATAGACTCAGCCATAAAAAAGAATGAAATTATGGCATTTGCCAGTAAATGAATGGAAATGGTGAATATCATGCTAAGTGAAATAAGCCAGTCCCAGAAACCAAAGGTTAAATGTTCTCTCTGATATGTGGATGCTAACCCACAACAAGGAAGAATAGAAGTCCACTGGATTAGACAAAGGAGAACAAAGGGAAGGGAGGGGAAATGGGAATAGGAAGGACAGTAGAATTAATTAGACATAACTTTCCTATCCTTGCATCTGAGTACACAACCAGGGTAATTCCACATCATGTACAACACAAAAATAGGATCCTAATTAGAATAAATTGTACTCTCTGTATGTGTAATGTGCCAAAATACACTTGACTGTCATATATATCTAAAAAGAACAAATTTTAAAAAGAAAAATACATTTTTTGTAAAATGATCTTTCGTGTGCCCAAAAATCCTTTTAATTAATCTTTTTTCCCTATTATGTAATCTCCAACTTTTTTTTAACTTAGCTTTTAATTTTTTACAGACTGCATTTTGATTCATTGTACACAAATGGGGTACATCATTTTATTTCCATGGTTGTACACAATGTAGATTCATACCATTCGTGTAATCATACATGTACATAGGATAATGATGTCCGCCTCATTCCACCATTTTTCATACCCCCTCCTTCTCATTTTCTTTTACATATTCTAAAGTTCCCCATTATTCTCTCATTCCCCACCCCCACCCCCATTATATATCATCCTCCACTTATCAGGGAAAACATTCGGCCTTTGGTTTTTTGGCTTGGCTTATTCCCACCCTCCAACTTTTTAAAAGTACTTTTCCTTAAAAACCTACTTAGAACACCTACATAGCTTTGTTTACCAATCATCTAGTATTTCAGATTTAAACTTTGGTGCTTTCAGTCAAGCCCCACTTTCCAAAAAGAGTAGGTGGCAGTTATTCTCCTCTGACATTTGTTGACTGCTTCTGTCTGATAGGTACCACGTGGGATCCCAAAATAAAACTCCCCCGGATGGAAGCGAGGCCTTTGTAAGCTAACTCTCTGCAGTAGCGTCGGGTCGTTGCTACAGAGAGGCACCCTGGGTAGGGACTGATCCCTTTGCTTGAGGAAGTCAGAGAAGACTCCACAGGGAGATGACATTTAAGCTTGAACTTGCAAGAGTTGATTGGGCCAAAGCGAAGGAAGGAAGTGCTTTGAGGTTGTTTTAGTCAGCTATTTCGCTGCTGTGACTAAATGACCTGACCAGTACAACCGTAAAGGAGGAAAGGTTTATTTGAGGGCTCATGGTTTCAGAGGTCTTAGTCCATAGAAGGCTGGCTCCATTCCTCAGGCTCTAGGTGAGGCTGAACATCATGGCTTGGGAGAGGGCGGTGGAGGGAAGTGGCTTAGGAGGTGACCAGGAAGCAGAGAGAGACTCCACTGCCAGATACAAATATATATACCCCAAAGCCACGCCCCAATTCCCACCTCCTCCAGCCACACCCCACCTGCCTCCAGTTACCACTCAGTTAATCCCAAGAGGGCTTAATTAACTAATTAGGTTAAGACTCTCAAAACCCAATCATTTCTGTCCCGAATCTTCTTACATTGTCTCACACGTGAACTTTTGGGGGACACCTCACATTCAAACCTTTACAGAGGTTAAAGACGTATTGGCATGAAAACACAGGAATGATAAGGGAGTATTCAGTGGTGCAATTTGGGAAGTGGCCATTTGTGAAGTGCACACACTTGCAGCGCCCACACACACACACGCACACAGAATCAAACATCAATTCCATACCAAGCACTGGACCAAATATGTTTTTCATTATATCATTTCATTATCATGACAACCAATGCTATGAGGCAGGATGATTTTAAATCACTGAATTTTGCAAATGAGGAAGGTGTTGCCACTCACTGATGAGGCTCCACATACATGTTCAGGAATCATCCCCAGGTCCTGGAATCATCAGTTGTCACTAACATCAAAGTTTTTGCTCTTAGTGACTGTCTATGCAGGCTCAGGCAAGGTGGGTTAGGGTCCTTCCATGCCATGTAAGACTTTGGGCTTTGTCCCATTGGCAGTAGGACGCCACCAACATTTGCCACAGGACAGTGAGTGACACACAGTGATTGTTTTGAAACGACAAAAGTAAAAGCAAGAAAGTGAAGGAAGGATGGGAGTGGGAAGAGTAGACACAGGAAAACCAATTAAAAGGCAATGAGCTGGGCATGGTGGAGCACGCCTGTAATCCCAGCAGCTCAGGAGGCTGAGGCTGGAGGATGGCGAGTTCAAAGCCAGCCTCAGCAAAAGGGAGGTACTAAGCAATTCAGTGAGACCCTGTTTCTAAATAAAATACAAAATAGGGCTGGGGATGTGGTTCAGTGGTTGAGTGCCCCTCAGTTTGATCCCCAGTACCAAAAAAATAAAATAAAATAAAATAAAGGAGGCAATGAAAACAGTCTAGGGAAGGGATGGCAAGAATCTGCTACAAGGCAGGAAGGACGGAGCTGCAAACACAGATTTGGGAGATAATTCAGAAATAAAATGGGAAAGGTGGAGAAGCCAGTTGTAGGTATGTGTGTGGAGGATGGGGCAGGGATTCCCCAGGGTCTGTAACAAGCCATGAAGCCTGTGTATTTAAGCCAGTTTAAGAAATGATTGTGTCACATGAACTTACGGAGGCTTAATGAGAGGCATAGAATCGGGTTTGGAAGTGTCGCAGCTAGAAGGCCTGAATTGCATCAAACTGCTCCTGTGGCAACCCTGCTGCAGTCACCTCTGGCCTTGGGTTCTGAGGTGTCCACATGTTAGTTTCCCGTTACTGCTACGAAATGTTACCTCAGATTTCATAGCTGTTAAAATGAGGAAGTTTATTCTTACAGTTCTGGAGGTCAGAAGTTTGAAATGGGTCTCACTGGGATAAAATCTAGATTTGGGTGGGGCTGTCCTCCTGGAGGGCTCTGGGGACTGTGATTTTCTTTGCCTTTACCAGATTCTAGAGGCTGTCAGCATCCTTAGCTCAGGGCACCTTCCTCCATCTTCAAAACCAGCCACATGCCATCTTCAAATCTCTCTCCCGCTCCGTCTCCTGTTTTCACCATCACGTCTCCTTCTCTCCTTCTTCTTCCGTTATCATACCACCTCCTCTGCACTTCCTGCCTCCCTCTTGTGGTTACATCAGCCCTGCCCAAATAATCTAGAATAATCTCTCCATTTCCAAATCCATAACGTGGTCACATCTGTAAAGCTCTTTTGCCAAGTGAAGTCCCGTATACACATTCAGGTTCTGGGAATTTGGACATGGACATCTCTGGCAGGCCATTGTTAGTTGGACCACAGTACTATGGTGTATCCATCAAGTTCTGGAATCAGGACTCTCTCCTATGGACCTTGTCTCTGAAATGCTGGCTGTCACTGCATCCAACCTCACCAGAGTGGCTGCAACACAGGCCCACTTCACCTCCAAAACTTCCAAATCGCAGCCTCTTGTGGTTGTTTGTGGTAAGAGAGTCTGGATCACATGTGCAAACTTCAGTTGCAAGTCAGGCAAGTTCTGACTTCTTTCTCAGGGACACACTGGCCCAATGCTCTTACATATATTTTATTTTGTTTTCTGATTCCCGATCTCCCGTACGCTCTCTCTCTCTCTCTTTTTTTTTTTTTTTTAACAGTAAGTGACATTTTTCAACAGTATAGCTTGTTCCCACTCTGACTCCAAAGTCTGGTTTTTATCTCAGGCCTGCTGCCGTGTTGGAGGACTTGACGTGCCTTCTGTGTTCTGTAATGTCTTCATCTGAGCAACAGGCCTGTAAAGATTGATCCTCCTTCATGCTCATGCCAAATGTTGGCTGAATAGGAGTTGGTGCATTTTTACAGGAACTAGTGATTCAAGTCTGTTTTCCTTTTCTATATATGCAATTCCCTGTCGGCATTCCAGCTGTTGGCAGAGAAGCCCTGGTCAGCTGCCCTAGTTCGCTGCCTTTGCACAGACATGGTGGCGGCAGTTGGGACTGAGAGCTGGGGCCATGTTGACCATCCTCTTTCCAAACTGCCTGAAGGGGTACATATCTACACAGGCCCATGGAAGCATTTGGGAAACTTACTTTTCAGATTGTGAATCTCATGCAGGGAACTTACATGTTTTTAAGCTAAAAGTCAAGATGGTTTTGCTTAGAGTTCCTGTAACCTTTTGTTCTAATCTAAACCCACATTGCTTGATATGACACAGATTTCCTGAGTGACCCAGGCATCATTAGTAAGATGCACTTAGGCCTTTTTTTTTTTAATCTTTCTTTGTAAAATAAGAAAAACAATTTTTGTTGATCCACCAAAAACTATGAATAGAGTAATGGATGGATTTGTAGATTAGATGTTGTGCTTTTGAAACTGTCATGGATCTCATGTTTAAAGAACTGTGTGTGTGTGTGTGTGTGTGTGTGCACCCATCATAAGCTGGCATGCCTATGCTTGTGTGATGGTGGTGAGGACCAGGAATGGAGTGTGGGAAATTGCAAATGGCAAAAACAGAAAAATATTCCAAGTATTTTATTGACCTCCTTTGACCAACCTCCACACCAAATGATAAAAAAGAACGATATGGCGTATACCAGTTGTCAGTATTTGTTTCATTTTCCTTCCTTCCTGGAAAGCAGTCCTTCCAGGCGGTTTTATTTCAGTCCTGAGTAGATAACTATGCTGCACAAGGATAAAGAGAATCTTCTTGAGCAGGTGTTACAATCAAAATTTGCAACAAAAGATACTCTGGCAGATATTCAAACACAGGCAATTCAGCCTGCAGGATGATTAGCTAGATGTGCTAGGCAGCAGTTCCCATAAATGACTGTAATTAATCATCTTTTAACTCAGCTAAACCAACTCACACTGCTTCTTCTTAGAAGTTCCCTAGAATCTATAAATAGAATATGTTCAGCATTTCCCTGACATGGAGTTCAGTCTCATTCTCCCTCCAAAGTGTCCCCTTCCTTTTATCTTCTGTCCTAATTCCCCACTCCCTTCTGGTTCTTCCTCCCTCCTTCCTCTGCAAACAATCTGACCCAAATGCTATTTTTCACTCGCAATTTTTCTCTTTCTTATTAAAAGAGAAAACATATTGCATTTGATTCTCCCAAACACACACACACACACACACACACACACACACACACACACAGTGTCCATGTCTTTTCTTAAGATTTCCCAAAGGACATGTCCAACTGTCTCTGTTCCCCATTCTTACAGGAATCAATTGGGGTCAGGAGCCCTGGTGGCTAAGGACTAAGGGCTGAGGGGGTGAGAGGTGGGTGCCAGATACTACACCAGAGCTTCTTTACCATGATACCTGTGCTTTGGTAGGAGAAGGTGAGGCAGGAAGGAGGTGGGGCCAGGGCTTGGAGAATGGATGTCGGCACCAGCTGGCCAGGAGGCCTACATCCCATCAAGGCATTGACCCTGTGGCCCCAAACTGTCGTAAGGATAGTAAGGCTGTGGCTGGAACAAGTGGCCCTAAACTTTTAAGACACACCCGCTCCACCCACAGCTCATTCAGAGCTGCAGGGAGATAGCAGAACCAGACACTCCAATGCATAATTGCATATGTGATCAAAATGCTTAAAGGTTGACTGTTAGAACCAAGAGGTGAACACTAAGCATTTGAAGAATTTGAGCATTTGAGGGAGGAGCAACAGAACAGCTGTGTATCCCCGGACAGTGTCATGCCCTGCTCTCCAACCTCCCTGACAGTTTCCATACACTCCACTCTTTCTCCCTATTTTTAACCCCCCGCCCTCATTGGAGTCTTACACTGTATGTAGACGATTCCCATGTTTGGGCACATATTAACATTGTCATTTTTCCCCTGTTTATTTCATAGACTAAAATTATTGAAACTTGAGAGGAAAAAGAGAAAATTTAAAACATCCCTACATCAAGGCCAGTGTGGTAAGAGCAGAGATAGAAGTCAGAGTTAGGATGAGCAGGAGCAGGGCTGGGGAAGCTGGTTAGACCCTTGTGTGGAGTTTGAATTTCATTCACTGTGTTCAGGAACCCTTCAGCTGGTCGTGAGCAGGGGTGACATAATTTGGTAGTTTAAAAGATTGCTGTGGCTGCTGTGGGGAAAATTGTTCATGGACAGAGAGGAGTGGAGCAAAAAGACCAGAGATGATTACAATGCCCAGGAGCCAGGTGGTGTGACTTGATCTCCAACTAGGCCTGAGGTGTTTGAGAAGCAACAGGAGAAGAGGTGAGATGAAGGATGCATTTTGAAGGCACAGCTGAGAGGCCTTGTGTGGACTAAATGGGGGAATGAGGGAAAGAGGATAGTTAAGGATGACTGTAAGGTTTGGGACTGAGCTGCTTATGGAGATGGGGAGGATTATGAGAAAGACAAGTTAGTGGGTAGAGAAGACGAGATCAAGGGGTTGACTTCAGATTTAGTAAATGTGAATTAAAATAACAGTCACGATAATAGAAAGGAGAACTTTCAAGTACAGCAAGGGCATGGGGGAAGGAGGAGAGAGGGAAGGGCAGGTACTGGGGAATAAGATCCATCAGGTTATGTTATGTGCACATACAAATAGGGCAAAATGAACTCCGCTATTATGTAATTATGATGCACTGATAAAAAATAAATTATTTTTCAAAAGATTTAGTAAGTGTGAAACACTTAGTAGGCATCCAAGTGGAGACATGGAATCAGCAGCTGGATAGAAGGAAGAGGATCCAGCAAGACACCTGCAAGGTAAGAAGAAAACCCTGCTGTGTCCTGAGAGTCAAAGAAGAAGGTGATGAAGTGGTCACATGACCCTGAGTTTCAGGAGTTGACTTGTATTGAGCCGGTAAAGGGACTGGCCAGAGGCTGAAGAAGAGGCCGGGCACCCCCTGCAGTCAGCCCAGAGCCCCTCCAGGAGAGAAAGCGCCTGACTCCAGAAGGTGCCGGCTCCCTGAAGGGCAGACAGCAGGGTGGCCACACACTCTTGCCACCCCTTCTCTCTCTGAAAGAGTCCTTTGTAATCTCTCTAAGAAGGAAACACCTCCACCAGGGGAGAAACATTATTTGCTTCCTGTTAGAACAGACTTTTACTTAGGATGGAGCTCTGTGCCAGCCCATCCCCACAGAGAGCAAGCAGGGAGAGGGAGGAGGGGCATCCAGATGCTGGTTTGTGCAGCTGATTTAGCAGGAAAGTCTCCAGAGAGCTTTATGCCTGGTGGACTGCAGGCCCGAAGCCTCAGTCTCTCTCAACTCGAAACCCTCCCCTCCCCTCCACAATCCTATTCTCTCTAGCCTCCATCGAAAAGGCCTGAGAGATGGCAAATTGGGTGGTCAGGGGTTTGGTTTAACCCTCTGATGCCTGCCAGTCCTTCCCCAGGAAAATTAAAGCCAGTCATTCTATCATCCATTCAGAGATTGTTTGCTGAGCACCACGCAGTACAAGGCCATGTAACGGGCATAGGGACACAGCAAGGAGAAAATACATATTTGTTCCACATCCTCTGATTTACAATCAAGTGGGAGAAATTAAACTAATCACTCAAACACCTCATAATCACAAGTGTGATAAGGCCATGAGGGAATGTCCCCTGGGGCGCATGATGATGGCCCTGAGGAAGGCCAGCCAGGGAGTTCTTCCTGAGGAAGTGCTGATAGAATCTGTCAAAGCGGGAGGCAGGGGCAGGGTTCAATCTGCCCACTGTGCTTTGAGAAGCTGGCCAATCACTGTGAGACCACAGCAGAGAGGCGGTAGGTCCCTTTGCCCAAGCAGTGGAGCAAGTGAGTGTGGGAACAGGTCATTCCTGGCTGGAACTGGGAAGCTGTATCTGGCCCCAGGGCTGCTGGTGTGGAGGATGGTTCTGCTCTTGGGGCAATAGCAAAAGATACCACAAGGCCCAGCTTCCCTGAAGCAGAAATGGCAATACCCTACCATTGTCAGCAAATATTTGGGAATCTTGTGTTAAAAACAGCAGAGTTATTATCTATCCTCTCATGGAAACCAACAGAGAGATTCTAAGTAGGCTTCTTCAGGGTCATGAGCATCTCTGAGACTTAGACATACTCAGCTAAGCCCCCATGAACGCGTGCCTCGCCACCTCCACACATAGGAGGAGAGACAGCAAAGGACATGTGAGCATCTCAACTAACCTAAAGGTTATAGATTCAGTTTTTCTTTTATGTAATTTTTGGATAGCTGAATGTTAAGCTAAACATACTCCTTTTATGGTTGTAAATATCTTCCCTCTTTTTCACATGAATCTAATACATTGAAGGTTATTAAATTGTTCTGGGACAAATGAGGAAATTGATGAGATTGTTTTATGATGAATTTCAGTTTTCCATTGTCATGATTTTACCTACAGGAGGTTGAATGGAAGGTATGATTTTTTTTAAAAAAAAAGACTTATACACCACATCACAGCATTTGACACTTGCAATCACCATGTGAATTAGGCAAAAAATATTTCAGTTTAACGGATGAGAACAACACCTACCCTGAGACATTAAGTAACTTGCCCAAAGGCCAGGTGATTGATCCATCTTTTTGTGACTACCACATTCTTTGCAGGACTCTGG
Source organism: Sciurus carolinensis (assembly GCF_902686445.1). NCBI lineage: Eukaryota > Metazoa > Chordata > Mammalia > Rodentia > Sciuridae > Sciurus > Sciurus carolinensis. The sequence continues at coordinate 63,856,936 of NC_062225.1, read as the reverse complement.
AAGTCTTATGTCGAATTTTTTGTCAACTAAATTCATGGTTGTCAACTAAATTTATAGCTGTCTTAAAATTCAACTCTTCCTACAATCTTGGTGCAGAAATAAAATCTACACCACAACTATATTGTCTTCCTGGATAATTCAATTTTATTATATTTTGTTTTAATTCTACTAATGGAATTTTGTAAATAACCCAGGGGATTTCCACTAGCTTCCCAAATAAAATACATATAGATCATGTGTCCAGATTGATTACAAGTTTGTTCCACATTCTTAGTTTTTGTGTTTCATTGGAATGAAAATCTTTACTTTCTCTTTACCAGATTTTTTGGTGTCCTGTTTTGTTGGAATTTTTTAATGACTAAGAAAAAGGTTGGTATATGGTGGAACTTTTGTTAACTTTTGACAATCAGCAGCGCCATCTACTGTTAAGTAATATAATTATTGAGGTATTATGGCAACTTGTCAATGAAAATTAGGACTTAGTGAGGGAAAGACCATTTTATACCCCGGGACTTACTATATAAATAACACAGATTATATATGTTAGTTATCTATATAGACTTAAACTATAGAAGTAATACAGATTCTTGTACACATTTTTACTTTATATTATGATATCTTTAAGCTAGCTATAGAAATAATCAGAAGAAACTAAAATATAACTTATAATTTTATAATGCTTAAGAGTGCTAAGTTTGGAAGAGGATTTTATGGCGGTGAGTCTCAGATTAACTTCCTACGTGACCACTCTTACACTGTTTTTTCATCTGGAAGATGTGAATAATTGAAGTTGTTTTTTTGATTAAATGATACATATGTAAAATTTACTCCAAAGGTGGCAGAAGAGTAGCTGTTGTCATTTGACATTTGATGGGTGCCTGCTAGGTAGCTGATTGGGCTACGAGTCTTCTTCCAGTACTTCTGTGAGACAGGAGACTCTGAGACAGCGGGTACCATGCCAAGATGACACAGTCAAATGAGAATCACGGTTAAACTGCACTTTCTACACGCTCCAAAGTCATTATTCTGTTCGATCACAAACATAGTTCTGAAGCCACTTCTGATATATCCCTGTGAATGCTCATTTCAGATTCACAATGAAGACCTGCTTTTCACATATTGATATGGGCATCTGTGGTCTGGTGCACGTACCACACGAGCTAGCTGTGTTGAGTTTGCCTAACCTTGAAATATTTGAGAAGGCAACTTCAGGAAGACTCCTTGAGAGCTCAACCTTGACCATAATCAAAGATGAAAAGGATGAAAAGCCTGTGGTTCCCCATGCCCTCAGTCTTTCATGCAGACCTCTCTTACTGTTATCCATAGTTTTTTTACAAATCATATCTTTCTGGAATAGGATTCCCCAAGGACAGAAGTTATACATGTTAAATGAATGAATAAATAAATGGAAAAAAAAAAAAAGATTACAAGTTCTCCCAGTACGAAGAGATGCTTCCTTGAGCTCCCCACTCCAGCATGTTGTGATTACTCATTGGAGATTTATTGACTCAAATCAAATCAGGCTACTTCCTTAAGAAAACCACTTTCCCCACTTTTAATAACCAAACCCAAGGGGAATTAATATTACTTCACATTTTCTCTCTAGGGAATGTGAGAGGATTTCACTAAGATGACAAAATACAAATAATTAGTTGATAAAATGCATATACGAATCACAAAATTGTATTGTTATGGTTGCTTTTAAAGGTATTTTACCACTCTTCTGTTAAAAAAAAAAGGAAGGAAGTTGGTTCAGGGAAGTGCTGTGACTATTAAGTGAAATAGGATGTCTAAAATAATGCACACCCACTTCATTCTTTCACTCACAAATATATTCCTCTTACTTTGGGGGCACTTTCTTCCCCATCATAAGGGTCACAGCTGAAACTCCTAACACAACAACAGACTAACAAGAGAAAAGCATCATAAATTTATTTAATCAAAGTTTTACATGGCATGAGAACGATTAGAATGAAGACTCACAGACCCAAGGAAAGCTGTCTTTGTGCTTCTGTTTAATGAAGAGTAGACGGCCGTGCAGAAGTTTGATTGAACAAAAGGATATGATCTAAAAGTAATAGACTGAGGGGGAGCCCAGGTTGTCTGTTTGGATTCCTTTAGGCATCTGTGTGTCGTTTTTCTTCCTCTTGGATAGAGGGCAGTACCCTCTGAAATGAGGGCCTTCCAAGAAGGGCAGAGTGACCTTTGTAAGTTTTTTGGTTTGCTTTGAGGAAGAGGGGCTCTAGTTTCTATGACTTGCTTCAGGGGAGAAAGAGGCACAGGAGACAGGAGGGCAGGAGAAAGTCAGAGCGGGGACAGGGGTACATAACACTCCACTTCTGAGTCTTCCAATTTCTAGTTCAGAGTTCTCAGCATGCCAAAGAGCCATACTTTGGGGTATTGCTTTCTGAGCCCCAACACCACTATATGCCAGATAGACTGTTCTAGGCACTAATGGTTCCAGCATCAAAAGAAACAAAATCCTTCCATATGAAATTTACATGGAAGTTCAGGTGGGTGGTGAGTTCCAACAACGGGCAAGGAATCTGCCAAATAAGCCAACGGAAGTACTGTGGAGAAAAGGAAAGCAGAGGAAAGAGACTAGAGAGCCAGGAAGGGCAGGTTTAGGTAGAATAGTACTTTCAGGCCCTGCTGAGGAAAGAGCTGATGAAGTGGGAGACTGCACCTGGGGATGTCTCCAGACCAGCTTCTCAGACAGAAGGGACAGGAAGCAGGGCCCCCGATGAAGGAGGTATGAGTAGCTTAACAAACCCCAAGAGGTAATCCTTCCCTCCTATACTCCAACATCTGAACCTTTTGGTTTTCTTGATGATGGCTCCCACGATCATACTAATTAAAAGTGCATAAGTATTGACCCTAACAGTGTATGAAAATGTAAGGACATCATTGACAAAGACCTGATCCTTACAGTGTACCTCAAGGAATATAGAGAAGTAGCCAAGGTGAAGTTCTCTGTGGTGAGCTATTCCTGTTTTATGACTATTTGATTTATAATGTTTTAAAGGGTGCCTGGGTCTCCACAGGCACCCTACTTAATGTCTAACATAGCTGGAATGGAAGGTGGGGTATTTGTAATAGAATACACTGGAAAAAAAAAAACTCAGTTACCAGGGTATAGCTTGATGCTTTCAATTCTGTCTCAGCTCTGACATTCAATAATCCTGTGACGTGGGAAAATGCATTACCTGTGCTAGGAGTTGAATGAGCCTTTGTGGGTTGACCTGGAGACCCAACACACACTTATAACATTCTCGCTATAGAAAAATGAGTTCTGGGTTTCAAATGCTACACTTACAGACATTCAGAACACAGACCATTTATGAATTGGAGACTTCCTGTGGTGGTTAAGAGTATCCCTGGTGGCAAAGGGCAGGAAGAGATTAAAGAACAAAGCCCAGAACTACTGTAGCAGGAGCATTAATGGGAACACACTGATCATGACAGACAACCCAGCAAAGAGCCCTGAGAGAGTATCAGGCTGTAGCCTGTGTGGCTAGTGCTGTTAAAACTGAGGCAGGCCAAGTGCGACTTGCAGAGCGCTCTGCAAAGCTTCTGTAGAAGTCAACTGATAGAGCTCTGTAAAGGCTGGGAAAACATGCCAAAGTGCTTTTCTCTTTACATTTTGGGAACTATATGCCCTTTGCCCTACACAGCATGACATAGCACCTGTCTCTAGGATGAAGATTGTTATAGCAGGAATAAAAACTGGGGAAAATGATATTTTGAATAACAGCCATGTTCAAAACAGAATATTGTAGCAAAACACAAAGCTTGAAAATCAAGTGTTATTCAGAGAGAAGTTGATCCAGATTCTTTGATCTTCTTCTTTAACACATGAAAAGGGTCATAAAAGTCTATCTAGGAAAACAAGAAAGAGGTGAGGGAAAAGTCCCTTCAACCCCCTATAGACAAAAGAAGGGGAAAGAAATTGATAGAGTAGATCAGAAAACAAACTTCTTCATTCTCCCCTTTAACGTGTGTGTGTGCGTGTGTGTGTGTGTGTGTGTGTGTGTGTGTGTGTGTGTGTGTGTTTGGGGAAGAGAGTCAGGGTATTTCAGAAACAGCCAGCCAGATGGAAGAACCCGGACTAGTAGTATTCTTCTCCCAGAATGAGGGAGTGTGCGACTAGAGGTGGGTGCTACAGCCTGCAGAACTCTCTGCTGTGCACCATCTGATGGGTATAGAAGACTGAGCAACCATCAAGTCATCTTTACAGCAACTTGACCTCGCTGCAGCAGCCAAGCCTGTGGTGTGTGGAGCCACCTCATTCAACTAGCTCATGGATGGTCACACTACCTGACTGAGTCACAGGAGGCACAAGCTGCCTACAACAAGAAATCAGTCAAGCATGAAGCTTAGGGGGAAAAAAATCCAGCATTTAAGAATTCGTATTTATTATTTTTATGACCATTGTAATTTTTAGGCAACCGATAATCAATTTATTTAAATAGTTGACTGAGGTTATCTCTGTTTTTCAGAGTGTGCTCAAAAAAATTTATACTTGATTCTATTAACTAATTTTTAAAAGCTAAGTCTTTATTTTTGATGCTAATTGATAAGCAGTAATACAGAAATTTGGAAAATGCAATTTTTTTAGAATCCAACACATTAGCCAATTGTTTTATATACATAGAAAAAATAAGTTCCATGTCTTTTTTTTTGTCAAGACACAATTTACTGAATGTGGCAGTAGACATAAACCAGACGATGAAGATGGAAATGATTCCAAAGAAACAAAAACCAGGTTCTCATATATTTTTACTAGTTTTGCTCTAAAATATAATCTCCCTAGATTTTGTAGCTACATTGAAGATTAAATGCTAAAACTTTGGTGTGTTATTTGCAGAGAAGTACTGGTTAATTAAGCAATTAAACCATCTAAACACAAATGGCTTTTACATACAAGAAATAAAAATAATAAGACATTCAAAAGCAAAAGAATTATTTGAAAAAAAGAATATTGAGTCAAAATGCTTATGGAAGCAAATGCTATTTCTCATTTAGACATAAATACTTTGCATGCTACATATAAAATAGCAGTTCAGGATAGTGATACTAAATCTAATATGTGATCACTAAGAAAGCAGTAAAAAAAAATGCATCAAAAATGTTTGCTGGAAATTTCAGATGAATCTAAAGCAAAGAAGGTAACTTGAGTACCAGTTTCTAATGATGCTGTAACTGGACACATTCAGAAACTGGCTAATCACATGGAAGACCAAATCTAAGGGCAAATGAGACTAGCCAAGTACTTACCTTTTTTCTAGTTGGAGAGGAAATGAGTACTATTGCTAATTATCTAGGCCAAAAGGCACTAATCAGCATAGGTCAGGCAAATCATGATGATCAACCTATATAGGCACCTCAAACTCAGCATGTCACATAGAAGGAACTAATCAACTGTTTCAAGCCTTATCTTCCTTTATGGTCTCTGTGTTATTTTCTGCTATAATCCACCTAGTCATTCGAACAAGACACATGTAAACAATTTCTGACACCTTCTCCTCTTTCACTCCCATATCCTCACCCTACACCTCCAACTCTGCTGAGTGAATGTTGCTGGAATGTATCTGTTTCTCTATCTCCCTGCTCTCCCTACTTTGGTACAGGCTATCATTTTTATAGCTGGTGTAGAATGCTAGCAAAATATTTTTCAACTTGATGAACACATAGATACTGCCAACATGGGAATTCCTTTTGTATATACGCTATTTGAACCTGATGTTGGTACAAAAGAAAAATTGTGTTAAGCAACATCACTGAAAAATAGAACTAGCTCTTGACTGTATAAAACCAGGAAAGGCTGTCTCATAAACAAATACGATGAAGAGTTTCATGTAGGAATTTGTTCTGATAGCAAATTCCAATGATAGGAAAACTTGCTGGAGCAATTACTCAGATGAAGGAGTGAGCCTGTAGCAGTTAATCAATTCACCAATTTTTTTTTCACAGAGAAAACCTTGTTAAAAATTATTTGCAAGTCAGTTGAACTATACAGTGTGTTTAATGAAGTTATAAAAACTGAATGACATCAAGACCAATATGTTCAATTCAAAGCACTCTCTTTATTATGTGTTAATATGAAAGCTGGTGTACATAACAATAGCAATTGTTCCTTGATGAGGTATGATTGCTATTGGGAGGAGGAATTCTATAAAGTCAAGAATGCTTGAACTATGAAACAAACTTACAGGGCTTCTGCAGGACAAGAGACAAACTCTTATAGATGTGCAATGGATTGCCAGACTTGCTTATCTATTTGATGTCTTCAATATTGTTCATGATAATGAATACTTTTGTGCAAGGAAGGAAAGCAGTGTGTTCTTCAATGGTATTAAGATCAAAGAACAAACAAAAAACTCAGGAGCATGAAATTCCAGAATTTCTACATTTTGCATGACAACAGTTGTTAATGAGATAGATGATGATCTTAATATAGCATACCTGAGAAAAGTTATTGCTAACATCTTGTGCATTTTATGAAATGTTTTAGATTTTACCATAAAAAAGACTCGTACATAGGCAACTCATGGATACAGAATCCATTTTTAATTAAAATATGATTTAAATATTCCATTGTAATGAAGAAAATACTATAACTTTCATTTTAAATTGAGTTTTATGAATATTTAGTATTCAAAGTATCAGTAGGAGGTGTATATAATCCTGAAATAAATATACACATATTAAGGGCCATGTCAATAGTTTCTGCTAATTGGGTTGCATAAGCAACAAAGTTTAGAGTCCATCAATTTAGAAAATAAACATATCAAGATATTTTAGCGGGATGTGATTAAAGATTTGATTTTTGTTTAATTCTCTCTTGGATTGGTTCCTTCGGATCATATCCTTTCATACATGTATGCCTATATGCAAAGAGAATATTGATGATAGTCCTTGAATGTTTCCAGACTGATGACCATGATTTCACATGATAAATTAATGAAGTGGTTTCCGATTATGATTTAGTTGGCCATATAGTTAAATACATGGAAGATGTGTAAATAGTCTAGTCCATATTCCTCAGTAAAAGAATAGTTTGCCTTAGTATTTTGGTTTGGATATGCGAAATCCCCCAAAAGCTCATGTGTGAGACAATGCAAGAAAGTTTAGAAGTGAAATGTTGGATTATGAGAGTCTTAAGCTAGTCAATGCATTAATCCACTTGAATGGCTTAACTGGGTGTTAACTGTAGATGGGTAGGGTGGGATAGAGGAGGTAGGTCTTTAGGGATATAGTTTTAGGGTATGTATTTTGTCCCTGGTGAGCCGAGCTCTTTCTCTCTGCTTCCCTGTTGCCATGTTCTGAGTTGCTTTCCTCTGTCATACTTTTCTGCCATGAGTGGTGGAATTGGCTATCCATGGACTGAGACTTCAAAAACATGAGTGCCAAATAAACTTTTCTTCCTCTAAAGATTGTTCTTGTCAGGTCTTTTGGTCACAGCAGCAAATAAGTTGACTAAAACACTTAGTCTCCTCCAGTTAGACTCTCATCCAAATTAATCTTTCAGGGTTCCTTGAGTCTGAAACCTTCTCTCCTGGGATCCTGGAATGAGGTGACTAGTAAGGCACTAATCATTGAGGGCCTTCTCTTTTTTTTGACAAAATAATACATGCAATGAATTTGATTTCAATCCCTACCTCCCTCCCACTCCCCTTTCTCTCCTCTCTCCTACCCTCTATTGATCTTCCTTTTACACCTTTATTTATATATTTATATTTATATATGTTTGATTGAAATTCAATTAATGAAATTCAATTTTGATGAAATTCTTTTTGGTGCATTTATATATGTTTGTTATGTGCTATTGTTTAATTCATTTCATATTTCTATCACTTTGCCTTCTTTCTTCTCATTCTCCTTCTCCTACTCTATTGATCTACCTTATATCTTTCTGATATCCAATTTCCTTCCCTTGGAGGGACTTCTTTTTAACCAATGGTTCACAAACTGTGTTCCTGGAACCCTGACCTTTCATGGGGTTCTCCATTCCCATCCTACTCCCACTTCACAGTTTTGGTTTAATCCACTTCATATTTTCAACTTTGGCATAAGAAACAAGTTTTTTGTTTCTAAAAAACAAGTTGGAAAACTACTGCCTTTCCTCACTGCCACCATTTGCATCTGCCCTCAATGCCAAGTTCTCTGCAAAGAATTTCCTGCAAAACTACAAAATAAATAAATAAATAAAAAGACACATCTTTTCTGAGGTGAGCAAGTCTTTATCAGGTTCCATTTGTCTACCTCCATATCGGTCTGAGTTGCTCCCTGACCCTCACACCTCCCTTCAGCTCTTCATAATCCCTGGGATCCCTCAGGCAACACCTTTGTCAGTTTCTACCTGTGACCTCCTTAAAGCCAGAAGCTGCCTGGTTCTCTGTGCCTCCTGTGGACTGTACCACAGCTCTTTCTACACAGTATCTACAAATAAAGTTTTGTTGTTGTGAACTACCAATGAAGGAACAGGAGAAGATATTAGGACATCAAATACAAGATTCCAGTAATAGAACTTAAATTGATGAAATTGTCCACCATAGAACCAGTTTGATGGTTGCTGTGGAAACCAAACATCCCTCTTCAAATCACAATGTTCTGAGGCCCAGGTAACTGAGGAAGACCTGTCAAAGAGAGGTCATTTCTGGTACAGAGTGGTTTTGGACCAATCTCTCAATTTCTCTGTCTTTTGAGTCAGGGGAACAGACTAGAAACTTAGATCATGGGCTGGAATTCAGCCTATGTACCTTCATAAGAGCATTCCAGTACTAACACATTGAAATACTTTCTGGCTGGTTGGCAAATAGCTGCTGGCTCAAATCCCCTAAAGGTTTCACTCCAATCTCCTCCCCACCCTCACAGTCAAGACCATCTCTGCCCCTCTTTGCCCTCCATCTCACCATGACCTGGCAACTAAAGAGTTAAGGCCCAACCCAGTAGGGGATTCAACCCCAACCCAGCCCTAGAGCCTGGCTACGGTTGTGATCATTCTGGTTGTCCTCATTCTGGTTGTCCCAAATCTGGTGATTTTGCATCTCATAGTCCACAAGTAGAATGTAAGGGAAAGCCTCATGGAGAGCTGGGTTGAGTCACAGAGACAAAGATTTGCTTAGGCATGAATTGTCCCCCATGGCTGTCCAGATCGTGTGTATGTGTGTGCACTGGAGCACTGCCCAGGCAAAACCTGGTGTTATGGTTGCAGTATGAGGTGTCCCCAAAAGCTCATGGGTGAGACAATGGAGGAAGGTTTAGAGGTGGACTGATTGAGATATGAAAGCCTTGGCCCAATAAGTAAATTAATCCCAATAGGGACTGAGTGATAACTGTAGGCTGGTAGGGTATGACTGGAAGAGGTGGGTCACTGAGGGCATATCTTTGGTATATATTTTGTGAGATTGGCTTAATCTCTCTCCCTTTCTTGGTGTGATGTCTGGAGTTGGGTTTCCTCCACCACACCCTTCCACTGTGATGTTCTGCCTCACCTTGAACCCCAAGGAATCGAGCCAGTCATCTATGAACCAAAATCTCTGAAACAGTGAGCCCCAAAGTAAATTTTTCCTCCTCAAATTGTTCTTGTCAGGTCTTTTGGTCACAGCAGTGAAAAAGTTGACTAAAACACCTAAGAAAGAGGGGAAGAGGTGCAAGCTACAGGGATAGGCTTGGAGTTTGCACTTCAAGAGAGCTGAACAGATCACTCCTGGGCAATTCATGGTTCATTAAGACTTTACTTCAAGAGGGTTAAGTTTATGCTGCTTGCTGTGATTTATCCAACTGACCCAGGCTATCACCAATGCATCACAAACCCAAGACCACTATTGAATGCAGAGACATGTTTGGGTAGCCCTAGGATGGCGGCTGGTGTTGAGCCAAGAGGTGGCACATGATTAGTGTTAACACGGCGTGATCTACTTTTGCCTGATTAGTTAACGTCTCCTCTGTGCTAGTGGTCAACAAATGTTCCTCATTCTTAATTGGTATGGTGGTGCATGCTCCAACCGTGCTACTTAATCCTAAACTGATTGGCTGCCTTAGGTATATAAGACACACACCTATAGGAAGCACCTCGGATAAGCAGCACCTCTGATAGGTCGCAGAATGAAGGTTGTAGATTGCAGAACGCAGGACTAAGAAGACACCTCCTGATCCCAGGTCACAGGACGCACCACTAAGAAGCACCTCTGATAGCACGCACCTCTGACACGCACCTTTAGGTCGCGGGATGCAGGTCGCACCTCTAAGAAGAAGAGGTAGACCTTTGATAAGCGTAGCCTCTCTGAAAGAGTAGCATCTTCTAAAATTAAGCAAAGTCTCTCTTCCTCTAAGCAAAACCTTTCTTCCTCTCAAAGCCTCTTTTCCTGTGTAAACTAGTGAACAAGCAAACAAGATAGAAAGCAGCCCACTAAAGAAGGATAAAGATAACAGAAGTAGTTCATTTTCCAGTCCACCTCCGATAAATTACCGCGGGATTGTTGCTGCGGGCGGCAACAATTGAAGATAAAGAAAAAGTTTGTATATGATCTGGAGAAAGAAATTGAAACTCAAATCCATAGAAATGCATCTATAGACTCAGAGGATTGACTGAATTCACTTTTCCTTCCTTTTGCATTATGTATTTGTATTGGTACGTGTATTTATGGTCACACACCCTGACTTGATGTCTTCATTTTGTTAAAGATGCTTTTCAGTCTCCATACAGATTTACTATGCATAATTATATTTATTTCTCAAAATGTTCCCAGGCCAACCAGTAATTATTATGTTCATTTTACAAACAAAGAAAACTCAGAGAAGTTCAATAACCTCCCCACAACCCTTTTGAAGTCAGACCCTCAGACTTTCCAACATGACTTACTACATCACGTTGCTTCTTAATGTCCTTTGACTAAAGACAGTGCTCTCTTTTTTTGTCTTAATAGGAAGCAGTCCAGTGAAACTTAGTCATTTATATTCATTGCTAAAGCAAGGAGGTGACCTTCTACTAAGTGGAGGTTGAAAGGAAATACAGACAGGGTCACAGGAGTTTGCTACTTGGTCAGTGAAACACATAACATGAAACTTTTAAAGAAAAGTATCAGAGTCCATCTAATTTTTTTGTTGTAGGAACCTACTGATTTCTCTAGATCAAATAGCAGGTGAGTACAGTTCATTGCCATTTAGCCTTTCCAAGTAAAATAAATATAAACACAGCAGTAGAAAAAAAATTTAATATATACCCATAAGAAGAAAAAATATTTAGGATGAGAGACTTAGTTAATGGAGAAGAATGGGAAAAAATACAAAAGAAAGCACCCCGTTCTGATGACAGCACAGAGACAGGCATAAAATTCAGGCTATGAATCTTTCCTGAATCTGGCAAAAAAAACTTGTATCCTCACCTGTCTTGGTTTTCTCATATGGATCTCCCCCTCTGTGGGAAGAAAGTAAATAACTTTCCATGTAGTTTCATTATTTCATGATCTTTCTGTTGCTGTACTGGTAAAGAGATGATATTTTATTTTTTCAGCAACTGATAGGTAGATTACTTTTCACAGGGGAAAACACTCAATAGGGTCACTAGAGCAGGTGAGTCTCTGGGGGTCACATGGACCAATGTCAAGAACAAACAATGCAGGAGAGGAATTGGGACAGGAATCATTTGCTCCCTAGAAGGATGGTAGAAGCTGAACAGAATGCAGAGTGCTATGTCACATGACCCCCATCTGTGACATCATTAACTTCATGGATGATTGAGGAAAGGGACCAGAAACTTCAAGGTTCCTGAGTCTCCAGGGTGAGGAGAGGCAGAACAGAATTTGTGAATGCAAAAGTCCACAGTGTTTCATCCCCAAATGGCAAGGAGGTCTCAGCTGACTTCTGGGTTCCATAGTTAATCATTTTAAGAATAGCGTGCGATTGTTTGTTACCCTCATTTTTAAACTTTGGGAGAGGTTGTACCAGGTGTCATTTTGGTCTCCTCAATTCAGGACACCATGATCCTTGCATTGCTCTAAAGACAGTTCCTGAAATTCTGGTCTTTGAAGACTCTCCATGTGGTCTGTGGGTTACCCACATGCAATGGGTCGGTTGTGTTTGAAGAGTATCTTCTACTGTAGATTTGAATTCTCCACGAAAGGGCACAGAAATAGATACTTGAAAATTATAACCACAAAGATGGTCACGTGCTAGGCAACACTTCAGATGGTTGTGGGGTGTGCGTGTTCTGTGGTTGCAAGCAAAAGCTTTGAGGTGGGTGGTCCAAGGAATTTCTTTAGTGTGGTTCAGTCTGAAATCTCATTGGGAATGATGTTAGGCCAAGTACTTGCAGGGCAATAAGAAATCAGACCACTTCACTTGAGAATCTTTAAAACAGGTATTTGTAACCAATATTTCAACTGAGAAAATATCTTGACCCTAAACTTTTACAATTTCATTACTGACCATAATGGAGGGATAACTCAGTCACATCACTTTCATGTCCAATTTTGTTTCTGGTAGTATAAATAACAACTCGGTTTTGAAATTTAATGCTGAGTCATATTTTAGAAGATGGTTTGGGAAGAGAGGGGCTCAGAAGTCCATTCTCAGAATTTTTTGAAAATCTTTACTAATTTTTATCTTAGTACCTATTTTCTAATTTAAAATTAAAAGTACTGGTCCATCCATTGGCTCAAAACCATAGTAAGAATTCTGGAACCCAATCAGCATTTCATGTCTGTACGACTTGAAAGACCTTCTAATAATAGGGAAGAAGCAACAGGTGCTATGTGGCACTGGTCCTTATTCTTGGTTCTGGGTCTACTTATATTATCTTTACCTGCTATGATTTTAATGTGTCCACTACAAAGTTTAGGTCTTTTCAGAGTGACAGTATCAAGAGATGTGACTTTAAGAGGAATCAGGCCATGAGGACTTCTCCCTCATGAATGGGATGAGATGCCCTCAAAAGGGAATCACACGGAGGGAGCCCTTCCACCTTAAGCCATGTGAGGACATGGTCTCCCTCTACATCCTTGCAAGATGCAGCCCTCACCAGACATCAAATACCTGTGGTTTCATCATGGACTTCCAGATTCCAGAACAATAAGAAATAAATTTCTGTTCTTTACTAAAAAAATGGCAAGAGTACATATTATTCAGGTGTCAAAGATTCAGTATTGGGAGAGTTTTATTAATCCTCCCAAATCATTAAAAACAGACATAACATCTAGGTTCGTGAAAGACAAACATTGCAAACTAAACTAGATAAGAAGGAATTCCTACAACGCTGGAGTCGGGGTGGATGAGACCAAACATGAGACAGTAGAGGTCTGAGAAAGCAACTAGTCCAGAAATACGATATGAGCCTCAGAATCTATACATGATCAACAGAACTCACCCCAGAAGGAGAGAACCTCATATTGTGTAAGGACCTGGGTGATCCCATTGAAAAACATCCTGTCAGAAAGGTTCCAACTTATGGGGGAAGGTGGCCAGACTTGTGAGTGTCCAGTTGGCCATGAGGCTGTGGTCGACTGAGTACAGCCTCCAAACATGTCCACATCCTCTTCCTGGAAACCTGGAACGATGGTATCTTGCATGGCAAAGGAATTCAGCAGATGTAATCAAGTTCAGGATTCGAGAATGAAGCATTATCCTGGATTATCCAGGTAGACCTAATTTAATCACAATGCTCTTTATAGTAAGGAGCCAGGAGCATCAGGCACCAAAAGGAGCCAGGAGCAGAAGCTAGAGTGGCATACTCTGAAGATGGAGGAAGAAGCCTTGGGTCAAGAATGCAGGCAGCCTCTAGAAACTAAAAAGGCGGGAAAATGGGGTCTCCCCTTAAGTTTCCAGGAGGGAGTGTGATCCTGCCAGGACCTCGATTTTAGCCCAGTGAAGCCCATCTCAAACTCTGACCTCCAGAACTGTAAGAGTTAATCAATTTGCATTTTTCAGCCACTAATTTTGTGTGATTTGTTACAGCAGTAAGAAGAAAGAGACTAACATAATAGAAACTGCGTTCCCCAGAGTTCCCTTTCCTGTACGTTCTGATTAGAGAACATAGATGAATTTGCCATGCTGTGGGAAGTGAGGGTGAAGCAGGAGCCGTTCCTTCTGAAGCTCTTCGGGATGAGGTAAGCTGCCCTCAGGGTTGGACTTACTCTCCTCTGCTCCATGTTCAGCCCTTCTTGCAGATGGCTGGCCCTGGTGATTCACAGTGGCCCATAGCAGATATGTGGCTATGAATCCACAGATGCAAGAGCTTCCCAGAGGCTCTCCACACACTCCCTTCACAGTCTCGCTTCAGCCCTAGACCTGGGCTTCTCCAACCTGTCCTCATTCAGGAGCCCCAGGAGGATTCAGTAGACACCCTCAGTGTTTCTCAAAATGATCACATTAACCCGAGTTAAATAACATTTATGTGTAGAGACAGGAGCAGGGGTGTTCATCTTTCAAGGGAAAAAAAGGGTGATTCTCACAAACATGAGAACCTCCCCTAGGAGAAGATGGGAGACAGAGAGGCACCCAGGAACTTTTCTGAGGTGCTGGTGACAGTTTTACAACCTAAGAAGTATTTACATGACTATTTGCTTTTTTTCTTATTTGAAATGAACATATGTTTTCATTATTAAATGTCATGCGATATCTTTTCCCAATATAACATTTTTTAGAGATTTTATTCTAACAATTGTATGTGACACACAGGTTTGAGGGAGCTAAATGTAAGATTCTGCATTCTATAGGGTAGCTGGTCCCATATCATGTGTATTAAAAATTCAGATTTCCAGCCCCACCAAGGCCACAGATCAGAATGTCCAGTGTGGATCTGGAGACAGGGTCATTTTGCCCAGGTCATTTTCCATCTGGATGTATTTACTGGACAAAGCACCCATCCCTCTGCAGGAATCGTCCTGAGCATCAGTGGCCCCCTGCTGCCCTCTTGTGGTAGTTTTTTCTCCCCAAACTGGGCAGAACATGCCCCTATAAGGAGTAAGGGAGCAGATTCTGTCCTGGAGTTGGTGGTCTCCCTGAGGACTTGCCTAGTTGGGCTGGATACCAAGACATGATACCACTACCTTGTCTGCCATTTTTGTTGAAGTCCTAAGTGCTCTAGACTGGTTTACATTCCTGAAAGCGATCTGTTTTTCTCCTGGCAGTGAAAATGTCTTGGACCCATAAACCCCTCTTACCTGCTCTAACCTCCTGCTTATTGGTCCTCTCTGACCATGGAGATCCCCTGACTCTACTTTCTGCCTCTCCTTCTGGGCCCTTCATCTGTACACTCCTTCCCTGTATCATCAGGTCTTCTTTTCTACCTGAAGAAATTAACCAGGACCCGGTCTCCCCTGAATGATTCTATCCAGTCCTGTGACTCCACGAAACCAGGGCTGTTGTGAGAATAAGAATCAAAAACTGCAGAGAAATAAAGGAAAGGGCCTGAGCTGGAAGACTGCTCTGAGACCAGGACCTTGTTGGACATGCTCAGCACCTGCTACTGGGTCCCAACCCTGCCCCGACACTGACCTAGTACCTCCTCCTTTTTTCTATTCTTCCTCCTCCATCTGCCAGTTTCTGATTCTGACAATATGCTCAGAATGGGCAGGTACACACACACACACACACACACATACACACACACACACACACAAACTCATAAAATTGGGGTAACTTAAAGGCACCCCGACCAGATCCCATGGGCAGATTCCATGTGTGTGGAGTTCCTGTTCATTCACCTCCCACTGTCCCCAAATAAGATGCTGTGTGAATTCTGGACTTAGCCCCCACTGTTAAACATGGCCACTGACCCCTCTTCAGTAAACAAATCCCTGCTTCCTCCCCAAGAAATTATAACCCACCCAAGGGGGTCAATGTACTGTAATGATTACAAATATGATTTGGGGATGAGAATTGAATTGAAATCTCTGCTTGCTTATTGTATGCTGGTGGCCTTGGGTTACTTATTGTTGTCTCTAAATCTCATTTTCCTCATCTGTAAAGTGGGAATAATAGCATTTAAATCAAAGTTTGTTGCAGTTATCACATGAGGCAGAGATGACAAACACGCTTATCACATTTCATACACATACAAGCAAAAAATAAATATTAATAATATTCATTGTGAAGTTCAGACTGGGGGAGGACTCAAAGGACTATATCTCAAGGACCAGAGGCATTTGGAACCCTGGGCAGTGCCTAATGCCCAAAGGTTCATTTCCTAAAAGAGCCATCTCCCTGGGAACTCTCTAGGGAATGCTTCAGTTTGACACTACTGGAACTTCATTCTCCTTTTAACTTCATCATGGTTCTGGCCCACAGGATGGAATCTTTGACCTGCAGCCCAGAGATCACACTACCTATTCTGAGTCTCCCTGTTGATCAAGCTAGCCATGGAACTGCCCTGTTGGGAGCATACTACCCATTTTTTCTTCCATCTGCTGGATTTCCTCTTCTCTTCTACCATTTCCCTTCCACTTACAGTTTTTGCTGCCAGGAACAAGACATTATCTCACCCACATCCACTGTTGGTCACTGAGAGTCTGGGGATTAAGACTTCCTGAAACAGAAAGCTCCTCATAGTCTAACCAGAAATCACATCATCACCTGCTTTAAATACAGCAGTTGAATCCCTGGAAACTGCAGAGTGAAGGGTAGCAGAATATGCCACCCCAAAATGTCCCCCTTTGAAATAAGGATTATTTTGAGTTGAAGACAATTAAGGAGTGAACAGAACAACTCTGTCCCCCTCCTTTCTAGCAGGAAGGGAAGGACAATTCTTAATCTCTGATAGCCTTGAGACCCTCAAGACCCTGACCTCTACACTCTACACTGGAGGATTCTATAGAACAAACCTTACTAACTGACTCTTATTTGTCATTAATCTCCCACATATTTACCTTCTCACCATCTGCTGCCTCCAGAAGCCCTCTGCCTCATCACTTCTCTAAAAGCTCACTGTCCTCATGTCATGATGTGGTATTGGCCCAAGTTTTGGACAGTGCTTCCAGTCCCCGCAAGTCAGTCTTTTGAGTCACCCTTGCATGTCTGTGATGCACATGCCCATAAACTTCTGTTTTCTCTTGTTAATCTCTATTTTGTTACTCTCATTTATAGGGCCCCAAATGGGTAAAGGAAAAAAAAATATTTTTTTCTTTCCCTGCAAAAGCAACTTGGGAGCCAGAGGAAAAGAACAAACAAATCTTTGTCATGGAGACCTCTGTGCACAAAAGTGGCACCCTCAAGGGCCTTGCTCCTGCCCTCAGCCTTGCTTTCCTACTCCTGTCTTTCTTGCTCTGCGCTCAATCCTCCACAGGGAGGAGCTCCCATCTCCCCTTAGGTTTTCTACTAAGCTTAGCATGTCAGCCTTGGACCAAACCCAAAACATTTGTCTGTTTCGTTGGAGAAGTTCCCTTAAACCTTCTTTCTCTTCTATGTGCCTAATTAGACTTTGGAGAAAATGAAACTCCATGATAATCCTAAATCCTCAGTTATGGACCCAATTCTGCACTCACTGGTTATATGACCTTGGTAAGTTCTTTTCCCCTCTCTGGGTTCCTCCATTACCAAATGAGAGAGCTACGTTGGGTGGTCTAAGAGGCCTCTTCCACCTCTGATGGGTCAACATCAGTTTCACCAGTGTATAGGAAAGTCAGGTTTGGTCTTTCTGTATTGCGGCCCTTCTGAGAAGTTCCAATCATTCAGATAACACATCTGTCTGTTTTATCCCTCAATAACTTCAAAGTAGATCTTTGACTCATCTAAGAGTATTTCATGAAGTGACTTGCTTGAAGTCACAAAGTAAATGAATTTCATAGACCAAAATAGCAACTTGGGTCTTCCTTCCAGCTCTCTTCCATCAAGACAGCATACTAAATAGAATACTAAAACCACTCCTGCCAATCCCCGCCACTAACTATTATTATTATTATTACTATCATCATCATCATTATTTAGTGTTAAAGTGATCAACAGATGTCATTAACCTGAGATGGCTCCATGCCAGAGGTTCCTGTGTGAGCAAACCAAAGCCCAGTTCAAAGCAAACAGTAAAATGAATCAGAAACTGACATTACCCTCTAACCAGGGACTTTCTGCTGGACCATAACCAAGTAACTCAAAAACCAAACAGTAGTCCATCAAGAAATTTCTTACGTTGCTTTTGTTTTCAGGATAGGAAGGCCCGCTGCTCTCACTGCTGAATCAGAGCTCTCTGAACCTTTTCTGGTTTTGAGCATTGCGCAATTCACAAATCCTTTCATGCTTAAATTAAATCTGTTAAGTTTATTTTGCCTAAAGTTTTTCTTTTAACAGTATGCTTTCAGCCATGCAAAACTTTATTTTAACTTAAATTTTAAAAGGGGACATGTTTAAACATAAACCATCACCATTTAAAATGCTTTTAACTTGCATGAAAAAAAAAAAACTTGGAAATTGTGAAAACGTATCTTTCAGCTTCTTCTTCCCATGTTTTTTGGTTTTTATTTTTTGAAAACTAGAGGCTTCAGTTTAAATGCATGACCCACATTCCACGTGAGGCTTGGTGGTGCTGATTCAACATGGGGATAGTTAGTATTCAGCAGATTTTAATTTCAGAAGTTGTATGTTTTATATGCAAAGTTCACTGGCCCAAAAACTAATGCTGGCTCGGCCTGAGTATTAAAATCCATCAAGTCCCAAAATTTTAATTATATATAGGACAATGGGGCATAATTTAAATTCCTAAGGCCTGTAAGGCTCCCAGGAGGGAAAGTCACTGAAAACAAACCTCTTCCTCAAGGCATCATTATCTTATCTCCTACTCTGCTCTCTTATCTAAGAAATGAGGATCAAATAGCATTTGTACTGTTGGAAGCACTATCATAATCACAACTTGCATGCAAATTTGGAAAAATCAATTGGGGATTTTATAAGAGTTCACGGTTAGGAACTATCGTACTAGATATTTATGCTTAATGGTATCACCATAATTTTTATAAATAGGGCCTGTTTTTCTCAGAAAGTTCTTTATACCCCACCCAGGGAGGCAAGAGTTCCTCAAGGCCCTCTGGATGGGTTTGAGGAGTGAGCGTGTCAGAGGCCTTACAGCCAGGCCATAAAAGTTATGTGGTTGAGACAGAAAGAGGAATAAAATGTAGACCTTAAAGAGAAGGCCACAGATATGACTCCAGATATTAGAGAGAGCATAAACCTAAAGACAGAAGTGGAGGTGGGAGTTGGGAGTAGAAACACACACCCATCTTGGGAAGCAAGTAGGGAAAAAACACAGCCAGGTGGCATACAACCTCCCTGAGAACTCAGTTCACCCCCAGCGATAAGGAAAGACAGAGAATGGGTAGGGGAACAGTCCCAGATGTGACTGACTGGTTACCCAGTACTGATAGTCTCTCTCACTCTGGCCCCCTTCCTGATTGTCATGTCCTGAGCTGCTTTCCTCCTCCACCCCCTTCCACCATGATGTTTTGCCTCACCTTTGGACCAGAGCAATGGAGTTGACCATCTATGGACTGAGACCTCTGAAACCATGAGCACGAAATAAACCTCTCCTACTCTAAAATTGTTCTTGTCAGATCTTATGGTCACAATGGCAAAAAAAAAAAAAAAAAAAAAAAAAAAACTGACTAAAACTTCCCCCAAGGCTAAGGCAGATATCAGATATTTTATAGCAAATCTTATCCGGAAGCATAATAGAGTAATTTTGATTTGACAAAAATTAAGAAATTAAGTGTTTTTTTTTTTTCCTTAATAATGTGGAGACCAAAATACGGCATCAAAATTTACTTTTAGTATGAGAATTGTTTTCGTGCTGAAAGCAATTAAGAAGTAGATGCAAGGAGCTCTCTGCCCTCCCTGTATTTGCCTAAAAGCATGACACAGATTTACAGAGATAAAAGGTACACTGCCCCACCCCATGCCCACCAGAGAATTAACCACTGAAAACAACTCTACAGACATAGGCCTGCAGGTAGCACCAGAGAAATCTATACCAACAGGTTTCACCAGCTAGCCTTCATATGTCATTTATTCACTTTTCCCCCCAAATGCGGTCTCTAGGGATTCAACATTATTTCCCTTTGTGTTTTCTCTTCTTCAAAATTTAACTTATCTTTATTAAGATGTTATATAAGCTGGAATTCAAACCCTCTATGAGAATTACTTATTCACTAGGTATCTCCCATATTGGGCATGAATTTGTTACTAAATGTTCATTTGTTATTCTCTTGTTAATCTGTCTTTTGTTACAGAGATCCATTCCAACTAATTTATAAGAATTGAGGGAAATATTATTTTTTCTTCCCTATAGTGTCAAGTAATAGAATGGATCAATATTCCTAAAATGTAATGCTCGTCTCAGAATTTCTCATACTATAATGTTTGAACACACTTTGAAGAAAAATGAACAGAATCCCTATATAGACAATTCTATTTTTAAAAAATAGGTACAAACATAAGTTTGATATAATATCCTTGTGTTCAATGTCCCTTTCCAATTATAAATAAAAAAATAAATTAAATGTAAACAATACTAATATAACTCAAGTTAACGGTACTAATTTAATGATAGTTGGTTCTGGTTTGCTGAAACTAAACTGCTCTTCAAAGGGTAACCAACATTTCAGTTTCTTT
Organism: Sciurus carolinensis; assembly: GCF_902686445.1. Classification (NCBI taxonomy): domain Eukaryota; kingdom Metazoa; phylum Chordata; class Mammalia; order Rodentia; family Sciuridae; genus Sciurus; species Sciurus carolinensis. The sequence goes on along the minus strand of NC_062225.1, from coordinate 63,836,341 downwards.
TGTCTTCTGTGTGTCTATCCTACCATATGCCCTGGAACCACTCAATTATTTGTTCCATTCCTTTATTTTCATGAAGCACAAGAAGTACATACAAAGTCTGATAGTCATTGTGGCCCACATGGATTAAGGGACACGCCCCTCCCATGTTTAAAGGCTTCAAAGTCTAGAGTCACTAGCTTTTTATCATTAAACTGGGGAAGGGATCTGTCACCACTCAAGGCTCTGCCCTATTGACATATGAGGAAATTCCAGCTGTGCCTCACCCCATCATCAGACCTACAGCATCCCTTCCATGCCAGTCACACGCTGCTCAGTGAAAACCGAGTAAAAATGTGTGCTGAGCTTAACTCAGCTTTGAAACCAGGTTTACATAATTTATTAAAAGAGAAGAATTGATTTCAATTTAGCATGATGATATTAACCTATTAGTCTTTCCCATGTTGGTGGTATACCCTATTGGAGGAAGGGAAGGGGAGCTCTATGGATTTCTTCCATAAGGGCACTAATCTCATTCATGAGGACTCACCCTCCTGACCTAATCCCCACCAAAGACCTTTCCTCCTAATACTATCACTTTGGGGAGTGGAATTTCAACATATTAATTGGGGAGTGTGCACACACATTCAATTTCCAATGTTTTGACTTTCTGGATTTACAAATTATATTTCTTTCTTTAAAAAAACATATTTTCCCTGCCCTATTTCTTTCCTACAGCTTTATTGAGTTTACCTTCTATAACATTCTCAAGGCAATATTCCTGAGAGCTCACTTCTTATAAAAGTTCTCCTCCACTTGGTTACTATTGTCTCCTGTTCTCTTTCCCTTAATCCAACCCCAATGAAGCATCTCAAGTCACAGGCTTTTACATAAACCACCAAATACATGAGAAATGCATTTCAAAAGAAAAAAGTCTTTCCAGAATCCACCACCAATTGGCAGTTCCTAGAAAGATATTTTTAGATTCCATCATGTGTAAAAATTGAGCAATAAATTGAACCAAAAAAATAGGATACTCTAATTAGATGGACAATGATAATGCATTAAAATTCTTCAGTGTAAGAGATCTCTTGATGTAGTTACACTACTGTAGCATAAAGTTTAAAGACAGTATTGTGCAAGAGACAAGAAGACATTATTGAATAATTTCTTATTTGCTTTAGACTCTGTTGTGTGTTTCAGATTTCCACATGTGGGTCTCAGTTACACACTCCAACTCCCACGTGGTCAGTGTGGCAAAATCTGTTGGCTAATTAACCCCAAACCATTCTCAAACTCCTGCTGTCTTTCTTTCTCCTACCCTGCTCTGCGACTCTTGGGAGCAGGCCAGTTTCCCATCTTCTCTAGCAGCTGGAAATGGCTATGTGTTCTTCTTCTGGACAATCAGTTGCAAGTATGGGTTTCATGGGGTCATTTGAAACAGCTTTTCTTTCCTGATAACTCGTACCATGTCTCTCTATCCCTTCTTCCTGCCTGAGCAAGAGAAGAAACAGAACAAAATGCTAACATTGAAAATTGATAGAGTAGAAAGATAGCCTGGCCTGGGATGGCATCATCAATTGATGACTTTATGCCCGGAACCACTTGCCTCCTTTCTAAACTACTGTTTGTCGGATTCTTTTGTTGTTATTTGTGGTTAAAAGTATTCCTAACTGATACATCAACATCTTTCTACTTTTTCCTTCAGGCAAAAGGTTTCAGAGCTCACTACATTTAGAGCATGTGGCCAGACAAACCCATAAAAGTATCCAATAATTCTCCACTATCAACCCTTAGATATAGAATCCTTCCTAGGAGTCCCTTCCTCTTAATATCATCATCCTCTGACTAGAGATTTACAGCTGCTTATGGTGAATATGTCACTTGAGCCAGTGAAATTCCGTATAGATGCAGAATTCAAAGGTGAAAGAAAAGATATTCTAACTACTGAACCTAGAAAACAGTAAGTCTCATAGGCTAGGGAGAAAAACCACTATTATCTGGATTTTAAGTAAAATGGCAAGTTCATACAGGTAATTAAGTGGGTTGGTTAACTCAACAAATTAACTTAAATAAGTGAGTGTAAGTGACATATTAATATCAGTATTCATTTGATGGTTCCTGTCTCCAGTGACTAATATGAGCCCTGAGTTCCTAAAAATTAGGGTACTCCAAGCATTTCTAGAAGTCCTCGGGAGGTAGGTGTCTTACATGGTTTTACAAACATACTAATTTTGCTTTTAGAATACACCATGCCTTTGGGCCTCCTCAGTGTGGAGTATGACCATGTCCACAGAACAACGTCTCCCAGTGGACACTACAGACTCCCCCAGGGCTCTGCCCTTCCTTGTCCCCTACTCCATTCTCACAAAGCATCCAGGAGGATCCTTTAACAGTGAAAATCCCCTCTCCCATTATACTTAGAATGAAGTCCATGCTCTTTACGTGGTCTCAGTTATGTGACCCCTGACAACACTAGCAGCCCCATCCCGTACCACAATCCCTTTATCATTATGGTAAAAATCCCGTTACCTTCCCGTTCATCTTGCATGCCAACCTCATCCCACTTTAGCAAGTTTGCCCTGGATATTCCCTCTGTTTGCTACTGTTTTCTTCTTAGCTATTTCCTTGGCCTTCAGATATCAACATAAAAGTTTCTTTTCCATGACATTTTCTCCAACCATTCAAGGTAAACTTATTCTTTTATCCCATTCCTCTACTGGATTTCACCATAGCCCTTAGTTCTGCTAGACTGGTTTGCTATTGTCTCTTCCCTCACAAGAATGTCATTGCCTCTGGTGATAAACTTGCACCAAAATCTTTTACATAATATAGACATATTTTTTTCCTTTTACTCATTGAAGTCTCCAAAAGTCATATATGGAATATATTTATATTAAAATCTTCATAAAAGAAATCACAAAGGTATATTTCAGTGAACAGAGTCCAGTAGTATGTTATTTCAGGGGTCATGATATCTCTTCCATCCTAAAATTTCTCTAATGCATATTTCCATAGTATGACTTTTGGGGCCTTCAATGAGCAAAAGGAAAAAGATTATGTTTATATATTATGCACAATAGACACTTTGGGCCTGATAATTCTTTGTTGTTGAGGGACTTCCCTGGGTATTGAAAGAATGTCATTGTCCTGAGAGCGGGAACTTTGTATGCCTCGTTCTCCTCTATAGTTCCAGATCCCAGAATAATGCTAGGCACCTAAGAGGTGCTCAGTGGATGCTTGGATATAACCTTAGTTAAAAACATACAGCCTCTGGTCATAGACTTGCACCAAAATCTTTTATGTAACAGAGGCATTCATTCATTTATTCAACAATTAATTATTCCATAGATACCGTGAACAAGATTCAGTAATGTCAAGAACACAACAGTGAAGAAGCAGACAGCCCTCATAGTGTGGAGCCAGATGGAAAAACAGACAAGTGCCCCCATGGAAGACCAGCACAGCAATGTGGGAAAGTCAGGGACAGAGGGAGGCAGGAGGATGGCTAGAGAGGATTGGCCAACCTGTTCTGGAGGGCCAGCGTTCAATGGGTCAGAGTACGATAGTGGGCAAAGTTTTAAAAAAAAGGGTCTGGGGAGCTGTAAACATGCACCTCATTTGGCAAGCTGGGAAAAACTTGGTGGTGTTTTCATAAGATGAATATGTAATTCCAAAATATCAAATGTGTGAAGTATTTCCTTGATATACAATCTTCACATTTAATTAAAAATCTTGTAGAGTTCAAAATTTAATCTTGTTTTTAAAAAAGAAAGGAAGAAAAGCAATCATATATTTCGTGACTTTAGAGGATGTTCACTCCCCTCTAGAAGACTAAAAGGAAACCAAAGTAAGGGATTTGTTTGGTCTACCTTTTGGAGCAAAAGAAGTTGATGCTGGATGTAGTTGGTTCCAGCTCTCAGACAGGAGCACACAGGTATTGGGGCCTAGGTCCATAATAATTCAGGTGTGATACGCATGTAATGGGTTTCCTTGGTTATCTTTGGAGGTAACATGGAGTAAGGCTGAGGATTTAAAGACACTTACACTGACTGTATTGTCACACTAACATTTACAAAAATGTTTTGAACATAAAACATTAATGACTTAATTTCGGCTTCATTTAAGGTGTTTTGTTTTGTTTTTTTTCTCGCCAAACTTGTCATACTTTCTTTTGCTTCTCTACAGTTTAGTGAACTTAAAGAAAGAAAAAGGCAGAATTAATCCTCTGACAGCTGAAACAAGAAAAAGTTGAGTTTCAAACTGCAATGTGTTAAGGAGAATTCCCCCAAAGATAAGGGGGAATGTTTAAATTTTAGAATCCAAAAAATTATGCAATGAATTAGATAAATCCTTGCTCCACTTTATGGTCTTTCCAAAATCTTTTTCTGGCTTTAACTGCATCTAGACAAATATTGACTATTAGGGTTTTTTTTTGTTTATTTGTTTGTTTTGTTTCTTTGTACTAGGGATTGAACCCTGGGGCACTCCATATTCATAGCCCTTTTTGTTTTTTATTTTTAAAACAGAGTCTCACTAAGTTGCTCAGGCTGGCGTGTAACTCGCAATCCTCCTGTCTCTGCTTCCCCTACTAGTTGGTATTACAGATGTGCATCTAGCTGTTAAATTTTTTTTAATGAGGAAAGCAAAGCAATAATGTTTAATCCAAAATACCCCCTCAAGAAGGAAAATTGCATAGACAAGAAGGTTTGTTGTGAATTGTATTTTAAAATATTTTTAACTGACACATCTACATAAAATGGAGTTAAGTGCCGTGTGGCATTTCAATACATGCATACATTGTGTAATGATCAGATAGGGGTAACTGACATGCCCATCATTTTGAATATTTAATGTATCTTCGTGTTAGGAATATTCAAAATCCTCTCTACTGTTCTGAAATATTCAGTTGTGTCAACCACAGCTAGCCTACTGTGCCACACAAAATAGAGATGTTACCGTTCCTATACAACTGTACCCCTGTTCCCCTTAGCCATGCTCTCTCCATCACCTTTGCCCACTCTTAGCTTCCGGCAGTCACTACTCTACTCTCTACTACTTCAACGAGATCAACATTCTTAGCTTCCACAGATAAGTGAAAACATGCAGCATTTGTCTTTTTCTGTCTGACTTATTTCACCTGACATAATGTCCTCCAGATTCATCCACATTGATACCAATGACAGAATTTCATTTTTTTTATGGCTGAATATTCCGTTGTATATATGTACCACACTTGCTTTATGCATTCAACCATGCATGGACACCAAGGTTGATTTCATATCCTGGCCATTGTTAATAGTGCTGCAATAAACATAAGAGTGTAGATCTCTCTTCTACATACTGATTTTCTCTCCTTTAGCTATATACCCACTGGTGGTATTGCTGGGTCCTATGGTAGTTCTACTTCTAGTTTTTTGAGAATTTTTTTTCTATATGGTTGTTTTCTACCATGGTTATACTAATTTACATTCTCACCAACAATGTTTGAGAGTTTCCCCTTTGGAGAATTGTCTTGATGGTCATACAACTCTGTAAATTTAATAAAAAATATTGAATTATTCCCTTAAAATGGCTGAATTTTGGGCTGGGGAGATAGCTCAGTTGGTAGAGTGCTTGCCTTGCAAGCACAAGGCCCTGGGTTTGATCCCCAGCACCACAAAAAAAAAAAAAAAAAAAAAAAAAAAAGGCTGAATTTTATGGTGCATATGATACATATCATTAGAAATATACATCATTAAAAATTAGATATATATCATTAGAAATTAGATATATATCATTAGAAATCAATATATCATATATGTGTGTATATATAACATACATATACACATAGTATATATATTTATATAACACATACACACACACACACACACACACACACACACACACACATATATATATCTTTTTAATTGGGTTCTAGTCTCTTCCAATATTTGAATGATCCCTGCTCTGGTTCTGTGCTGTCATATCCTTTTACAGTAATTTTAATAATTGGGAGAACTAGTCTATTTCATGATTGTAGTACTGACTTTCTGGTTACTCTTACATGTTTGTTCTTCCATTTGAATATTAAAATCATTTTGTCAAGCACTTGCAAGTGGCCTGCTTGTGGTTAAAAATTTGTGGATTAATATAAGAAAACATGGCATCTTAAAACAGTGAATCTTTGTGTGCAAGGACACACAAAGGCTTTTCATTTATTACAGCCTTCTTTTATGTCTCTCAATAGGCCTGTGGAGCCACATTGCTCAAATCTCAGCTCAAGCATTTCCTCACCATGTGACTTTACACAGATTGCATAACCTCTAATCAGCTGTTTTTTCATCTCCAAGATAGAAATGACAGAATTTACATCACAAGTTTGTTGTCAGGACTAACAACAAGTTGTTTATGGAAATCACTTTTCTAAAAGTACCTGATTCATTGTAATCAATGTGATTATTACAAAGGAAATGTACATGACCATAAGCAAAGGCTAACAATCCACAGAAAGCTGTTGTTCAGCATTTAGATATCGTACAACATTTGGAGGGCAATTAGGCAATGAAAATCACAATTTTGAACATTCACCCTGGTTTCTAAAAATATTACTTACACATTTAAAGAATCTGTCAAAGTTCTCCAAAATAGATCACCAAGAATGCACCTGTAGTTGATTGGGAGGTGTCTCAAGAGGAGTATATTAAAATGAACACATTTTAGGATTTGAGATTTGGTTAGAATATTTTAGAGACCATATTCAGAATTCTGTTATATTATGTACTGTCAGAAAGAGGGAGCATTTCTACAACTGCATATCTCAATAAATTTTTTGTGTAGGTAGGGCAGACGACAGCTGGGAAAAGGTACAACTGGTAAAGAATTAGCAGTCACTCACTTAGCAAGGGAGGTGGGCATTTGCTAATTTGTGTTGCACAGTGTCCTTGTCTAAATTGGATGTTCTGTGAGATGCCTATGGAAAATGTAAGGGTTATCTGTGAGCATCTGAATATTAAGGCCTACTGCTTCAGATCTGTTCGTAGGTGACAGAGTGATTTTATTTTTCTTTTCATAATATTCTTGCAATGAAACTAATAGATCTAGATGTCTATCAGTTCAGAGGCTACTTAGATATCCTCACAATAAAATATTGAGTCTATGGAAAAATGAAGCTGACATGAAATGACACCTATAATATATAAAGTGAAAAAAGATGCAAAATATGCATATTTTAAAAAGTATGTTTAACACACATGCAAGTTTATACCCTCTGGGAAGATGCAAAAATATTACATATTGTAAATCTTATCAACAGTGTTGACTTTGAGAGATTGGGATAGTGTGGAAAGGACAGAGCACTTTAACTCAATATACATCTGTACAAATCTAAATATTGAATTATTTTATTAATAAAATTATTTTTGAATTGTGATGCAAATAAGCTTGTCTTTAATACACAGCAATGTGGTTTTCCTTGATTAGAAATGCAAGCAATACCACAGCTTGCTCATTAGCCCTATTACATTGTAAAAATAGATTAATTTGACTACTCCTCCAGGGACCTGTATGATTCAGGTAACAGTTCCCAGAAATGCCTACTGAGAAATAATCTCTCCCATCTTTCCTTTGGGTATAATATTAGCACAGGATTTTCCTGTGCAGAACACACTCACTCTTTCAACTTAGAGGGTAGGTTTCTCAGCACTTCTTGTTTTCAGGAAAGGGCCCATTAATAGTCTGAGGAAAAACAAGAATGATCTCCTTTGGTATCTTTGCTCTTTCTGGGGGTTCAGAAGCCATACCCTCTTTTTCTCTTCCTACTCAGCATCATCCTCTGAGTGCCTTGCTTCCAATTCTTGTTCTGCTTCCAAGACAAGTTTCTCTGGCACCCAGTTTGTCATGTTTTCAGATGACTTTTGCATAATACCATGACAGATCAAATACAATATTTATTATCATGGGTACTTAAATGTAAATACACATGTAGACATGGTAAGTCTCTGTACCATTTTCTCAATCCCTTCTTCACCTAAAATTTTCTTTCTCTACATTTTGCTTCTTTCTACCACAGATCTCAATAATTATACCCCATGAGATTTACTTCAAAGATCTGATGATTTCAGAAAATCAGAATATCAGTCCCTAAACCACTCATTTCCTATTGTTCTGGATGGATCAATACACCCCACTACCACACACACACACACACACACACACACACACACCACAAAGAGGCTTTTTCCTTTGAGTTGTAATCTTGAGAATCCTTTCTCAGTGATTCATGTAACAGATGAACTTATCTTAAGTGTAACTTCAAAGACTGTCAAATTTTATCATTCTTTTATTCTTGAAAAATGCTTCAAGAGGCTCTTATTTTTGTGACAATAATTATTGGAAATTGAGGCAATACTTTGGAAAGTATATTTGCTTTTGCTCAAGTGTTTTGAACCTGCAAACTTAAAAGTTCCTTGTCAGTGATTCCAAGTTTTCACTTCAAAGAGTAAGTGCTCACACTACCTAGGTACATACGCAACAGATTTTTCTCCAAGTCACACTGGTAAAGGTTACAAACATGTCTACCTACTACAGGGTCTCTCACTTTATGTATAGAACCTTAGGAATACAAGTGCCAAGGTGTTTGAAAATCTAGGTAACCTCCCTGTGCCCTTTGTAACTCCAAGTCTGTGAATTTACATACACTATAGAATCTTAGAGCATAGGTGAGAATAAATTGTATCTCCCATAAAAGCACTGGACCGAACATAATTGGAAGTAAATTGAAATGCATGCTAAATGCAGATGGAAATGAAAATGCATAAGGTCAAAACTTTGAAGACATTTCAAAAAAAAACTTGGCATCTCTACAAGCAACCAGTGTTTTTCTAATTATTTATTAATAAAGGGTAGCATTTTTATTCTTTAATATTTTAAAAGTTTTTTTTCCAAGTTAAATAAATAATGTACAATGAGGAAACTGAAACTGAACTTCTTATTTTGTGCATTAAAAATTAATTAGCAGTGTCTTACTTTTCTGAGCCCTCACTGTCAGAGCCTAAGCTTGCCACCTTGAACATCAGAAATGAGCATCATGAATGGTTTAACCCATACCTGACAGCACAGCCTAATGATTAAGATGTGGCTAGCTCACCTCTTAATACCTTACAATGAGGATTAAATTTCAATGTGAGTTTTAATGGGAACATTCAAACCATAGCACTTTATTTAGGGGAAAAATTATTGGAAGAACCCTAATAAAGTTCCAAAACAAGAATTGCATTTGTCCCTTCAATATGGAATTTTAACTCTTTTTCTCATAAAACACTAAAAATGAATGAATAAAGAACAGATTCAACGGTGGTTCCCCCAGATGCCACCTGATCTCCTTTTGACTTTAGAAATTCATCAGTAGATCACTACCTACACTGTTACATGCAATGTTTCTCAAAGGGTGGTCCATGTGACATCTACTTGGGATGGTCTTGAATTGAAATATCTTGGGCCCCATTGCAGAACTAAGAATTCAAAGGCTTGGTGGTCAAAGGATCTACGTAATCAGCAAGCAATTCAGTTGGATTATATGCACAGAAATACCCCATCTTTCAATTTGCCATCTTGATTACAAATACTCTCTAAAAGATTTAGTAGACCTTGCAAAGCAGAACTTGTGACACTAAAATATTTTAAAGTACTATATACATATTTAGAAATAATTCCAAATACTAGATAGCAAATTCTGATGAGAAAAGTTAGTTTAATAAACAGGACTTGCTTTAGCAAAATTTAGGTTTAAAATGTGAAGTAAACATTTCTGTTTATTCTTGGAAACTTTATTTCTCCCTTATCAGCTTCTCTACAATTCTATATTCCACAATGAATGGGTCTTTTTCCTCTGTAAGCTATCTTGTGCAACATTAGCCAATTAAAAATAAATGCAGTCATATAGACTGGTCACAATCGGGAAACTTGCCAAATCTTCTTGTTGAAAAGTGAAGAATTCAGACACCTAGATATTTTTATTTTATTGGTTTATTTTTATTCTATTTATTTATTCATTCAAGGTATGTATTGATGAATGCCAAGTACTGAGGTCGAAAAAAAATATGACATGGCCCATGCTTTTAAGAAAAATCAGGCACTCAGAAATTAAGAATTGCAGCATATTCTTCCAAAATAGAAGCATCATTTTATTATTTAATTCTCGGGCCTACCAAAGCATTATTTAATTCTCTAGAAGAATGCACCTGTGTTTATGCTATTTACTGTTACTTACAGATTCAGCTTCTATGAAGTTATATGTTGATTTATAGCTCTTCCAGAAACTGGTAGGTAGAGGCCAGGGATGTTACTGAACATTTGACAACACAGAATTTGCCCTGCAACAAACAATCTTCTGGTTGAAAAAGGTCAAGAGCACTGAGATTGAGAAATGCTGTTTCAAAGAGATCAAAAGCTGATTTGGGAAACCAGGAGATCTTTGCCCTTTATGGTTAGAGGAGCTTTAGTAGTTCTGTTACATGGGCAGAAAGTCAGGGAGTGAAGCCTGAGAGAGGAAACTCTTTGAGTTTTTGGTCGTGAAGGATGTTAGATAAAGCAGATAAACAAAAGGGGAGGCAGCATTAGTGGAAGTGTTTTGTAGGAAGGATAATTGTTGATACTAGAGTATTTATATTAACTGAAATTTAGGTTTTTTTTCCTTTGAAGTCATAATCCCAGTCACAGTTGAGAATGTATTTTAACACATGGCCAGGTATTATTTTATAATTGCTGCTTCTTCAAAGGGGAGAAAATATTGCTGCCTATTTGTGATCATATGACATAATTGCAAACATTTAGAACAAAGGAAAATGAAAGCACTTTGATGTCTAAAGCTGTATTCTCACAAATAACTATTTTATAAAATAATTTAAACTATTGTATTGTCACCACATAAAGTCTTAACTGCATTTCTATATATAAATATCCAAATTATTTAAACTAGATTATTAATGGTTTTTCATTTCTTAAATACTCCTGAGATTACACTTCTTATACTATCAGTGACTGACTGGTTGCTCACTGTGCCAGAGGAAAGATTTACTTTTAACTCCTCTATTTGAGAATAGGAGGATTCTGAAGCCAAGAGAAATAATGTAAAGTCTTTACTGTTATAATTGTCTTTGTTTTTGTCTTTTAAGGAATATCAAAGTGTTGCTTTCCTTCAGTTGAGGAAGTCCAAGATTTTTTGGTGGAAACCTGGAAGAGCCTGTGGCTGGTCGTAGAAGAACTCTTTTGGCCCTAGCTGGCAAGCAGATGACACGGCCGAGTGGCTTTCTCTTTTCTCTGGACATTGGACAGTCATCAGCTCCTCCTGCAGCTGGCAGGGACAAATCCACTTTTTTTTTTTTTTTTTTTTGTAACTGGAATCAGTCAAGGCCATAACAAAAGATAAATGATTTCCTGACATCAGCAGTCTATTGGAATAAAGCTGAAAACCCTACTATATGGGGCTATTGCACAGATTCTAAAGGATTTTATGGGTTTATATAGGAAATGAACCACCATTTATGGCATAATTCTTATGAGAAAAAAACCCTATTCTAAACAAAAATACTTCAATTGTGTTGGATCACTGTATCTAGATATAGATAGATACGTAGATATAGCTAGATATAGATTGGCTACAGTTTTATGAGACAGGCTTTCTTCTAAAAGTATTACAATAGTGAATTTCAGTTTTCATCTTTTTCTAGATTCATTCCTCCCAATGAAGGTTCAAACACGTGTCTTAATTATAATGACGGGAATGCAGTTTTATAAAATGCAAAAAGTTAACAATGGTTAGTTAATTCGTGTGTCTCTATAGCAACAACTGATAGTGGATTTACTGTATAGATTTATTCATATACCAAGAGATTCTTTCTATCTACTGAATAATTTCTCGAATTTTAATTAATTTTTGCTTACATGTATTGTAACAACAGTTTGTCTGATGAACATTCAACTTACTTTTATTCTGCCCCAAACTATGCAACTGACCTTGGTTTGTGAAGTTGACATGTATACTGAAAATGTCCTTGAACATTTTCTCTCAAGATAACGAAAGAATGAGGGAGGGGCAAAGTTACTTTTTACTCTGCATCTGTTGAATTTTATTTTAGAGTATATCCAAGGCTGTGCTTTGAACAGGCTACCAAAACTCAGTGTAAGAATGTGATTTCTGCAATTCCTGAAGAAACTTTGTTCTTGTCTTGAAATGTCACAGAAAAACTGTTGATAATCATCAAGCAAGGTTAGTATCAATCAGATAAGGTGCTATTTATACTTTCTGAAAGTGACTGTTCCTTCATTGAACAAAACCAGAATTTTTAACAAAATAGAAAATTTCTAAGAATTCTTTATCTTAATAAGGTAGCTGTATTTTTAATAAATTGATTCAACTTTGAACTGCTAAGTAGAATTACATGTATATTGTTGCTAACTTATCTTTCATATATATCTTTCTAAATTACTGTTTTATTTATTCAATGTAGGTAAATGATTTTATTGTATTTAAGTGCTTAATAATTTCTGGCACTAATTAGTCTTATGGAACTATTCAGTAATAAGCATACCCTCATATGTTTTTCAAAGAAAGCATTTTTCTCTTGGAAGATTCCATTTAGTCATAATTATCCTTTCAGAAAAAAAAATTTACTTGTAATTTTCTTGTATTTTAGAGATCCCCTAATTTTTTAAACAACTTTACATTAGACACAGTACTACTTTCCCTCTTTTCCCCAAACTCTACATCTAGCCAGATGTGAACATGGTGGGCACACAATGGCTTAACTGGCACAGCCCCAAGGGTTCTGCTCCATGAAGTAAGTGCTCTGAGCTGAAGATCAGGTCCCTCTTTCAACAGAAGCAGAGAAGGCTGAGTCTTTAGTAGCTGAAGTGGGAGACACAGACATGCTGTGTCCTGTGAGACATGCTCTGATGTGCTCCTACAAGGGTCAGGTAGAGTCCCTGCAAGTGCTCCATCAAAGATGGAAAGGACAGGCTGTGCAGGTGGGTCTTGCTGGGAATGGTGCAAGGTTTTCAGACACAGCTCTGATGATTGCCTCTAACACTGGTTAACTGCTTGGCAGGGGACCCATTTCTTCACCTCTCAAAGCCTCCATTTCCTCACCAGTCATGTTATTCACCTCATTGGACTATTGAGAAGATGGAGTAGGATATTTCATATAGATGATGAAGCAAGAAAAGTGGGAATAAGACTCATGTTTTTGCTGAGGCTGTCGCTACTGCTGTTTGCTTCCCCTGCAGTTTACAGGCCTGATCTGTGGTTTCAGTTACACCTGACTGGCTCCTACTCTGCTCTTTGCTGAATATCCAGCCTGTGGACACCTCTCCCCAACCCCATCTCTTTGAAACTGTCTCAATAGAGAGGTTAGGCTGTTCTAATTAATTTTAAAAATAATTTATTCACCTGTCCAGCAATAAAGTAGTTCCTTAGTCCCTGCCTGGAGATAAAGAAGGTCAATTTTGCTGTTTTGAGGTAGGAGTTTATGGTTACATGTTGGTGATAATTATATTCACAGTTCATTCTTCAGTTTACAAATGAAGAAATTCAGGTTATAAGTTTAAAAATATGAAAGGCAATACATAAAGTACTCTGGAATGTAAATCGTATTATCTGACCATTACCAATCCTTGAGCTTTAAAGTAAAATTCATATCAAATTTAAAAAAAAAAACTATCTTCTCAAGGAAATGGAGAAAAAACTCTGGACTGCCTTCAAACTAAACAGTTCATTTTTCCTTAATGATGTGTTCACTTGGTCATTTGATAGGTGATTAAGGATTTAGAAGTAAACAAGGAATTATAATACAGAAAGTTAACTATGTGGTATATTGGTAACTGTTAGAGGGCTAAAACTAACTATTATTCAATTGCCTCCTAGAAATAAAACAATTCAGCTACAACCCCAGAAACAAAAACATAAAGGAAAATGCAAATCATTAACATATTACTACTACATGAAGGACTATGAATTTTCTAAGTGCTTTTCCCTCAAGAGTATATATTACTTTCAAAGAAATATTTTCAAATATTTACCTAATATAGAGAATACAGGTTGTGGCAGGTGCTAGGAAGATAAAAGTTAAATGTTACCTCCTTCCTTGCTTTCAAGATGGGTATAGTGTCATGGACACATCAGTCACTGGTGAGCAGTAATCACACAGTGTACATGAGGCATGCTGAAGGACAGTGGGGAAGGGTTTTGCATTTGTTTAAACTCCTTACCCTTGCACAAAAGTTTCAATGAGTCAGGAAAGAATACATCTTAAGGGGCCAAGGGAAATGTGCACGGTGGCTTCCTCAGGGAAGTAGATCAAAGTGGATGACTTGACAGGTGGCAAGGAGCAGGGTATTCCAAGTACAAGGAACAGTATGGAAAGGGCACAGCTTGTGAAGGGAGGATCAGGTAGTTTGGTTGTACAGGATAATAGTTGGTGGAAATGGTAGGCGGAAAGTTAGACATGTAGGTGAGACAAACTCCGAAGGGTCAGTAGTCACTCTGGACAAATGATTGAAATGTTTTTGGTTGTGATGAGTAACAGCGACTTCGAAATTCCTAGCGTTTTGTTTTTATTTTTCTTTAGATGTTCCTTTTAGATCAAATACTCCTAGTAGGGGTGGAGTCATATTTTGTCATCCCTACTAAGTGCCTGACAGAGACAATGGCTTTTTGCTATTTAGTTTTAACTTTGTCATGTGTAATGCTATCAGTTTCTGAATTGCTACCTCTCAGATAATTCTTACTGCTCAAGGAATAAAATCATAGGTATTGAGAATAGGTAGTAACAGATATTACATAGGAAAACAGGAAAAAGTCCAACTGCTTCTCCCTACTTTAAGACAAAGTATCAGACGCCATCACTATTACCCTCTCAGAGAAGAGTTGATGAAGCCCGCAGCCCACACTCCACATTTTTAATATAAGCCTCTTCTGAAATGTGTGAGACAGGTGCAGCAGGAAATGTTTAAATTGTCTTTTAAGTCTTAAAAAAAAAAAAAAAAACTTTTTAGTATTACTGAAGAGACAAAGTCTTTTGTATCCAAATTTCTAAAGAAGTAACTATCACCCCACATGACCGGTTTATATTATACTGTACTCTGGTAAAATAAAATATTACCATTAGATGGGAATTATCTTTGCAAACCATAATAAGATAGGAATGAAAGTGGTTCTCTGGAATGTTTTCCTAGTTTCAAATCTGAGACCTAAATATTAGTCTGCTCTTTAGATAAAATGTGGCTAGGCTTCAAAGCAGCTTGCTTAAAGCTAAAAAACAGATTACATAAATATAAATTCCCAAATTTCCATCACTGAATATGGATTGTACAGTCTTCTGCAGATTCTTTACGGGGAAGTTTGGTTTTTGTTTTTATAAACAGGAGTGTATCCATTTTTTATTCTGTTCAGTACATTGGTTGGGAATTTAGGAATTAAAACTAAGCTCTCCACACAAGTCCAAGTATAAACCAATAATGCTCAAGGTTGAGGACAACA